>NW_027526203.1:41272135-41742067 GCF_048455015.1 Haemaphysalis longicornis | reverse complement strand
ATTTCGACCTCTCTAGAATTTCGGCATCTAGAAGCTCCGTGGCCCGTCTTCGGCTGTGCTGCGAAACAATCTCCGTGAGACCCACCGACGCATCGGACAGCACTTTCTCCCATTTCGTGATTTCCTCCGGATTAAATGTGCACATCGAGGGTGTGCAGGCTAGACGAAGGCCTTTTGGTGCGGCGTTCTGGTTGACGTATGTTTCCAAGTGAGCAGCATGCAAATCAAAGCGAACACGCTTGTCGATTAATTTTCTAATTGACAAAAAAGAGGGGGACCATGCATGATCAGGGCGAGCCGTACCTGTTTCCACTGCAAGTCAATTCTCAGCCTCCCGGCTTGGTTGCGACGCCGCCTTCGTGGCCAGGCGTGTCATGTAGCGGCGTTCTGGGACGGGCGGGGCTCGGGAAGGCGTGGGACGGGGCGGACGTTGTGGACACGGCAGGCACGGTGGGCACGGGAGACAGGGGGGCAGGCCGGCCGGGGGAGACGCTTGGTCATGGGTGTCCGTTTCTTCTGTTAGTCGAGGCGCGGAGGCCCAACGCGGGAGTTGATAGCGCAGGCGCTCCTTAAAGTGTTGCGCCAGGACCGCGACGCCCTCGAAACTCGCGTGCAGCCCGTCGGCGGCGAGGAAGCGCCAAGGGGGAAGTGTCAGGAACCCATGGTCTATGTAGAAAATCCGGGGCCCCAGTACTCCCCCACGGCACAGCTGTCGAACCTCCCGGGCGTAGCGCTGGGCCTCCGCGTTAAACCAACGAACAAAGTTCCGGTTGGCACCCCCTCTGCGGCGGTTGGGGGCGCGGGGAAGAGGGAGGCTGAGAAGGATGGTCTTCATCTCCGGGCGACGTTGTCGTATCCGCTCCACTGTTCGCTTCAACTTCGCCACCGCCGCCGCCGATCCGCGCCGGGCTATGTCCACCGTACCCACGTGTAGGACAAGGGTCTCCACTCCGGTCGGCAAGTACTCAAGGGTGGCAAGGACATCCTCGAACATCGCTCCGCCGTAGGACACAAATCCGGGTGCAGAGGTATTGCTTGGGTCGAAATGATTGAAGACATGTCGGATGAGTGAATCACCAACGATTGCTGTTTTGATTTTGAATTTGGGAAATCTCCGGGACAGACGTTCAGTCGCGGGTTTGCTGGCAGCCATAGTAAAATATCGAGATCATGAGGTTCGATGGGCCAGTATAAAAATAGTGAAAGAAGTCGACTGACACGTTTCCCGTTTTTGTTGCCAACAGTTTCGGAGTTAGAAACTCCTTCTTCAGGGCTGTATTTTAATTTCTCACATTGCGCCTTTATACAAAAACTTCTGTGAGGGAGGGTTACTTCCCTCATCCCTACAGGAGAGGTCGCGAGAAAAAAAAAACGGAAACCCCGCTTTAGGGACCAAGTCAAGCAAAACAAACAGGTAGAACGCCCCAAACCCCCCCCCCCTCCCCCCTTCCCCGCCCGTTCGGCAACCACCACCGTCTCATCAGTGACCTTGAACATCTGTGAGCGCGCCCCGCGGGCCCGCCGACGCACGGCGCCCTGAATTATGACCGCCGCACCACTGATAGACAAACGGCCGAAGAATGCGCCGCAAATGAAACCAAACCCAAGTGTTATTTGATCCGCGGCTTGCTGGCCGCGTAGCAAGGCTTTGCCGCACCACTCGGTTTCGTCGAAGTGGCGCCAAGACCAGAGCTGCTGTAGGTTTAACCAGTAATAAAACAAAACCGAAAATGAGACAGGAAATTCCGAGTATGGCGCGGGGACCATGTGTTGACTTGGCGGGCCGTGCATGCATGCGACCTTGCAGTTTGACCGAATCGAAGATCTATGCCGGTGCCGCCATCATATGTCCGTCTCCCTTCATTCCCCCCCCCCTTTTTTTCTTTTTTTTTCTTTTTCTGCTCTTCTTCCTTTCCTGCTGACTACTGTTACACCATTTGCGGAGCGCGCAGGACTCACTCTTGTTTTTGATCTTGTATTTGCTTGTGTGCCTCTTGTTACGTTTTTCGTGCTGCCTTTTCGTCCGTGTTCTTTCCCCTTCCCTCACCTTCCACCTTTCTAGCCAATCGGAATGCCTCACTTGCTCAAACTGTTTGAAACACCCCTCACCCGCGACCTCTCCTGTAGGGATGAGGGAAGTAACCCTCCCTCACAGAAGGTTTTGTATAAAGGCGCAATGTGAGAAATTAAAATACAGCCCTGAAGAAGGAGTTTCTAACTCCGAAACTGTTGGCAACAAAAACGGGAAACGTGTCAGTCGACTTCTTTCACTATTTTTATACTGGCCCATCGAACCTCATGATCTCGATATTTTACTATGGCTGCCAGCAAACCCGCGACTGAACGTCTGTCCCGGAGATTTCCCAAATTCAAAATCAAAACAGCAATCGTTGGTGATTCACTCATCCGACATGTCTTCAATCATTTCGACCCAAGCAATACCTCTGCACCCGGATTTGTGTCCTACGGCGGAGCGATGTTCGAGGATGTCCTTGCCACCCTGGAGTACTTGCCGACCGGAGTGGAGACCCTTGTCATACACGTGGGTACGGTGGACATAGCCCGCCGCGGATCGGCGGCGGCGGTGGCGGAGTTGAAGCGAACAGTGGAGCGGATACGACAACGTCGCCCGGAGATGAAGACCATCCTTCTCAGCCTCCCTCTTTCCCGCGCCCCCAACCGCCGCAGAGGGGGTGCCAACCGGAACTTTGTTCGTTGGTTTAACGCGGAGGCCCAGCGCTACGCCCGGGAGGTTCGACAGCTGTGCCGTGGGGGAGTACTGGGGCCCCGGATTTTCTACATAGACCATGGGTTCCTGACACTTCCCCCTTGGCGCTTCCTCGCCGCCGACGGGCTGCACGCGAGTTTCGAGGGCGTCGCGGTCCTGGCGCAACACTTTAAGGAGCGCCTGCGCTATCATCGCCCGCGTTGGGCCTCCGCGCCTCGACTAACAGAAGAAACGGACACCCATGACCAAGCGTCTCCCCCGGCCGGCCTGCCCCCCTGTCCCCCGTGCCCACCGTGCCTGCCGTGTCCACAACGTCCGCCCCGTCCCACGCCTTCCCGAGCCCCGCCCGTCTCAGAACGCCGCTACATGACACGCCTGGTCACGAAGGCGGCGTCGCAACCAAGCCGGGAGGCTGAGAATTGACTTGCAGTGGAGACAGGTACGGCTCGCCCTGATCATGCATGGTCCCCCTCTTTTTTGTCAATTAGAAAATTAATCGACAAGCGTGTTCGCTTTGATTTGCATGCTGCTCACTTGGAAACATACGTCAACCAGAACGCCGCACCAAAAGGCCTTCGTCTAGCCTGCACACCCTCGATGTGCACATTTAATCCGGAGGAAATCACGAAATGGGAGAAAGTGCTGTCCGATGCGTCGGTGGGTCTCACGGAGATTGTTTCGCAGCACAGCCGAAGACGGGCCATGGAGCTTCTAGATGCCGAAATTCTAGAGAGGTCGAAATCGAATCTATCCGACTTAGAATGCAAGGAACTTAAAAACTTTGAGACGACAAAGAGGAATGAAATATCACAACAAAAGATCAAGAAATTGCAACGCGATAACATTTCCCCCCAGTTTGTACTCCACCCCGTGCAACCAACCCATCCCGTAAGCATCACTCCAAGTCCCGATGCTATATCTCGCCCCGTGAATGCACAACAAATGAACGTGGTAAATCTGTCAAGCAAAACATTATCCCCGGCTCAAGAAAAACTTCTCTCAAAAGGTTTGACATTCTGCCCAGCCTCCGGAAATTTCAATGAGTTCCAACTATGTCAGGATCTGGACACATTCGCACGTAATCTGCGTCTCCGGGAATACTTCCATGACCGCCCCAACACAAAAACACAACTGCCTGGTGCGTCAAACAAATCCTGGACACCAAAAGACCGACGAGACCAGCACTTAGATATGTATATAGCGGCTGTACAGAAGGATGTAATCCGGGCATATGCACAGCACCAACCCGGGCGAAACAACCTGTCAGTAGAAGAGCGAGCAGCTTTAAATTCCCTTCAAGCTGACACCAGCATAATTATCAATCCAGCGGACAAGGGGGGAGCCATTGTTATACTTGACAGGTCTGAATACTTGGAAGAGGGAATGCGACAACTAAGCGACAGACAATTCTATAATGAGCTACCAAATGACCCCACAAAATTCTATGAAAGTGAAATTCACAACACCCTCAAATCTCTTGTCACGGAAGGTAATATAACTGCCGCGATGGTTAAAATTATGTCACCGGAACATCCTGTCCCTGGTCGAATTTACTTGCTACCTAAAATACATAAGAACAACCACCCGGGCAGACCCATTGTATCCAGCAACGGGACGGTGACAGAAAAAATTTCAAGTTTCATTAATCACATAATCAAGGACATCCCTCCTACGTTCCCGTCCTACATCAAAGATACCAGCCATTTCCTGCAGGAAATTGCTGGTATCGTCATCTCACCTGGGTGTTTTCTGGTGACGCTGGACGTCTGTTCATTGTACACAAATATTCCCCACTCGGAAGGCATCGCAGCGACCGTGGCAGCATTTACTGGCTTAGACAACCCATCAATAGACATAGAGAGCGAAACTCTCGCAACGCTTCTAACCATTGTACTAAATTATAACCACTTCGAATTCAACGAAAAGCACTTCCTTCAGATCAGTGGCACGGCGATGGGAACCAAGATGGCTCCAAATTACGCCAATATTTTTATGGATCATTGGAAACTCCTTTCATTGAGAAGCAAGAAAAGAAACCACTGTTTTACAGGCGTTTTCCAGATGACATATTCATGATATGGAACCACGACAAAGCGAGCCTTCTCGACTTCATTTCAAAATTTAACTGCCTCCATCAATCAATCAAGTTCACCCACGACATATCTCAAGATACTATCAACTTTTTGGATGTAACCCTTCAGGTACATGGCAACTCCCTCGCGACCACCGTCTACAAAACACCCACGGATCGCCAACAGTACCTGCATTTTGACAGCAACCACCCACGACATTGCAAAGTTGGAATACCATACTCGCAGGCATACAGATACCGCCGAATCTGTTCTGATGTCCAAGAATTTGACAGAAACTCGCAAAATCTAAAGAACATCCTTCTGAATCAAAATTACCCAGAAAATATAATTGATGACGCAATCAACCGGGCCCGCCAAACAGACCGCCAGTCAGCATTGTCAAAAGCCAATTCACAAAAAAAGGAAACACCCCAGACCAACCTGATATTAACATACGGGGCGGACATGCCCCGAGTAAACAACATACTGAGCAAGCATTTCAACATGATCAGACAAAGTGAGCACCTGTCAGCTATCTTCCCCGAACCACCCCGTGTAGTGTATCGTAAAGACAAGAACTTAAGAGATGTGCTTGTTAAGGCTAACATTGGGATCCCGAAACAACACTCAGGCTGCCGCCCATGCGGGAAAACGCGCTGCAAAATCTGTCCCCTCATCACCCCAACCGACACGGCAAAATCTAACTTTTCCAAATTTTCCTTCCGAATAAAAGAAAGCCTCGACTGTGATTCAAGTAACGTCGTATACAGACTGCACTGCGAAATGTGTGGCAAGGACTATATTGGCCAGACCGAGAATGCATTCCGACTCAGATTCAACAACCACAAATCCCACGTCACCTCACAGCCGGATCTACCATTTTCCAAACATATGCGCCTGCCGGACCATTCCATTGAGCATATCAGAATCACTCTCCTGCAGTCCGGCTTCCGCTCTTCCCTCGAACGCGAGCATAGGGAGTCCTACTTTATACATAAATTCCAGGCATTCACCCATGGCATCAATGAGGACCCGGGCCGCCTCTCATTCTTGCGACAAAAAGCTGCGCCTTAGACGGAAATATCGGGACCTTTCGGGCATTGGAGGGGGTGAACACAGAACCAGGACCGTGCATACAACTTAAAAAGAAAGCAAGAAGGAGAGAAAAAGAAAAAAAAAAGGAAACCCCGCTTTAGGGACCAAGTCAAGCAAAACAAACAGGTACAACCCCCCAAACCCCCCCCTCCTCCCTTCCCCGCCCGTTCGGCAACCACCACCGTCTCATCAGTGACCTTGAACATCTGTGAGCGCGCCCCGCGGGCCCGCCGACGCACGGCGCCCTGAATTATGACCGCCGCACCACTGATAGACAAACGGCCGAAGAATGCGCCGCAAACGAAACCAAACCCAAGTGTTACTTGTTCCGCGGCTCGCTGGCCGCGTAGCAAGGCTTTGCCGCACCACTCGGTTTCGTCGAAGTGGCGTCAAGACCAGAGCTGCTGTAGGTTTAACCAGTAATAAAACAAAACCGAAAATGAGACAGGAAATTCCGAGTATGGCGCGGGGACCATGTGTTGACTTGGCGGGCCGTGCATGCATGCGACCTTGCAGTTTGACCGAATCGAAGATCTATGCCTGTGCCGCCATCTTATGTCCGTCTCCCTTCATTCTCCCCCTTTTTTCTTTTTTTTTCTTTTTTTCTTTTTCTGCTCTTCTTCCTTTCCTGCTCACTACTGTTACACCATTTGCGGAGCGCGCAGGACTCACTCTTGTTTTTGATCTTGTATTTGCTTGTGTGCCTCTTGTTACGTTTTTCGTGCTGCCTTTTCGTCCGTGTTCTTTCCCCTTCCCTCACCTTCCACCTTTCTAGCCAATCGGAATGCCTCACTTGCTCAAACTGTTTGAAACACCCCTCACCCGCGACCTCTCCTATAGGGATGAGGGAAGTAACCCTCCCTCACAGAAGTTTTTGTATAAAGGCGCAATGTGAGAAATTAAAATACAGCCCTGAAGAAGGAGTTTCTAACTCCGAAACTGTTGGCAACAAAAACGGGAAACGTGTCAGTCGACTTCTTTCATTATATATATATATATATATATATATATATATATATATATATATGCGGAGGTTGTGGGTTCGATTCCCGCTTCCGGAAAAAACGGCGCATTTTTTGTCGACTTGAATTTTCAATTATTTATTCCTGCAAAAAAAAATGCAATCATACCTCATTCGGCACTATAAAGCACTGTTAAAACGCCAAACAGCACTGGCAATAAGGACTGCAACTTTGATATGTGTCCTCACGGAATCCCTCGTCCCGTACGTCTCTGTTCTACAAAATATATATATATATATATATATATATATATATATATATATATACATGTAATCGAAAGGCGTGGGTTCGGTCCCCACTCTGGGCGCGTGTTTTTCTTTCTTTCTTCTGTATGTTTAACAAAAAATGTGTAGTTCATTACCCGTATTAAAAAAGAAAAGAGCCTAACCACACCCCTATGCCTCCTTTGGCGTTGTAGACTGCTGACCTATCTTTCTGCTATATATATATATATATATATATGTATATATATATATATATATATATATATATATATATATATATATATATATATATATATATATATATATATATATATATATATATATATATATATATATATATATATATATATATATATATATATATATATTTATATATATATATAGATATATACATATATAGCGAATCAGAATAGGAAATGAGGGGCTCGTTGAAATAAGACAGAAATATGCGTTGCCAATGAAGAAAACCTCGGAAAGCAAGGGGGAGGATGCGGTAGGTCGTCGAAACAAGAATTTGGAAAGAAAGGGGAAAAAAATGCCGCCGGGTGGGATCTGAGCCCGCGACCTCCAGAATACCAGTCTGGTGCGATGACCACTAAGCAACGGCGTTACTATTTTCCCATAAGTTTCTGGGGTATTTATATTACGCTATTTTTGTTTCATGCGCTTGGGGTGGTAGCCAGCGCCGCTCTGACTTTACAAGGTGAAGGGGACCTTCTTTTTAACCCTGGAGGTCACGGGTTCGCATCCCACGCGGCGTGAATTTTTTCTCCACTTTCTTTCCAAATACAGATTCTGTTTCAATGAGCCACTACACCATCCCCCTTGCTTTCCGAGATTTTTTTGACTGCTAACACTTATATCTGTCTTATTTCAGCGATCCCCTCATTTCGTATTCTGATTCGCTACATGCATAGCGAGCGCGTCTGTTTTGGCAGTCTTGGTGCCATAGGAAGCTTAAGAGGGTTCAACGCTGGTCGACCACTCTCGACATTTCGTAGGCACTCGACCCACGTGAATGAATTTAAGTAACGTGATAGTGTTAAATAATTTGGTGCGGAAGGTGCGGGAGCGGGTACGAAGTTGATGGTACGTGAAAGAGAAAAAATCCCTCAATAGCATTGACTGTAAAATATCAACAAAGGAGGGTCAAACCGCTTCGGCATTAACCAGTAACCGTTATTTCTTTTTTCGGTTCAGTTCCGGTTCGACATCCTGATATATATAAAGATATATATATATATATATATATATATATATATATATATATATATATATATATATATATATATATATATATATATATATATATAGGGAGCAATAAAACTTGCAAGATTGTAGAGAACACCAGAAAATAAAACTTCGAACAAGGTAGCCACTACGATTTTTGCCATCGTTTCAGCCAAGTAGTCCTGCCAACCTGCGAAACCACTTTTCCCCTAGCTCGGATGATCAAATTCCCCAGATTTGCCTAGATTTTCGCTGAATGCAGTTATCTGGTGTTTTCTCTAAGATACTGTGTTCGTATTATCCGGTATGACTGCCGAATTTACTTTGAAGACAAGTATGAATTCGTTTCAAAACATTTTTGAAGTAACGATGACGAAGCTGAAAAAATGTTGCAGCACAACCTGTAATACTTTAAATATTTTATTTCGTCAACCACAAGAGCAATAGAGGTCATCCGGGGGGCGACATGTAATAGTGAATAATACATATTAAATTGCTTAGAAATTAAAAAAAATCACTCGGCACACACACCACTAAACGACGTTTCAAGGAGCAGAACGTGCTACTGCGCACTGTATATAAGCCGGGGATCTGTTTAATTATAAATACCATAATTAAGAACACCGCAGTTCAATGAAAAACACAAAAGTGTTGTTTTAACGACACTGTACACAGTGCAATAGGAGCGAGCACAGACAATGCGCAGTGCATTACATATTCGAGCCAGCAAGTCTATGAACTTCATCAATCATATTCTTTTGCTCTTTAAACCAGCAGTATAAAGTGTAGCAGCGTTAGCTTCGCTTGATGCACATTAATGGGAAATAGATATCTGTGCGTTATCAAAAAACTGTAATGCATGGGTACATAAAACAACAATGAATGTTAGAGCCAGCAATGGACACCATTACACAACTCAACCGCAGATGTCGATGTGGATGCAAAGATTTCCCTAGATTTTGACAAATTTCCCTCTTTTCCTAAAGACAACCCGAATCTCCTAGATCTAGGGAAATTTTAGATGCGATGCATCTCATTCACCCGCCTTGTCCATGGATGCATGCATCCCTCTATCCATCCGGCGTCGTCGTTGTCCGCGCCAGCTGCGCATGCGCTCTCCGCCGCTCTCACCGCAGCGTTATCTGCGGGTTAGCGCTCGCTCCTCGCAATATTAGCTGTGCGTCGGCGCGTGCAAGCGCTCGGTTAACGCATGCGCATGCGCTGCTCTCTCTCATTCCCCTCACCGTTATGCGGCGGTATTTAACGCGGTACCTGCGCCACTCCGCTCCGTCGTTCCAGCGCCGGTGCTCCGATGTCCAACGCTGCTTTGAATGGAGACTAACAAGCCTGCTATCGCGATGGTCGGCGCAACCGCAAAAAGCACCAGCCAGCCCAATAACAGAACTGCTAGCACCACCGACGATGAGGCTGCAAAGCGACGTGCACGGGACGTGGGAACCACGTAGTAGACGAAAATGCATCGTACGCTTTCATGGCATGTTTAGCGCGATGGGAGAATCAACCCAACGAAACGCCGATGGAAACCCACGATGCGTCGCATCTACACAGGGTTCTCGCGAGGGGAGGTGGGCATAATTTTAAGTGCGAATGCACTTCTTAAAGGGAAGCTGAAGCGCTTTCCAAAAAATTTGAGTTAGATTAACAGTTATATAGTTTCTTGCGCGCTGATTCCGAATATCACATTGAAATTTATCGTACATGAGTCCAAGTGGCATTTATCTTGCAAAAAGCGCGGCCCCGTTTGAAAGACGCGCGCTTTTCGTCTTTTGACGCCCCTGATTGGTTGCGCCCGTCATGACGTCAAAGGAGGACACCCTTCGGCCGCGCGGGCTGTCGGAAGCATTGCGAATGATCGCACGGTTGCCTTTGCGGCAATTTAGCTTGCAGTTTAATTTTCGCACATGACTGGAAGTTTGTTTTATAATTTCCCGTGCTGTTGGTTCAATTATCTTGGAGCTTAAATTTGCTTTACACGACAGAGAACCCCAAAGCAGTGACTGTGACGTCGACTAGAGGTTTCCATAAAAATATTTTTGAATTAGGCAACCAGCATAGGGGGATTTTATACCTTATGTTAATATTAGGTACTGCCTTAACTGTTTCTTATTATACACAAAACCATTTATGCCGAAGATTAATGGGCGTTTTACAAACAATCTACCAGCGAAAAGCACTTGCGTGCACTGCGCGAAAAAAAAAGCGTTCATGCGCTGTAAACGTATATGCGAGACATATCTTGCCGGTACACGCATAAACCAACAAGCAGACTGTGCTTCCGCATTTCCTTTGTTCGTTGTCGTCCACTCCAGCCCCGTTACTCATCCCCGTACACAGACCCACACGCGCGCGCCATTTCGGCAGCGGCGCTACCGCGCCTCCGCGATTGCTAGCTGCACTTCGATGAGTGGCGTCTTACTGCTTCACATGCATTTATTGTGAAAACACTGCAGCATACTAGTGCCTGCTCAGCATTATTGACTGTAGTAGGGCTTGATTTTCGCTTTTGCGTTGCGCATTCTGCTACAATATTACGGCCACCTCGTTATAATTAACAGAGCAGTCGGACAAGGCAGTTACATTGTAGTTACGTTACTTTAGGTAACAATCACCAAACGTTTGTGATAATGAATCGTTGGCCTGTTTCATCATTTCTAGATTTAAGCATTTACCGCGCTAGTCGGACAGAGGCCGTATATTTACTCTTCGCTCCTAACTTTTTTTAGTATCATCATTATATATATCACCGACTATCACTGGAGCATACTTGAGGTTCAGTAACAACAAGTGCTTGCCAGGTTATAATATGCAGCCACACGGAATCTTGGGCAAAAAATTAGGCCCCCGCAGTCAACACAAATTATGGCACGGTGGTGGTTCGGAGTGGTGTTTTTTTTTTTTAATTCCAGACAAACAACACCTTATCGTGACATGTATACTTGCAAAATAAGTAATCTGGTTGTCTTGGTTCTTTTACTTTGTAGGAATACTGTTTACCTCTTAGCCGGGAGAGAACTTCTATCAGGATTGGCCCCTTGTTTTAGCTTCGCCAAAAAATTGTTTTTTTTTTTAACACTGTCCTGAGCCCATAGGGAAAGAAAACCGACGCGTTTAACGAAACAAGTATTTCCTGAACAAATGTGACTTGGTTTCTGGAATGGAACGAAACATCCCCGGCCAAAGTACAGCAGTATTCCCAATCCTTCCTAAATCTAGAATCTAATGGGAACATTCACGTCCGTCGCATAAAAAAAAAACGCATTGGAGCGGTTTACAAAGTATTTAACGTAGTGTAGTATATTCTGTCATCAAGCACAGCCACCTCGGCTGTCGCTTCCGTAAGTTATCAAGCATCCCGGCGTGGCATTATTCTGCTTAGGAATACGGCATGATAACGTATGCCTCGTTTGGCGTTCGTGCATACTTTTTGAACACGAAAATTGTACAAATGAGTGCTATCAACCACAACAACAACAAGTATCATTCACAAGGAAACACGACGAAAAGAGCATGGCCGAGGCGGCCGATCCGGCCGGAAGTCCAGGTATGACGTTTTTCAGCCGGTTTTCGCCCGCGCTCTTCGGTCTTCCGGCATCGCGCGGCGAGATGGGGGCGGGGCATCGGGCCACTTTTGTTTGCTCATTGCGCCGCTTCTATTGCATGTATTGCGAAAATATTTCATACACATGAACTATTCAATGTGTACTTGCTGCTAGTCAACTTTTCTTTTAATTTTAAAACCGCTTCACCTTCCCTTTAAGCGAGCCCGAATCGTCTGCCGCCGTCGTCCGCATAGCAACAGCTGCGGGTGCGCCGCTCCTCGTCTTCCCTAGCAACGGGGGGAGATGGGCGCGCGCTACTCTCCTCCTCCTCTCTCCGCTCAGTGACTGCGGGTGTTGGGCACTCCTCTCCACTTCGGGCGGGAGAGCTCTCGCGTAGCGGGCGCTCCGCATTCCGACGCATGAGGGCGCTCGTGTAGCCCTCGCCGTAACGGCAGGCGCTACTCTCCTCCTCCTCTCTCCTCTCCACTTCGGGCGGGAGAGCTCTCGCTCGCGTAGCGGGCGCTCCGCATTCCGACGCGTGAGGGCGCTCGTGTAGCGGCCGCGTGGCGCGGGAGGGTATTAGTCGAGCGCGCGCCGTCGTCGAGAGCGGTCGCTGGTCCTGCATCTCGATAACGATGATGGCGGACCGGGCCACGGTACCAGAATAATAACGAGTGAAATATCTTTCTTTGTAGTTGTGTGCGTGTGTGTGATTTCTCGACTACTCATTAAGATCACCATATCCACCGTAATCGCGCAATCAACAACCGTGCATTCGCACTTACACACTCTCCCCCTCGGGGAAGTGCGAGGGAATTTTTTCTTACAGTTGGCAGCACTGCAACAAAGAGACGCCTTTGTCAGGGCAACCACTCGCCTGGCTGGCTCGCTTTATTTAGGGGAAGGTCTCCAGGTGAGAGGAGATAAGGAAGTGGATTTGAAAAATCGGATTCGTTAGGGAGTATATAGGGGGAGATATTGAGGAGAAAAGAAGGTTTTATAGTTTGAACCGCGAAGTCTGTAAGAGAGAAATAAGCCGGGGATTGATATTCCGGGAAATTCTGGGAGAGAAAGGATGAAAGGGTGTTTGATATCCCCCTGCGCAGTCTACCGAAAGGTTCTCAAACATGCTGGAAGCAGAACAGGTGGTGAGAGGAGTCCTTATCAGAGGCTATCTGCAAGCCTAATCTCAAGAGAAAAGGTACAGAAGGGCGAGAATAACTAGCAACAAGGTCTAGAACTGGGCTAGTTGGTATACATTCATGATTTACCAGCGCAAATTAAACGGGACGAGAGAGAAGTACACAACACAAGCGATCGTGTTGTATACTCCTATCTCGTCCCGTTTAATTTGCGCTGGTAAATCATGAGAATAACTAGGTTCATGAAAAAAGAAAAAGAGGGAGGTGAAACCACGAACACACACAAAAGAAAAGCGAGAAATCGCTTTTAAGGCTGCGCTTGGCATCCGACGCATTTACTAAGCAATCTCGGGAAGCGCATGCGGGAGAAATGGTTAGTACAGTTTTGACAACATATGCAGGTAGTATACGAATAGTATGAGTTTTCTTCCACGAGATTCATCAGGTTTCCAAGCATTCCTAAACAAAGTGAAATAACTCGCTTGGGACAGCAAAACAAAGTGAAACTAGGGAAGGACCATAGCTAGTCATGTCACTGAACGGAATGCTGCAGTGAATAGCAGCAGCAAAATGGGCCGCGTGGTTCAGAGGCGAAGAATTGGGGAGGTAAATGGGAATCGTAGGGGGAAGAAGATATGGGGACAGCAAAACAAGAGAAAGGGGATAAGACGCACGCAAGTAGAGGTAGAGATGGGGAAGGGTAATTTAAAATACAGTGAGGAAAAAAAAACATCTCCCCCGCGAGGGGCACGATCAAATGCAGAGCATTTCCGGGGGCGCATGACGGTAAGTAGTTTGCGTTACGTTAATGTTGTTGCACTTGTGCCAACTGCTGACGAGAGAGCCCTCGTCAGCAGTAATTTGAATGAGTCAACGATATAAGGTGCGTTCGTAGCCTCCCATTCTGTGTCGGCTTCGTGGCGCAGTGGGTAGAGCACCATGGAACATTGCGTTCCGCCCGCAGGGTCGAGGGATCGAAACCGGGCGCCGGATAGTATTTTTTATATAGTAGAAACAACGACGGTGCGGACTACGGACGTCAACGCGGGTGACATCGTGAGTTACTGAAATGCTCTGCATTTAAAAGCAATAACCGTACACCTGAAATAGCACGTGTCGCTGACAGGAACATTCCTGAAACGGGCCTTTCCTGAAACTCAAAAACAAAAATATATAGTGAGACGGACCTACGGGGCACAAGACAAAGCGGAACAAAAAACACAGAAAATAATTAGCGCGCTTACACTCTGTGAAGCAGGATGACCAGCAAAGCTGCAGTGCCGAGCCCCATCGTGGGCTTCGACTGGGGCGCAGTCCGAGGGTAGCACGAAGCAAAATACGTTTGTTAGTAATTTACGATTGAGCATAGTTCCTGGTTAATAACTGAATGAACTTTTGACGAACTCAAGTTTTTTTCCAGTGGACTAACATGGGGCTGTCCGCTTCCCTCCCGTAGAATCGCATGTGTTGACAGCGCACGAGGATTCCACAACATTTATTACTTCACTGTGAACCATGCAATTTTGAAAACTATGTAAAACCGGGCGCTGTATTCTTATCGGCTAATTTTCCTATAATTAGTATCGGTACAGTTTCAATAAAACAAGCGTTAGAGCCACTTTGTGTAATGGTATTCCCTCCGAAGTTTGCGTGATTCACTGTGCAACCCTCGATGTGGGGAAGCCATCTTAGAAATATCAAGCTTAGAACGATCCCCTTGAACTCTGCTTCACCTCCTAACACAAATCAATGGCTGGGAATAGCTTTTACAGGGCAGCCCTTTGCCGCCCATCTCTGGGATCAGCCGCGTTTCCGTCGCCGTGACCGTGCGGACAATGGGAAGACCGACGAGTGAAAGAAAGCAAAGGAGGAGGATGTCGCGAAATGGAGAGGGGAGAGCGGCTTGCCGTGACGGCGTGAGCCAGCGCTCTCCCAAAGAGTGCACAGGGGGGAGAGAAGGGGCAGTATGCTGTGCCCGCACGAGGCGCTCGACCTTTGGCGAAAACGTGAGGGGGGTGTTTGCGTGACATTGATGTGCGTTCGCTTATAGCTGTGTTCACAGTACCAACGTAACAGCCGTATCGTGCGCTATGGACGTGAAAAAACGGCGTTTCACGCAGTTAGGTTGGTGGAGACGTCGAATGACGTCATTATTTAAAGCTATTACGACAGTTGCGACAACAGTCTGAGCCCGGCCTAAGATGCAGTTCGCAGCCCCTTCCTGAGACGCACTTCGCGCCGCCGTCCCAGGGGCTCACCGTCGAGAGAACCCACAAGTGAGTGCTGCCCCAGCGCACTGCAGCCATCAGGAGTGAGTGAGCGACGCAACGAATTGTGCGCATCTGCAGCGTCTGTGTGGAACGCGCATATGTGAACTAAGCCAGTTCTTACTAAGCAATCAGCGGCACAATGGTAGAACTGCATCATTTGCCGTTTCTGCTCGAGCTGCCGAAACAGCTGCGCCAAATTATTGCTTTAAGGAGTGCCGTAATTGGCAGGGAATTTTTTAACGAAATACAACCTTTCTTGTATTAAACTATGAAGGCCCTAGGACCTTTACAATTTTATAAGTTTTTTTCCACCAGCCAGGGGTGCGGCGCGCAGTTTTAAATTCCCGGGGAATGAGTGGGCTCGGCAATGTGGCGCTACGCTCACTAGCGATTCTTGTCTACATCGCCCTGCTACCGGAGACGATCTGCTGGATCCTAGCCATAGACAGCTTTGCTGTAAAACTAGTGCCCTTCCACTCTGTGAAGAAGGATTACCAGCAAAGCTGCGCTGCCGAGCCTTCACGGGAGCTTTGACTGGATTGTAGTCCAAGGGGTGCACGAAGCAAAGCACATTTGCTTGTAATTTGTGATTGAGCATACTTTCTGGCTAATTAACTGAATGAACGTTTGACGAACTATAGTTTTATTCCGGTGGACAAACATGGGGCTCTCCTTTTCCCTCCCGTAGGATCCCATATATATTGACAGAGGACGAGAATTCCACAATATTTACAACTTCACTGTGAACCGTGTAATTTTGAAAAATATATAAAACCAGGCATTGTGTTAGAGTCCTCTTAGTAGCTAACTGTCGTATTTGTTTCGGTGTACTTCTCTCATGGTATTCCCTCCGAAAATTGACGTGATTTCCTGTGCAAAACTCAATGTGGCAAAGCTATCTTACAAAGATCAAGCCTACAACGATCCCCTTATAATATGCTTCCCCTCCTAACACAAATAAATGGCTGGTAAGACATTTTTTGGCGCAGCCCTTTGACGCCCGTCTCTGGGCTCAGCCGCGTCGGCGTCGTCGTGACCGAGGAAGCGATGGGAAGACCAACGAGTGAAAGAAAGCAAAGGAGGAGAATGTTGCGAAATTGGGTGGGGTAGGCGGTTCGCCGGGGCGGCGTGAGCCAGCGCTCTCGGAAAGTGTGCGGTGGGGGAAGGGAAGGGGCAGTATGCTGTGCCAGCACGAGGCGCTCGACGCTTGGCGAAAACGTGAGGGTGGCGTTCGCGCGACAACGGTGTGCGTTCACTTAATGCTATGTTCAGGCTACCGGTGTGACATGCGTATCGTGCGCTATGGACTTAAAAACGGCCTTTCACGCAGTTCGGTTGGCTGGGACGTGAAATATGTTATTATATAAAGATATTATGACAGTTGCGACAAAAGTCTGACCCGGGGTAAGACGAGTTCGCGGTCCCTTCCTGAGACGCACTTTGCGCCGCCGCCGCCGCCACATAGGCTCACCGTCGAGAGAAACCACGAGTGAGTGCTGCCCCAGCCGACGCAGCAATCAGAATACAGTGCTGAACTGCGTGTGAAGGAACCGGTCATGCGCATCTACAGCGCCGGTTGCGAACGTGCACATGCGCTCTCTTCCAGTTCTTACTGAGCAATGAGTGACGCAACTGGTGGAACTGCGTCGTCCGCCGCTTCTGCTAAACGAGCTGCCCGAACAGCCAAGGTAAATATAACTGGTAGCGAAGCTTCCATAGAAGCCCATACGTTCATAAAATGGCGGCTCTTAGGCTGCTCATGGGGCTTAGCGCCATCTGTGTGAGGAGGGAACACTTCCGGCGGAACAAAAAATAAACAGGATGTGACGCAAGATCCGGTCAGAAAGTGACGTCATTTTGGTGGCATTAGCGGGAAAATTTGACTTCAAAATAGCCTTAGCAGGACTCTGATCGCTGAGGGCTCATGTCATTGCCATCTGACGCAAGTTGGCGAGCCCTTGGCGTGTGTGCTTCAAGTCAACGCCAGCTTATACTCGTGACTAGAGAAACACACTTTAGCATACGGTCGTATGATTCGCCTCGGTGTTTATAAAAGCATCTTGCATCTTCTCTGAACCTTTATTCTGTATTCATGCCTTCCACTGCTGTATAAAAGCAATCAGTTGTTTATTTTGATTGCAGCGGGTGGCAAACGTACACCCCCCCCCCCCGACCGGAATTTTTTTTGTGCCTTGGGATACAGAGCCCAAAATGACACTTGATCACTCTCCGCGGCCCCCCTTTTATATAAACGTGCCGACTCCTTACCCCGATACCAATTTCTACCAACGCCACTGCTAAGTTTAATTGCGTCGCACATACGCAGGTAGGCGTGCGTGCCTTAAGTATAGATCAAGGTTATATAATGCTTGCTCAGTTTGTGTACCTCTGTTCTAAGAGAAGAAATAACGCAAAGTCATTGTATAATCAAGACATTTGAATTTTATTCCAGGATGAACATAAAACAAATTTACCACACTGCACAAAATGAGCACGTATACAATAAGTACAAAATGTTCGTGGGCACTACATGCATTATAAGTTTCCTTACACGCCGAAAAATTGACTTTACCCGTAACACATAGCATTATGAGCAATGAAAGCGTCAACACCAGAACTACTTCGAAACAAGAGAAAAGGACTAGGCACTGCATCTTGACGTAGAAAACCGGGCCGCAGGAATGCCGATTCATGAAAGTGCAGCGAGCACACTGCAGCTGTCCCGGCGTCTTATCAAGTAGACAAGGGGTTCTACAGAAGTTGACTCAGCATTCACGCCTGCAATTTCCTGGTTGCATTATTAGGCAAGTGTCGCAACAGATAAGTAAAAAGAGGAAAAATGGATCAATGCAAACGAAAGCGATGGCAGTATGTAAAAGCACATAGCAGCAAAGATCTGGCAGCAGCGCAGCACGGAGCAGCACAACACAGTACTGCGATGGAAATAATGCTTGCGCATACAAGTGCGGGAAGCAACGAGCACTACAAGCGTTGTAATGCAATAGAGAAGACTCTGAGATAGACAATTAAAGCGACTCGTTTAAATTCGAGTGGTACTACGCCGAGAAGTCCTAGATTAATTGACGCAGCTTGCTCTGAGCCAGCCTGAGGTGAAATCAAGAGATAACTGACATAACAAAGCTTTAGACCCATTTTTTTCGAAGCACGTGCACGTCCCCTTACACAACCCCCGTGCACATATTAACAGTGCAATAGTTTCGCGTTACCTGTGGAAATGAGAGGAAAATCCTTACCTGTGGAAATGAGAGGAAAATGGTGCAGTAAAATGCCAGGTGTACGGGAGTTGCTGTTGCAATTAACTTGTACAGCACATCGTTTCTGTAGGTACCGACGAAAGCGCTCCGCTCCAACCGTTGGCAGCATCGTCCCGTAGTTCACCGTGCCTGCCGGGCACGGTACTAAACGTGTCCACCGACGATACAACGCACCTCGCAAGTCCACGCACGGCAAAAATTAAGTTCACACCAAATTAACAAGGCAAAACGAATGCAAATGCGCACCACCAAAACACACGAGGGGCGTTTCCTAGCAGACGAACTTTAGGAGCGCCTTTCCGATCACTACAAGGACTGCATCACAAAGCACTGACATTTGCCATTCTTCAGAGGGCGCTACAAAAAAGGTTTTTGAGAATGAACGGCATTTTCATAAATTATTTATACACTGTGCCTAAATAAATGTGATTCAGAAATAAATATAGTTCGTAAAATATAATTGTTGTTTTATTGTTGAACAAAACTTGGTTTTTTGTTACTAGTGTTTGTTCCCTCCTCACCTAGTCGCGCTTCAATCGCCACTCCCATAAGCCCCCATGCTGATATCGCTGGCAATAGGTTCTGAACCGCTTCTTTGCCCGAACCTTCGCTACCATTTATATTTACCTTGGAACAGCTGCGCCCAAGTATCGCATTAGGAATATTGCAATCGCCAGCCAATTTTAAAAGAAAATATAAGCCGTCTGGTATTAAAATATGAAGCCCCTAGGACCGTTTTAATTTTGTATGATTTTTTCCATGCGCCGGGGGTGTGGTACGCAGTTTTACGATCCCGGGGATTGGAGTGGGCTCCCCAACATGGCGCTACGCTCGCTAGCGATGCTTGTCTAAGTCGCTCTGTTACCAGAGACGATCTGCTGGATCCTAGCCATATACAGCTTTGGTGAAAAAAATATAGTGCCCTTCCACTCTGTGAAGAAGGATGGGCAGCAAAGTTCGCTGCCGAGCCTCAACGTGAGCTTTGACTGGATTGTAGTCCAAGGGGTGCACGAAGCAAAACACGTTTGCTTGTAATTTGCGATTGGGGATAGTTCCTGGTTAATTACCTGAATAATCTTTTGACGAGCTAGAGTTTTGTTCCGGTGGACAATCACGGGGCTGTCCATTTCCCTCCCGTAGAATCCCATATGTATTGACAGAGGACGAGAATCCCAAACTATTAACAACTTCACTGTGAACCATGTAATTTGATTGATTGTAGGGTTTAACGCGCCAACGCAACGCAGGCGATGAGGCGCGCCGTAGTGGAGGGCTCCGGATTAATTTTGACCACCTGGGGATCTTTAACGTGCGCCGAAATCTCGTACACACGGGCGTTTTTGCTTTTCGCCTCCATCAGAAAAGCGGCCGCCGCGGCCGGGAATCGAACCCACGACCTCCTGCTCAGCAGCGCAACGCCTTAGCCACTGAGCCACCGCGCCGGGTACCATGTAATTAAAAAAAAAACTATATAAAACCAGGGGCTATATGAGTTGCCTTAGCGGCTAATTGTCATATAATTTGTTTCCTTACAGTTTGAATAAAACAAGCGTTAGAGCCATTTTCTGGAATGGTATTCCCTCCGAAGATTGGCGTGTTTCACTGTGCAACTCTCGATGTGGGAAAGCCATCTACAAATATCACGCGCTACGCTCGCTAGCGATTCTTGTCTACATCGCTCTGTTACCGGAGGTGATCTGCTAGATGCTAGCCGTATACCGCTTTGATGTAAAATATAGCGATTATTTTTTCGTACCGCTACCCAGCCCACATTGATGCTGTGCCCTTGCCGTTCAATGTGTGAATGTCGCTCGTGCTCTCTTACTTCTGTCGGGGACGTGGAGTCCAACCGCGGCACCAACTCTCCCCCTGATGACTCCCCGCCTAAAGGCCCCCTCCTCGCAAACCCAATTGTTTGCGAATTGCAGAAGTTATCTGCAGGTCAGTCTACACGGCTCGTGTAAGTGCAAGGACTTAAGCTGAGCAACTAGCAACAAACAAAGCCATGGCTGTTCTAACTAAACGTCTTACAGACCTTGAAGTTCACTACCAAGGTCTTGTAAACGTTAGGAAGGATGGCGAAACGATTAATGGTAACACCGCAGAAATGGCCGTCAAATCTGCGACAAAGAGTAGCGGGTTTACGACGTCGGAAATCGTTCCAGAAGAAATAACCTCAGTTATTACGGCCTACCTTACCCGAACCCGTTTCGGAAAATGTGAGATTCTGAGGGACAAATTCACTTTCTTTAAAACCAAAGAGAAAATTCTCTCGAATGGACGTAAACTGGAAAATAAAAACTACACTTTTGGGGAGGATTTTTCCAAATCCGTTCGAAAAGCCCGAAAACACCTTGTCGAATTTTCCTGTACCAAATCTGAACCCTTCGCTATGCGGTACAAGACTTCGTTTCTTGGTAAAAAAGTAATGTTTTCAATGAAACATCCCAAACTGTGAACGAAATTTCATAGCAATCGCCTCTCCGAAAGAACAAACAAACAAAACATATTGTGTTACAACACCCCAAACTAGCCTTTCCTTCTCTGTAGTCTTCCCTAAAATACATACATTCCTTTCAAAACGGGACGCGCTACCAAATCTTTTATCGACATCGCACACCAATATATCGGTTCTGAGAGAAACGTGGTTGAGGGATGACGTCACATAGTAAGGTTCTAGCCACATTGCAGATTTTGTTGTTTTCCGGAAAGACAGGAAACAAACACATGGCGGGGATAAGGAGAGCGTTTCGCCCTAACTTCACTGGCCTGTAATAATCTTCTTTGATCTACAATGATCTGAATATAAATCGATGGTTCGAAAAACACTGGCGCCGAAAGATAAAAAATTTACAGCATCTTCCCGTAGGGTGACCCTGAGTAGTATGCGAAGCAGGCCTGGGGTTGATTCAAGTGCCCATTAGTTTTCAGTTCGTCGTTTCCGCGAGGTTGAGGTACGTAGCTACCGTTACATTTACCGTTTGGTTTCCATGGTAACTACCACACTTTTCACTTACCGGAACTACGAAATGGAAATTGCGTTGACCCCATGGCTATTTCGCATACTACTCAGGGTTCCTCTACGGGAAGAGAGGTACTTTTTTTGGGGGGGGGGGGGGTGCAGGTGTTAGAGTAATCAGAGAGGCAGTAAAGAGGCAGTAAAGAGAGAGACAGCGGCATTGTACGTGGTATGAGCTTTTTTTTATTTAGGCTTTATCATGATCATGTTCAACGTATGTGACGTCGAGCTGAGGTTGGCGTTCCGCTTTGATTATGTCCGCCTTATGTTCTGTGAGATGTAAAGTCAAGGGCTGTTTTAGTGGATGAACCCTAATGTTGCTGAAGATGAGGTCGATGTACGTTCCCCGGATGGTTGTGGGCTGCTTTTAATCACGGCCCGCCGAGACTCGCCGACGCACGCCGCTGCCGACGACAATGAAACATCGAAGGGGCGTGAAGCGTGCTCGTCTCGTGCTGGCTAAGGAAGAGACCGGCAAACCTATCACTCCAGGAGGCATAGAAGAGTAAGACATCACCGGTCGTTCAGCAAACCGAGCATGCGCAGTGGGGATGTTGACGGCGCAATAATGACAACGACAAGGGAGGAACATAGCCCCGACCATGAGATGCTTCGCATCTAAAAGCCTGCTGAGCAGACGACGCGGCATTCGATTCGCGACACCAGTCTGCGCACGTCACTTTGTTGACTGCTGTTTCGCCGTCTGTGTATTCTTTCAGTTTAGGGGAGCACAAGTTGGCTCCAATAAAATTGTTTTTTTTTAAGACAACTGCGTCATCTTTGTTTTCGTGATCTGCTGAAGGTGCGGGGTACATGAACCATAAGTCATCGTCAAGCCGACAAGCAAGCCCAATTCGTGTCAGCCGCGGACCACAAGGCCTTCAGCCAGAATAAAGATTGCTTCCATATAACGTGAAGAAAGAAAACGTCGTGAAAACCACCATGATAACGAAGGCACCATGACCAGCACTTCCAATCCTGCCCTCGTTCTTCAGCAACCAATGGAGCAACCATCCTTCCATGGGTCACCTTCGGAAGATCCCGAATACTGGTTGAGCAAGTCAAACGGGTCAGGCTGTTTAACCGAAGGGATGACGCGGAGAAACTGAGGCAAGTGTGCTTCTACCTTGAGGACTCAGCACGTATCTGTTTCTAAAACCATGAAAGCTCCCTTGAGGCTTGGAACGATTTCAGAACGCAATTTTTAACGACGTTCACCCCGGAAGAGATGAAGTGGCCTGTTAGGCGTGGTGACCCTTGCATGGCGTGAGAAAGAAGTTGCGTTTCGTAATGCGCGGTGTGAAGTAGGAGCTATTTGCTAGACTTAACCGCAATCCTCTCGAAACCGTCGCCGAATTCATGACCGAAGCCAGCACCACTGAGAAAGCCCTAGAAGTGCGTGCTCAGCAGTATGACCACAACTTTGTTGGCCTGGCCAATGCGAATTATGTCGACAGCACACGCAATCCCGCAGATACCCTACGCGAGACTATCCGCGCAATAGTGAGGGAGGAGCTGCGGAAACTGCTCCCAATGCCGCCGCGACCGCAACTCGCTTCCCTTACCGACGCCATTAGAGAAGAAGTGCAGCAAGCACTGGGAACTTCAACGACGCCAGTAGCACCTCGCGAGCCGCAAGCCATGACCTACGCGGCAGCTTTCCGTCACCCTCGCCCACCTGCGCCCCATCGTCACGAGGCTCTGTACCATCATCCCCTGTCGCCGGCTAGACCACCTGCGGTGCAACCCCCGCCCCAAGGATGACCGACGTGGGGCGAACGCCCGACAATCGTCCGCTGTGCTAGCACTGCGGACACGCCGACCACATCTACCGTCGCTGCCCCTAAAAGAGGCTCGGTTTGCGTGGGCTCTTCGTCGACGCACCCCGCCCCGCCCCGGCCAGAGCACATAAGAGATCGAAGAATACCTGTCCAACACCAGCCGTTGACCAGCCCGTTTCAACCGTTCGCCGTCGCCCTACAAATACCAGTCGGCGAACCGCCGTAGCGATGCTGAATTCTCACGTGGAAGGTCTCACAACCCACGCGGGTGAAACTAAAAGCAGCAACTTCTGGAGATGAAGTTGCACAATGGCGGAAAAACAAAAATCCTCCAACGACGCGAGGACGCACCGAACACCGTGATCGGAGCCCCAGCCCGACTACCCGATTGATTGCACCCTAACCTCACTCCCGAACACGACGACAGCCACACAACGCGACTCATACCCGAAATGACAGAGCCTGTCGCTGAAAAGACGGCAACAATAACAACGCATAGTGCCGGACCGCAACACGCACAAGCCGAGACACGACGCCCCGACACACCCGAAACCCGACGAAGGCGGCGTCCGACGTCCAGTTGTCCATCCACGGCTTTGATGCCGTCGCGCTCATGGATAAGGGAGCGGACTACTTGGTGATGAGCGGATCATTCGAGTCTAAGCTGAAGAAAGTTACGACCAGATGGGGCGGTCCACATATACCCACAGCAGGAGGACATCTTGTAATGCCAAGTGGAACGTACACATCACGTGTTACCATAGATGGCACGTCGTACCCTGATGCGTTCGTTATTTTGCCTGACTGCTCCCGTGAAGTTATTCTAGGAATGAAGTTTTTTACGGACAACGGTCCGATAATTGATCTACAAACAAAGTCTATAACTTTTCTTCCGATTACTTCATGACACCGGAGCCTAACCCCGAACATCGTGCGTCTGTAAGAATCGCCGATGATCATGTCACCCTGCCACCCCGCGCAAGCTTGATGATCACCGTATACTGTGAAGATGCTGCTCCTGACGTCGACGCTACCATAGAGATTGACCCAAGGTTGCTTCTCAACCGCGGGGTCTCCATCAAAAAAGGCATAACGCGTTTTAAGCAATGCAAATCCCACGTTTTGTTCACTATTTTCACCGAGGAGTACCAGCATCTAAACACGGGCGCTGCAATTGCGTTCCTCAAAGAAACGCAAGAATATAATAGAATAGAATAGAACTTTATTGTCGTTACAGTTTGGTACATCACCAGAATATAGTCAATACAGAAAGGGGTCCCCGAGTAATGAACTGTAGTGGGACCCCTTGTTGTTTATCGCATACACAGAAATAGCTTAATTGCAGCTGCCAGAAGGAATGATACGTAATTTTTATTACCTATCTTATACAAAGAAATAACGAGAGTACGCGTAAACAGTGAATTATTAACATTGCATATTTTAGCAAAAAATAAGTAACATATTGAACAAATAAAGCACACAGCATTCAAACAACTAACCGAGGAATATTTAAATGAAATAAAGCATCCCATAAATGAAACAATATTGAGTGCAGTCAATCCATATACATACATAGCAGTTGTATAAATGCAATGCTTAGGTGTGTAAAAGATAAAAAACCACTACACAGGCGAAATGTGAATGCGCACGTCAAAAGTCTATGTGACGGTTCATCAAAAATGATCGGAGGGAACGTTTAAACGTTGATGGAAGTACTTGTGTTGTACCCGTATGAGGTAGCTCGTTCCATATTATGATTGAAATAAAAGCGAATGTCTGTTTACCGTTGTTCGTGCGTACCTTTTGGAGTAAAAAGTTATTTTGCCTTGAAAAACGAGTGTGGTTAGTGTTTTCTAGTTTAGTTCTACCAATAATATACAGAAGGTCGGGTTTATTGAAAAGGTGAACGGCACTTGTGGCAACGTTAAATGCTATGGCGTCAGTCATCGGAAGAAGTT
Source organism: Haemaphysalis longicornis (assembly GCF_048455015.1). Classification (NCBI taxonomy): domain Eukaryota; kingdom Metazoa; phylum Arthropoda; class Arachnida; order Ixodida; family Ixodidae; genus Haemaphysalis; species Haemaphysalis longicornis. The sequence goes on along the minus strand of NW_027526203.1, from coordinate 41,716,691 downwards.
TAAGATCCAGAAAAAGGGGGGCAATGGGAGTATCAAAACGAATACAGGTGATTATACGCAGTACCCGGTTTTCAATTTGCTGTAATGGTGCTATGTGGGAGTTGTAAGTCAGACCTCACAGCCCAATAGAATTGTTTATGTGACTGTGGAGCAAGTCAAGTGATCGCGGTTGCCAACATTCAACGGGGATCCGAAGATACCTTAAAGTTTCCCCAACCCTTCGACGTGAATCCGGCGGTACCACAAGAAAAAGGGAACAAATTATTGGCTTTGCTGCGGTGCTACAGCGAGTGGTTTAGTCGAACTCAAAATTACGTCAGACACATCTTGCGAAGCACCGAATAATAACCGAAAACGAAGCACGACCGACCCGACAATCACCATACCGCGTGTCTTCACACGAGCGGGAAGCTATCCGGACAGAAGTGGAAGACACGTTGAGCGACGGCATTACACAGCCATCGAAAAGCCCCTGGCATGCGCCGGTCGTACTGGTGAGGAAAAAAATTTCTCATTAAGGTTTCGCCTTGACTACCGCCGACTCAACAAAATCACGAAAAAGGATGTGTACCCCCTGAAACGAATTAACGACGCCCTCGACCACCTCTGCGACGCAAAGCACTTCTCATCGATAGATCTAAAGACAGGCTACTGGCAAATAGAAGTGGACGAGAGAGACCGAGAGAAGACTAAATTTATATCCCGTACACCCTTTATCAGTTCAAGGTGATGCCCTTCGGGATGTTCACGGCACCATCAACCTTTCAAAAAGCGATGGACAGCGTGCTAGCTGGCCTGAAGTGGCACACCTTTCTCGTACACGTCGACGACGTTGTAGTATTTGCCCGAAATGTTGACGAACCCCTTGCAAGATTGGAGTCTGTACGTGAGGCAATTTTCCCGTCGGGGTTAATGCTGAAGCCTGAAAAGTGCCGCTGTACGTACGAGGAACTCGCGTTTTTGGGCCACGTGGTCAATTCCACGGGAGTCCTGCCTGACCCAGCCAAAAATTTCAGCCGTAGCGGACTTCTCAAGACCGACAGACAAGAAGGGCGTGCGAAGATTTCTCGGACTGTGCGCGTACTACCGCCGCTTCGTCGCAAATTTCGCAAGCGTTGCATAGCTACTAACGCGTTTGACGAAACATAGCACCACTTCCAGCTGAGGAAAAGCCCAAAAAAAGCATTCTGCGAGCTACAACGACGACTGCAACACTCGCCCGTGCTTTTTCATTTCGACGCAAACGCCGAAACGGACATGCGCACAGACGCCAGTGATGTAGGGTTGGGTGCCGTCCTCGTCCACAAGAAAAGCGGTTGCGAAAAAGTAATCACCTTTGCCACCCGTGGTCTGTCGAAGGAGGAGAAAAACTACGCAGCCTCCGGAAAGAGTGCCTCGCAATTATCAGGGCCATTTCAAAATTTCGCCCATACGTGTATGGTAGACCGTTCAAAGTTGTGACAGACCACCGTGCACTGTGTTGGCTCGCAAATTTGAAGGACTCCTGTGGGCGTCTTGGGCGGTGGAGCTTGACCCTGCAAGAGTTCGATGTTGCAATAGCCTATAAATCCGACAGGAAAGATTCCGACGCCGATTGCCTGTCCCGCGCTCCCGTCGATCCACCACCACAACACTCCGATGAAAACAGCGCGTTCTTCGGAGTTGTGACGGACTGCGACCTTGCCGCTCAGCAGCGTGCCGACCCCGGCTTACGCATCATGATCGACTACCTCGAAGGACGCGACGTTGCTCTGCCTAAAGCGTTCGAACACAACTTACAAGCATTCAGATTGGAAAACTCTGTACTCGTGAATGAAATTTTCACCGCGGAATGAGAATGAATTACATTCTTTTCATCCCCGAAACCTTCCTGAGGAAATTTTGAAATCGTGCCACGACGACCCGTCTTCGGGACATCTCGGCACAGCTCGCAGTATTGGAAGAATCAAGGCGAGGTACTACTGACTCCGCCTTACCTCTGACGTAGCCCACTACGTCCGGAGCTGCCGTGACTGCTAGCCACGAAAAACGCCGCAGACGAGACCCGCTGGACTTCTGTTGCCAATCGCCGTCGCGCCGAGGTCCTTGCCAACAGATTGGAATGAACCTTCTGGGCCCGTTCACTACGTCATGGTCCGAGAACAAGTGGATCATTGTAGCGACAGACTACATGACGCGCTACGCAGTGCCGCTCTTCCGAGGAGGACTGCAAAAGAAGTCGCCAATTTTTTCATAAGACAAGGTGTGCTGCGACATGGAGCCCCTGAAGTCCTCATCATGAACCGCGGAACGGCCTTTCCTGCGGAGCTCATGCAAGGAATCTTACGCTACAGCAACACGGATCACCGAAGAACGACGACGTACCACCCCCAAACGAACGGACTAACGGAACGTTTGTACAAAACGATTGCGGATATGCTGTCCATGTACTTCGGCGTTGAAAAAAGACCTGGGACGAAGTGCTCCCGTATGTCACGTTTGCGTACAACACGGCTATCCAAGAAACCACGCAGATGACACCGTTCGAGCTCGTCTACGGAAGACGGCCGCCTACAATGCTTGACGCCAAGCTGCCGCACGTAGAAGACGACGACCTGAACGCCAACGTCCAAGGATGCCTCCAGCGTGCGGAGGAGGCCCGCCAGCTCGCTCGAGTTCGTATAACGGACCAGCAGCTGGTGGATACCGGCCGCTACAACCTCCGACGCCGAGCCACCGAGTGCCACCCAGGGGATCGTGTGTGTGTTTGGACTCCCATCCGACGACACGGACTGAGTGAGAAACTTCTGCGACTGTATTTCGGACCCTACAAAATTCTACGACGTGTTGGCCAACTTACCTACGAAGTGATCCCCGATGGTGACTCCGGCACATCACGACGACACACGCAGCCCGAACTCGTCCACGTGGTTCGCCTCAAACCTTACTACGCAAGATGATGGACTTTTTTGTTGTTTGTTTGTTCAGTCTGTCATTTATTTTAACATCGGGTCGATGCACTTCTAGAGGGGGGCGTAACGCCGCGAACCGTGCATTGGGTTTGTTTATTTATGGTTTGTTTTTACTGTTCGGCTGCACCCTGCTGTGTTATCTGTGTCCCAAGCGAAGCGAGTGTTCCATTCTTTATTTTTATGCCGCACGGGCTATCTCATTCGAATAAGGAGAGCGTTTTTTCCTAAGGCACTGGCCTGGAATAATCTTCTTTGATCTACAATGTTCTGGATGTAAATCAATGGTTCGAGAAACACTCGCGCCGAAAGATAAAAGCCTGCAGAGCAGACGCCACGGCTTTCAATTTTCCGACACCAGTCTGCGCATGTCAGTTTGTTGACTGCTGTTTCACCACCTGTGTATTATTTCAGTTGTTAGCGGAGCACAAGTTCGCTCCAATAAACTTGTTTTTCTTTGAAGACAACTACGGCATCTTTGTCTTCTTGACAATAATAACCATGTGCTTAAATGGTGCAACCGTTGGCGTAGCCCTAATAAATGCAAGTCACTCTCTTTTCACAGTCGCAGCAGCCCCCTCACCTGTTCGTAAGAAATCGGTTACGTTGCATTGGAAAATTTCATCACTTATAAGTACCTGGGAGTCACTTTGAGCAACGATTTATCATGGCGCGCGCGTATTACCAATATCATATCATCAGCTAACAGATCGCTTGGTTTCTTAAAACAACAGCTACGTCATGCACCCTTTTATGTAAAACAGCTAGCCTACAAATCTTTATTTCCAAGCCAACTTGAATACGCGTCACCTATCGGAGACCTCATCAAGCATACTTAACCGACACACTAGAATCAATCCCGAATCGAGCACCTAGATTCATTCATTCCTCATATTCGTACAAAGCAAGCGTTTCAACTCCTAAACAAGAGTATGGTCTTTTAAACCTTAACATTCGTCGCGGAGTTGCCACTTTTATTTTGTTCCACAAGTTCTATCGCAGTCCACTCGGTCACCTGCCCTATAACTTGCCTACTGCCCGCATATCTAACCGTATCACTCATTCTTTTCACGTCGCCCGGCCACGTGCCAGTACCACGACATTTGCCGCTCTTTCTTTTTTTCGCGCAGCTTTGGACTGCAATGGCCTTTCCGCTGATGTTGCCACCATAATGTACCACTCAACATTCACACGAAATGTCACTCGCTTCTTTTCAATTTCAATACTCAAGAGTGTTCCTTTTTGTATCCCTCGCTCTCGCCTTGTTTTTCTTTCTGTTTTTTCTTTGGACAAGGTGTTACGCCAGTTAATATTTATACAGATCCTGCAGCTGGAATAGATGTATTGTCCAGGTCCTCATATCTTCTGTGGGCGGCTTACGTTTAATAAACGGGGAAGGAGAGGGGGCCGGAAGGCTGTTGAATTTCAGAAAGATGAACTGCCGCTTGTAGCCAATTTTGTTTAGGACAATCTTCCTGAGCACTTCACTTTTATGCTCTGACTAAATCAACTATTTTTACAACAGTTGCTTGACCAGTTTTGTTGTATATAAAACCGGTGCGAATGCCTTTATCAAGCGTTTTGGTACTCCACAAAACACTGAAGAGCATTCAATATAATTTCTTTTAAACAAAAATATGTCCAGTATTTGCTCATTTTTCTTGCAAAAAAATTTTCTACTCGATAAACTTTTCTGATGATCTTTCACAGGGGTGATCCTAGGAGAGATCGAAGGAGTACTTTTATTTTCAATCTAGTTTTTATGTTGTTTTCTTGAGTTACGTACAGAGCAGTTATAGTGCAGAAGCACTTAATTTTCCTCTAACGTCGTACTACGTTAAGAAAATTCTAGACGTATTGCGAATGACGCCCTTCTTCAGATGGCTGCAGTTGTATCCCTCTGTGTTCATGCAAGGAAAGGCGTAAGGCTAGAGTTTCATAACTTGTTTCAAACCAATAACATAGCAGTAATAGTATTCATACATAAAACCTTGCATACTGCAACGAATAAAACAATATATATTTCATTGGTGCGCATGGTTCTCAACACGTTGGAGGCAAACGTGCGGCTCCCCAAGTTTTTTTTTTATTATTTATTTACCTACTTATTTATTCTTTGATACCTGCTTGCCTTTGCATGCATTACAGCAGGAACATACATAGCACTAAGCACCAAATATGAGAACAAATACCAAACTATTTGTAAAACGCGCGGTGGAAATTGTCATTATAAACTGGGGATGCAATCCTACATGGACGATAATTACACTCTCGCATTGATCTAGGATAAAATGAATAGCGCAAGGCGTCACCTTTAGAGGAAAGGTAATAATTTGCTTTAAGCTAGCGGTCCCACTTTGCGATATGTATACTGGCGCTTGTATATACTTCTCCCCTTCTAATCCAGTTTTGGAGTGATAGCTATTACGAAAAAATTTCAACCCGAGGTTTCGTCTGTGATCTTTCCTGTCTTACCATTTAGGTTTATTTTTACTTTCCCCTATGCTAAGTTGGCAGTGCCAATAATTAATACGAATCGCACTGCACTGTGCTGCATGTTTTCGAGCAGTTCTTTGGTGTAGGGATCCCAGAAAACAAATGCGTACTCCAACATTGAGCGAACATGAGCGAAATATGATTGTTCTTTTAGGGTGGATGGAGGTTCGCTGAAATCTTATCTCAGAAAGCCAAAAACCCGTGCAGCCGTATCTTTTGTGTTGTGAACGTGCGTTTTTAACCTCTAACTACTCGTTAAATGAACTCCTAGTTATTTATATTACCCGGCCGTTCTTAAAGCAGTTTAATTTACGGTATATGTATTCAATTGGAATAAAGGTTTTCTTGTAAAGGTGACGTTAACACATTTTTAACATTCAACGACTTTTCTCATTCAGAACACCAGGATGTTATTAACTTCGATTCATGCTGCAGGTATTCGGAATCACGTTCAATAGCTATAGACCAGTAAACTACACAGTAATTCGCGAACAGTTTGAACAAAGTTTTGAGGCCAATAGTAATAACATTTATATATAACAGAAGAAAAAGAGGGCCCGCAACCTAGCCTTGGGGAATTCCTGAGGTCACGGGAACATATCCGGACGAACAACCATGGAGAGCGACCGACTGCTGACTTAGAAAGATATACTCGGGTATCCATGCAATAACGGATTCATTCAGTTTATAGCCCGCAATGTACTAACAAGGAAGGGATCTGAAACACCGTCAAATGCTTTTTTTAGTACAAGAAAATACAGTCAAATAATTTAGGCTTATCTATTGGTAAAGCCAAATTTTGCGTGAGCTCAACAAGCTGCGTTTAGCAAGCAAAACCTGACGAAATCCATGTTTGCTAGCCTGCTGGCGATTATGTTTAACCAAACAAGTCATATCCCAAGTGTGGCTAAGCTCACCTTCAAGCACCGCAACTAAATTAATATCCAGGCTTTGTCTTTCGCAATGCTCTGTTGTTATGGCAAATTTAAAATAACACTTAGTCTAAATAGCCAGTAATATAATCCCATTAAATAGGACAGGACGTTAAGCCTACGAATGCACGAGCTTAGCCTCTTCTACGTTTATCACCAACAACATAGTGCAACATTGTTTTTCGCAGTAAACATTGTTTTTCGCAGTAAACACGTCTGTGCATGAATTCTCGGCGCCCACACCCGTGCCGTTGTTAGGCTGTACGCCGCCTACCAAAACATGCAAACACGTCTCTGCATGAATTCTCGGGGCCCAGACCCATGCCGTTGTTAGGCTGTACGCCGCCTACCAAAACAATGACGTATAACCTGAGACCTTACGTAGGCTGGTCTCCTCTCCAACACTGGTTGCCAAAACTTATGCGGCCATTCGCTTGCCGTAATTCGGGTGAAGACCACTCACCGAATACAAAACGTACATTCAGGTGCCCTACGTCGGCCGGTCTCCTTTGTAACACGGGTTGCCCGAATAAAACGAATACTCTGCCGCAGGACGCGTGGTTCACCGTTGAAAGAGCGAATGCGTGGCAGCCGCGCTCCGGCCAGTGTCCTTTCGTACACCAACTGCCACAAGAATATGGATATTCTGTGGCCGGTCACTTGCCGTGCTTCGGCTGAACACCGCTTCCCGTAGGAAAAACGGTTGTCCTAAAGCCGTACTTCGGCCGTTTTCTTTCTCTTCATGGGCAGCCGAAAGGGAACTGAATATCTGGCAGCCGGCTAGGTGCCGTTATGCGTCTGAACACAGGCGGTCGGAGAAATACCGAAGCGCTGGTTGCCGAATGTGTGCCGTTAATCGTATGATCAGTGGCCGCCAGAACCTTGATGCTCGGCGGACATGCCAGAAAGCGGCCATTGACGGGCCGGGCTTGGGACACACTTTCTGTGCCGCCTGCCAACTACGCGAATATCTTTATGGGATGTCTAGAGTAAAACTTCCTCGCAACCCAAACTTTGAAGCCACTGTACTACAAAAGGTATGTGATGATATAATTATGATATGGTCACAGGGTGAAATAGAACGTCTTGCGTTTATTGAGGCTTTTAACCTTGCGCATCATACTATCTCCCTTTTTTTCCTGCTCTACGCAACCATTAATTTCCTGGATGTTACTGTCAGACTTTCTCAGGGCAGGCTTCAGACTAAACTCTATAGGAAACCTACGGACACGCGCCAGTCTTTGCACCATGGCTCGGCAAAACTGGATGCCACTCACTCAGGCTCACTCAAAAAATGTATTTATACTAAAGCATTCACTCGCACTCACACTCGCCACTCCGCCCTGACTACTTAGTCTCACTCCCACTCACGCTCGCCACTCCGCTCCCACTACTCGCACTCACTCACACTCAGGCTCTCCACTCGTGCCCGGCACTCGCACTCCCTCGCGCTCACGCTTGCCCCTCCGCCCTCACCACTCGCACTCACTGGTGCTCACGCTCACAACTCGTCGTAACCACTCGCACTCACTCGCACTCACGCTCGCCACTCCGTTCTCACTACTCGCACTCACTCGCGCTCACGCTCCCCACTTCGTCCTCACCACTCGCACTCACTCGCGCTCACGCTCACCACTCGTCGTCACCACTGGCACTCACTCGCGCTCACGCTCACCACTCGCAATTGCGAGTTCCACTCGTGGTGAGCCCCTCACCACTCACGAGTGCGAGTGCTCAAACCACTCACGAGTGCGAGTGCATTCACCACTCGCAAGTAGTGAGCCCCGCTCGCCACACGCGAGCGGCGGGTGCATTCGCGCGATGTGTGGTGCTTACCGCTGTGAGCGCTGAACCTCGAGCTATTCTTCGCAGGAGCTGCTCGCTTGCTGTGGTGAACTACCACGACGAGCTGCTCCTGCGAAGAATAGCCAACACAAGTAGGAGCTCAAGAGTCGGCGCTCACAGCGGTAAGAACAGCACATCGCGCGAGTGCGCCCATCACTCGCGAGTTGTGAGCGGGGCTCACTACTTGCGAGTAGTGAGTGAACTCGCACTCGTGAGTGGTGAGAGCACTCGCACTCACAAATGGTGAGTAGGGCTCACCGCGAGTAACAATCGCACTCGCGAGTGGTGAGCGGGGCTCGCCGCGAGTGGAACTCGCACTCGCGAGTGGTGAGTGGTGCTCGCCGCGATTGGAACTCGCACTTGCGAGTGGTGAGTGGGGCTGACCGCGAGTGGAACACGCCCTCGCGAGTGTTGAGTGGGGCCCGCCGCGAGTAGTACTTGCCCTGACGAGTGGCGAGATGGGCTCGCCGCGAATGGCACTCGCACTCACTCGTGCTCACACTCACCAGCCCACAACGATGGCGAGGCTCACTCACCACTCACTCATGAGCGATGAGTAGGGGGTGTGTGAGTGCACTTGTGAGTGAGTTCGCCGACCTATGATTTGCACTTCCACAGCTGCCATGTCAGGTACTGCAAGATTGCAATACCTTATTGCCAATCTCACCGTTTTAGGCTAATCTGCACAAGCCAGGCGGATTTCGATTCTAACTCCAGAGAACTTAAAACCACGCTCCTGAATCAAAAATACCCAGAGCAGGTGATCGATGACGCGATTACACGAGCTAACCAGTTGAACCGCGCTGACATTCTCCGTAAAAAAGCTCCAAAACCTAATCCACAAACAAACTTTGTTTTGACCCATTCGGCCTCTTCTCCGAAAGTTGCATCCATACAAAGGAAACATCACAATATCCTTGCTCAAAGTGAACGCCTAAAAAGAATATTTCCCGAGCCATCATGTGTTTTTTATGCACGCAGCAAAAATTTCGGAGACGTTCTCACCAAATCTAGCATCAGCCGCCCACAGACTACTGGTTACATGCCCTGTAACAAACTACGGTGTAACCTACGCCCACAAAAGACCACCACACAGCGCGCCGCCAGCACAGCTTCATACTATTACGTTAATGTAAAAAGGAACTTTAACTGTTATTCCACCAACGTCGTATACCTGCTAGAATACACCCTATGCAGCAAACAATACATAGGCCAGACTAAAACACGCTTTCGTTTGAGGTTTAACCATCACCACTCTCATGCAAAAACCTGCCCTTCTTTGCCTCCGTCAAAGTAGGTTAACACTCCATGTCATTCTTTTGAAGAACGGAAGGCCACAATTCTTGAATTTAGTTTCAAAACGCATCACGATCGCGAGGTTCGTGAGTCCTAGCTCTTCTATAAGTTTAAGTGAGCGTCGTTTGGCATCAATGACAGTTATAGGAAATTGACGTGTCTTTCCTCCGATTAAAATTTTTGCTGCATTTCTTAGGCTAGTGTTATGCCTGTTCATTTTTTCCCCTCGATAATATTCTCCCATCAGTTGCCGACCCCCCGTAGATGGTTATAGTTTCGTGCTAGCACCCCTTTTTTTAGCACAATGGCCTCACTAAGCCAAATTTGACCAGCAAGTCTGGGCATTATGTTCTGGGTAGAAGGCTGCGGTACCATTGTTAGCTACTTCACTCTCACCTTGTAATCAATTTGTGCACGCTAGCTGGTATTATTGCTTTCCTCTCCCCTTTCTTTTTTGTATTGCTGTTTTCTAATATTCGTTGCTGACCACCTTGGCGTTCCCTGAACTGGTGTCATGTGGCGACCAGGCGTGTACCGCCCGGTGGCGTCATGCGCGTGCACCTGCCTTCTGTTTTCTTTCTTTTCATGACTTGTTTGACCATGTCTCTTTTTCTGCTTTTTTGTGCTCTTTGTATACCAATGTACACTCATTTCCTGTAAAACTGCCTGTCCTACTGCTTTTGGGCGCGGCCTTTACCTCCCACCAACAGAAGCCAAGTGAATCATGTTTCAATCACCTGACCATGATTCTTAAAAAGGGTGTGTATGGGCAGATGTTCGCCCTTTGTGTGCATGGGCATAACTTCTTCGGACCTTCTTTGTTCCGCATGACTGATTTTTTTTTGCTGGTGTCAAACACTTGCATGGGCATATCTTGTTTTGGCCCCTCTTTCACCCCTGTTGCCACAGGGCATGGGGGAATTACCTTGTGATTTTATATTTTTTTCAATTTTTTTTCTTCTCGTTGTTTCTTTTAATGTTTGGCCCTTTTTTCTCATGCTCGTACCGCGTGACTGTCGGTTCTTGTTATCCTTTTTAGTTATTTATTAGTTTATTTATTGTCTCCTCTCTCTTCCATTTCTCATTCTTTTGCTGCCCACCAACCATGATCCCATTGTACAAACCCTCCCTTTCTTTGCCCTGCCCTCGCCCTTGCTACGTTTTCTGTATATATATATATATATATATATATATATATATATATATATATATATATATAACCCTGAAACAAACTTATTCTGTACTCTGAAGAAAGGAAGTCCTTTTCCTGAAACGTCACTAAACTTTTATTCGTCTCTGTTAATGTCTTTCTCTTTTGTCTCTGTCTCTACTTACCTTATATATATAAATATATACATATACACACATATATATATATATATATATATATATATATATATATATATATATATATATATATATATATATATATATATGCTAATAAAACTGTTGGACGTAGCGCCTTGTTGGTGTTGACTCGCTTGTGCCGTTGTCCCAGCGCTGCAATTGTTTGAGGGAAAGATGTGTCAGCCCTATTAGTTTTTTTACATCACGACATTACTAACAAATCGCGTCGTTGAGGGCTATCCACACACCATTACGACATGTCGACAAGTTCTTGTCTCATCACTTCTTGAACCAAAATGAAGTGCAAAGTACAAACAAGTGGTGCGGATCCGGATCCAGGCCAGGAAAAGCATGCAAATCAAAATGAACATCAGGATGTATGGGAAGCGGTGTTAATATAACCTCTTAGGAATAAAATATTTGCCTGTACGAGAACATTCATCGTTACTTCCTTTTCCTACATTTGAACTGTGAAATAATATTACATACGAAACTGGGGTTTTAATCGCCGGCATTGACATTTATCTCTGTCCAACAAATCGAAACAGTCACAGTGCGTACCGTTTCTGCTTTCGAATTTCTGGAATGGTCCGCAGATACTTCCCCCGCCACACGATGATGTCCTCCGTTTTCAGAAACGGAGAGATATGTTTTCGCTCCTGAAAAGAAAATTCAATGCCATTTCCAAATATGCGCAATGTTCTAACCCTCAGTTCCGGAAGCCCCATGTCGGCATCGCTGGCTATGCATCACTCAGGATGTATTCGGCAGCTTCCTCGCACGGGGCACCTTGAGTAATCTTGGTGACGGTGAGTGGCGACACCGCGTACCCCGAGCCCCCCATACTGTAGCTGTTACCTACCGTGGGTAGAAGTTGAAAGGTGAAGGGTTAGAAGCCGTGAACGGTGGCCGTCGGAGCCTTGGTCAAGCTCCAGCCGATGGGCTCCCTGCCTGTCTACCAGGCAGGGAGCTCCGGTACCTCTTTGACTACCAGGGTAAGGTCAAAGGAGAAAGTACCCCCGTCTCCCTGCTTTTATACTATGCTATATGGAAATTTTCTAAACTCCCCCCCCCCAAACGTGATCGGCCCCCGAAAAGGGGCCGCACCTAAGTGAATTTCCCACCGCTACCTACCATAGAATTCTCCAGACCTGACAATTTTCCCGGGTTTTTGATCATCATGGAATCTGCAGAAAAATTCGAACCTCTTACATCGAAGTCAGTCTTCCTCATTGCTAAGTTTCTTGAAAACATTCTGGGCAAGAACTACAAAGCAAAAAAGCTAACCAGTGGTGAAATCCTTGTGGAAATACAGAATCAAAAACAGTCTGAAATTCTCCTCGAACAGAGCATGACCGGTGACTTGCAAATTAGGGTAACTCCTCACCGCAGTTTAAACACATGCCAAGGTGTAATTTCTCAATTTGACCTAAACGACGAAAAAGACTCCGACTTGCTAGAGGGCCTGCGGGAGCAAGGCGTTACTGCAGTCAGACGAATCACCATCCGTAGAGACAACCAGGAAATAAAAACAAAGCATGTAATTCTCACTTTCGACCGTTGCAACCTCCCTCAATATGTAAATGCCGGCTTCATCCGTTGTGAAGTCCGTCCCTATGTTCCCAACCCGCGTCGGTGCTACAAGTGCCAGCGCTATGGGCACGGCACTTTACAGTGTCGGGGGAAGCTGACGTGTGCCAAATGTTCTGATCACGACCACCCTACAGACAATTGTAAAGCCAGTAGCATGAAATGCCCAAATTTCGAAAGACCCCATGCAGCGTACTCGCGCACCTGTGAAAGGTTCAAACTCGAGAAACGCATCATTAATTTGAAGGTAACGGAAAACATCTCGTAGCCGGAAGCACGCAAAAGGTTTGCCTGCTTTGCTTCTCCAAGGTACGCCGACGCAGCTCGCCGGGGGGCAGAGCGGCGTCTGGTCTCGGTGGCGACCCAGTTCAGTGAGTCTGATCTGGTCCCACCCCAGCCCCCCACTGGGTTGTCTCCGACAGCCCAACCCGTCACCACACCGCTTGTTCAGTCACCAGCCGCTGTGGTGGCAACTGAGTCAGTTGGGGGCGCTGCTGCATCCGCCAATTCTTCTCCACCTGTCCAAAGCTCAAGTGAGGTTACGGATATGGAGGTGGAGATGGGGGATCCCGCAGCAGCTCCCGCCCCTGCCGCACCGCCTGTGGCACTTCTGGCAGTGCCGATGCCATCGGTGGCGGCGGTTGCAGAAAAGGGCACCCACAAGGGTGCCACGTCCAAGGAGCCCAATCCGTTGGGCACTCCGAGGACGTCGGACGAAGACATGGACGTCGGACCCTATCTGTCTGCAGTGCAGCGGAAGGAGCGGGTACCATCGTCCAAACCATTCGATAAGCCCAAAAAACCAAGAGTCACAGCCCCGGAAGACAATACGTAAACGCTTATTCTCAAACATTTCCAGTCGCTTTTGCAAATGATGGGAAGGGAAAATATTATACAATGGAACTGTAGAGGCCTCATCAAAAATCTTGACGATATATATCAGACTGCACACCAAGCAGCCAAGTATAATGTGCCTGCAGGAAACTCATCTGAGCAGCAAAAACACAAACTTCCTGAATAATTATATGGTATTTAGAAAAGACAGAGATGGATGCACACACTCCTCGGGAGGTGTGGCTATTGTTGCTCGAAAATGCATTGCATGTAATACCATCTCCTTAAACACGGTCCTTGAAGCTGTTGCGATCCGTCCAATAGTATTTATTAGATTAATAACAGTGTGCTCCCTTTATATACCGCTTGACTTCCAGCTCTCGAGCTCGGATTTCGAAGGGCTGGTAGATCAGTTGCCTGAACCTTACATCTTGATAGGCGACCTGAATGCACACAATTCTCTTTGGGGCACCGCACCGATGCCCGGGGTCGCCTCATTGAGAAATTCTTAGCATCGTCGGGAGCATGCCTTTTCAACAAGAAGTAGCCAACCTATTATAACATAGGACACAACACCTACTCACACCTTGACCTGACTATAGGGTCAGCAGTACTTCTTCCGTCTCTTGAATGGGACGTGGACACGAATCCATACGGTAGTGACCACTTCCCTACTTCATTAACATGCATTGACAAAGGCCCTACCTGTTCACCTTCCCATAATAGGTTCAATGAAGCAAAAGCAAACTGGAATACATTTACAGAAATCTCCAAACTACACTACATATCTATAACACACCTACACGTACATGAAGCCGCAAAACTCCTCCCGGCACACATCCTCGACGCCGCCGAAAAGTCTATTCCCCACGCCTCTGGTGCCCCGCGCAACCAGAGGAGGCCGTGGTTTAATGAGGACTGCAGGCGGGCGCGAGAGGCCGAGAACAAGGCATGGGGTATCCTGCGCCGGTACCCCACGTCGGGAAACCTTTTATTGTTCAAAACGGCTAAGGCGACGGGAAAACGTGTGCGCCGTGAGGCAAAACGAGAGAGTTGGCGCTCATTCGTAACATCCATAAACTTTTACACTGACTCTCGCGAAGTCTGGACACGAATACGCAAACTAAAAGGACAACAGACACACAGCCTGCCCCTGGTTAGTACAACAGGGGAAACACTTGAAGACCAGGCTAACACACTCGCACAACACTTCCAAATCGTGTCCAGTTCAGCACACTACACTAGCACTTTCATGAAACACAAACAATTGGCAGAAAAGAAGTCTTTACTTGATAATGATAAGTCAACCTCCTCTTATAACTCGGAGTTTTCACGTCATGAGCTGAGGGCCGCTCTGAGCACCTGTAAACCCGCAGCTCCAGTCCCAGACAACGTCACATATACAATGATACAGCACCTACACTCAGACACTCTTCTAACACTGCTCCACCTATATAACAAGATTTGGCTTTCGGGGCACATTCCAAACTCTTGGAGGGAGGCTATAGTTGTAGCTTTTCTGAAAGAGGATAAGGATCCTTCCTTTCCCGCTAGCTATCGACCCATTGCTCTGACGAGCTGCCTTTTTCGAGAAGATGATTACCCGAAGGCTTGAGTACCTCTTGGAGTACAATGGACTTCTCGAGAGCTGCCAGGCAGGTTTCAGGGCAGGGCGATGTACACATGATCAACTCGTTGCCTTAGAATCCTACATCAAAGATGCATTTATTCGTAAACAGTATTGTATGACAGTATTTTTCGATATTGAAAAAGCGTATGATACTGCATGGCGCTATGGAATTCTTAGCGACCTTAAGTCTTTTGGTTTGTCAGGCAACATGTTAAATATTCTCGCAAGCTACATGTCGGAGAGAACTTTTCGTGTGAGAGTGGGCAATGGATATTCCCGAGTTCACGTCCAGAAAAACGGTGTGCCTCAAGGGGGCGTTTTGAGCTGCACTCTGTTTATTATAAAAATGAACTCGCTGGGAAAAGGATTGCCACCAACCATTTCTTACTCGCTATATGTAGACGACGTTCAAATCTCCTTCAAATCATGTAATCTGTCCGTTTGCGAGAGCAAGTCCAGCTTGGTGTCAACAAACTCGCTGTCTGGGCAGACAGGAATGGATTTAAGCTTAATCCAGAGAAGTGTACCTGTGTTGTATTTTAAAAGAGGCGCGGAATCCATGCTGATCCTAATATTAAGCTTAAAGGTGTCTCAATCCTTCTCAAAAAGGAACACAAATTTTTAGGCGTGGTGCTAGATGCAAAACTGACATTTATTGAAACATAAGAGCCTCAAAACCATGAATATTCTGAAGGTCATTTCGCATTGCTCCTACGGAGCGGACAAACAAATACTCCTCCGCGTATTTACCAGCCTCATTGGCTCACGGTTGGACTACGGGAGTGTCGTCTATGGGTCCGCATGTAAAACGGTTCTGAAAATGTTGGACCCAGTGCTGCACTTGGGTCTCCGTCTCGCATGTGGAGCGTTTCGGACGAGTCCCATTGAAAGCCTGTATACAGAGTGTGATAAGTGGAGCCTTGAACATCAGTGTTAGTATACTTCATTGCTGTATGCTATTAAGACGACTTCTGTAAAAAACCACCCATGTAGTTTTATCATAAGCAACACCTCATCTGATCTGTTGTTCGCAGCACGGCCATCGATACCCGCTCCTTTCTCTATGCGAGTAAGAGCCCTCGCTGAGGAACTAGGGATTTCATTTGAGGAGAGCATGAAGTGTTCTATTGCTGACCTCATTTCGCCTTCGGAGAGGTCAGCAATTTCGTGTGATATTTCTTTTAAACATATCAACAAACGAAATGCGCCTAGAGAACTTATACTACAGCACTTTCGTCAGTTACAACACAAATACCCCCACACCACTTTCTACACCGATGCTTCGAAGTCTTCTTCAGCCGTCGCATGCGCTGCACACGGCCCAAACTTTACCAGTACGAAGACGTTACACAGAAATAGCAGCATTTTTACGGCCGAAGCATATGGTATCTTATTAGCAGTACAAAACATTACACAAATTAGAACAGAACACTCCATTATCTTTACAGACTCTCTAAGTGTGGTAACAGCTTTACATTGCTTCAGACCTACAAAAAACATTGTCCTCCAGCATCTAATCAAAGCTTTAACCTTTGCTCATCACTCAAAACTGAAAATAATTGTTTGCTGGGTTCCAGTCACAGTGGCATTCTGGGGAACGAAATTGCTGCCCATAGTGCCGCGGTAGCTGCTCTCCGCAGTAGCATAGATGTACCATGTGTTCCCTACCTCGACCTGAAGCTACCGGTACGGACAGCCTTGCGCAAATCTTGGCAGGAAACCTGGGACACACAAACAGAGAACAAACTCTACACTATAAAGCCACACTTAGGTAGATACATAACAGACAAACAAGACAGACACAAGGAAGTAGCCTTAGCCAGGCTACGGATAGGCCACACTTATGTAACACATTCACACTTGCTCACTGGGTCTCCGAGACCCGTGTGCAGCAGGTGTGGAGAGGGCCTATCCGTAGTTCACATACTAATCACATGCAAGGCACTCCACAACACACGACGCAAACACTTTCCAGAAATCTACAGACAACAAATCCCACTCCACCCATCGCACTGCTTAGGCGATGAACCAATGTTTACTGTCAAACGTGTTTTAATTATCTATCAGAAGTTAAATGTCTGAATCTCATATCGTATCATGCATAATCACAACCTGGCCCTCTACATCAGCCATCCTCATTGTCTTTGTTTTTACTTCTGGTGCTATTCACTTTTAGTATGACTTAAATCTGTGGTAGCTAACCATCTTTTTTTGGAGCTCTTTGCCGCAGTTGGCCTTGCGCCATTAAAATGCAACCATCAATCAATCAATTCTGCAGCTTGCGCCTGGTCGCGAATCGAATGGAGAACTGATGCACTCCCCGTCGAAGAGCTGCAAGGGTGAAACTATCATTCCGGTGCAGTCTTGTCTTACCTGTAACTTTAGGTGGTCTTCCATTTGCCAAACGGAGCCTTTTGCGCTGTGGGTACTAGGGGTTACCAGTAAGAACCTCCGCCTTGACCCGTGGGTCCGTACGCTCGCTTACACCGGTCAGCTGGCTACCCCAGCAAAGTGCATTAACGACGGAGAGTACTGGTCGTGTCAGCCTCACTTGGGAATACACGTGGTAGACCATTTTTTGGCTTGCTAAGACAGCTTCTGCTTCTGAAGCTTCTTGAAAATCCTATGCTTCGAATGAAGTATTCGGCTACCGGGCGAAAAAGACTGTCGACGAGGACACCGTGTTTTTCTTCTGAAGAGAACTTATCTGACGCAGTGGTGAATACCGCAAGAAAAAGACTCAAAAATATAAAAAATACTGCTCTCTGTTTCACATCTTCTCACAAATAATTTTGTGGCATTGCAAGCTAAGGCTAAAAAAATAATTTTTTAAATTTTTGACTTGCTTAGGTTACACCCAGCACATTATTTTTGTAGAACTAGTTGCAACTGCGAAGCGAAAAGTCGCGGTTCGACCGGCCGTTTCGCACCCCCTCCCCCATCGCTTTCTTTCAATTGCTACCGGAAGTTGTCCCCGAGTATAGCCCGTTGATGCCCCATCGCCCTCACTCGCACAGACGCACCGGGGAGAGCATCTGCAGCAAGAGCATCACCAGCCGGCCCGGAAACAGTCTTGTGTACATGTCTTTCGAATAGTATCAGTAAAGTGGGTGTGTCTTCAGCCTACTTCGCCGATATCTCCCCGTTGAATGCCCGTACGGATTTCCCCTAATGCTCATGCTTTTGCTTCAGAATCATTGCGAAGAATTTCTTCTGACCCGGACAGAGATAATCCTTCACTTCCACAGGCGAGGTATTATCCAGACCAAGCTCATTGTTTGTCTGTCTCAGCATTTTGCTTTTTTAAGACAGAGTTGGGCTTTGCTCACGATCGAAACTCCACGATGATTTTGGATTTGTCTTCGTTCTTTGTTGGTAGACTTTGACCAACATGGATATCTAATTCAGTGACTTGTTCATTGACGTATTTTCCAACGTTTAACATTTTATTTGTGATAGATTCCTTTTGATTTTTCCGGACACCTTGAATTAATATATTAACTCTACGGGAGTAGTGTTCGGAAGCAAATAGTAGTTGTTCAGCCTCTCTTGCTCGACCCTCTAGTGCTGCTGGGTTTTTAAGATGGGTCTAGTTTTTCATGGCGAGTTTACTATTCTTCGTTCTCACGGCTGAGGTTGTTTTTCAGGTGATATATTGTGCCGTGAGCAAACTCAAGGCATTTGGCTATGGCCTTCGGTTCATTTTGAGGTCCTTAGTTTGAATTGCTAGCTCCCTATTTACTGACTCAAGAAAGTTCTTTAGCTCGAGTGTAAATTTTTCCATCAGTTTTGCTACCAAAGTTCTTATTTTATCGTAAATATTGGTCATTGTTTCGCCATCTCGGAATTCATGGACTGGCAAAATGGAAAACTAAACTGAATAAGAGAGGTCAACGTGGCAATAATGCCGAACCTGAGATGAGACAAATGAGAAAAACCCTATATTTAGGCACTGATTCCCGTTGAACGCACAAAAAGAATTCAGCGGCGATGCTTCACACGGTCATCGCTATTGCGAAGTGTAGTGAACAGCGGTGTCATGGATTCTTAAGTAGCTTAGAAGATGTGACGTAGACGCCGCTGTCGAGGTCTCTTTTGCAGCCGACGCTCCCGCTGGTATGTCAGATGGTTGCAGATGTATTCCTTGCCGAACTCACGCATGTGTCTACGCACAGCTGGGTGGCTGCGGTGAGGATTTCTTACGGGTGCTTTATAACGACGTGAGTTGAAGGGAGGCCAAGGATTCAGTGGCGGTGCTTCACACGGTCGTCGCTACTACCAGGTGTCCTGCTGCCAAAGTGAAAACATAACGACACAATTGCACGGCATCGTAAGAACAGCCAGCTGACAAAACAGAAGAAATAAGTAACACTTCGAGAGCAGACTCTCACGAAACACCTGGACGTTCTGAAAAGCACACGTGCGATACTCGGAAACGCATCCTGCCTAATATGTATAGATAGAACTCGTGTTCAGCGATACTCTCGAATACGGATCGCCAATACGGTCATAGCCCGTTACGCGGAGGAACATTGCTGCCAAATTGTTAAACTAACATAAACTTCAATGCACCTGTCAACATGCATGCGCTTATAAGTGTACGTTTACAGTACTCGTAGGCACGTACTTGACAGAGGTTTCAGATGTTTATAATAGGGCTTGGCATCGATTGAAATTTTAATCCGATTAATCCGCAGGCTTTAATTCGTTAATTGGTCGATTAATCAGTTCCGTCAGTTCAAGAAGACAAACCGATAATCTATTGTAGTACAAATATAAAGTAGAATAATAAATTATATGAATATGGTCCTACGCCTGTTAGAAGCATGTTGTAGTGGTTTGAGGGAAGGGAAAAGGGAAGGAAGCGACAGGTGATAAAATGTTGACTAGGAGGAACCCTGACACCGGACTTACACGTTAAAATATGGCTGCGAGTAGATAAGACTATTGCGCAGAATTCACTTCACTTTGGCCGGGTGGATGCATCGAGTCACAGACAGGCAGACAGATAGACAGAAAGACAGACAGACAGACAGACCGACCAAAATTTTTGTGTTGAAGTAGACCGACAAAGACTATCGTGTTTAATGAATTACGCAGGGAGCTCACCGGCAAAATAGCCTTTGCTGGCTAAGGGGAGTAGGATAGAGGAGAAAGAGAGAACAAAGAAGATACGTGCAAGTCAGGCTAGCACATTACAAACAACCCCGATGAGCTGAGAACATCAACATCATCATGGTGCTCGTGCGGCAGGTACTCTTATCACCGCGCTTGTCACTCACACTATTTTTAGAATGGGGAACATTCGCACGTGGCATAATTTCAGGGGGCGTCAATTGATCGCGGCTTTCTTACGTCGTAGTTTTGTTTATAGATCAGTAAAAGAGTTTGAGCACCCACTCCCTGTTTTTAAAGCAAAGCTTTCTACCTCTACCGCCCAAGGGTTCTTTCGCGACCGTTGGTATGAACAGAAAACGTCCGCGAACAAAAAGAATTTACTAGCACCGCCAGGAATCAAACCTGGAAATAATAAAATAACAAAGCGAGAGTCCGTTGTCTTGCCGATTTATCTACGGGCCCAGGCACAGACGGGGAAGACAATGGGTGCGCTCACTAAGCACATCTACGGGTTTACCCCCTGCACAGCGTCACGCGACCTCTCGGGCCGCTGTGCGGACCACCCACGGTATATCTAGCGGCACTGTGCGCGCCTTCTGCATGTGCTAAGAGCTTCAAAAATTAAAGAAAGCTCACACCAACTCATGGCATCTCACTTCCAGTACTTCCATGTGCTGAAGCTTGTGGTCTCCAGTGTTCACTCCTTGTCGTCCGCCCTCAGACCAAACGACACCTGAAGAAACACGTTCAAATGTTCCTTGATGCAAACATATTACTCCAAGCCTCAGGATCAACATCCTAGGCCTACATTTCCAGGCCAACACCAACAGTGACGTATCCTTGCAGCGCCTCAAACATAGCATCAATCAAATCATACACAAGATTAAACGAGTTGTCATCAAGAACGACGGCTCAAGAAATCAGATACCTTTCGATTATTTGAAGCTTTCGAACTTTCGAGAATCACTTACAGCAACCCCCCGTCTTCTACTCGGCAAGGAGGACACAAAGATGCTTTATATAATCATTAGAAAAGCGGTTGAGCAGGCCATTGGTGTTCCCATGAGTGCGTCCACAGAGAGGCTGCTTAGCACGGGGTGCCACAACACGTTGGGAGAGCTGACAGAGGGCCATCTTTCTAACCAGAAGCTGCGATTCAGCATAACGGCAGCGGGCCGCCTCACCATTCATCAGGTCGGCTGGCCAGCACAGAGGGCCACTCCGCTTGATGTACTCCCGTACTCTTGGCGACAAGAGTACTCCCTTGCAAATGCACTCCCCTTGCTTAGAAAATATGAACCCCTCACACGACGATTGCCGCCGACAACCACGGAATCAACCGCTCAACACCTCCCCGAGGTGCGGAATGGGATCATGGAGTTGCCTACACAGACGTCTAGCTACATCGAGGGCAGCAGTACGCCATCATCGTGGCTACTTCCAGATCAACCTCCTTGCGGGTACCCCACTCTAGACCCAAGACATGATGGCAGCAGAAGAGGCAGCCATCGCCTTGGCTCTCACTCAAACCGGGTTCGGAAAGTAGTCACCGATTCCCAACAAGACTACCGGCATTACCACTCGGGTTGGGCGTCCCCACCTGCCCTGCGTGTGCTAAATAAACCACTCCCCAAACGGTTCCATTCAGATCATCTGGACACCCACTCCCGTTTTCATGGAGGGAACGAATACGCCCCCCAAAAAGCCTGAGCTGTTCCCCCCGTGCTATGGAGCTGCACGAGGACAGTCACCCGCTTGTCAAGTTCAGGGACATAATGCAGTAATATCGCCTTCAGAGACCCCTCCTTCCTTCCTACCCCCGACACCCCTCTAATTAATGCATCAGAATCGCTACGACGCTGAATGTAAATGTTTCTCAGAAGTACGAGCGGTCCTCCACATAATCGAGGTGTGCGACTTAAGCCCCAAACACACTCCTCTCTTTCCGTCAACATACCAATCAAGAGCAATGGGAGAGGCAGTTGTACAGCCCCTCACTGCCTACCCAGCTATAGCTGGTGGACAGAGCACAGGTGGCGCGGACTGCAAATGGGCTCGAGTGAAGAAGGAACTACTCCCCTGAGCAGCAGTTTGGGCCGTTCAGAAATCTGAATAGAAGTATTTCCTCCTCATGCTCCTCCACCTCCTCCTCCATCTCTGCCACCGATCTCATCACCTGCGTCCGCGGCGACAGAGACGGAGAAGTAAGGTCCTCTAACATCAGGTTTGAGCTTCCTTTTATTTTATAAAAAAAGAGTTTCCACTCACGTGCTGTACCAATACAACTCAACCAACCACCGTTCATGCATCATGCATTCATTTAACCTTACCAAGAATATGTCTTTGAAGTAATAAATGGTGAGGTTAAGTGCCTTTTACTTCTGTCTGGTTTCACTATTTGTAGAGCGACGTGAGGTAATTCAAGTGACGTCACATGGGTAATCTCTGTGGGTGCCGTAGAGCTTTACTTTGCAACGACATTCACAGGGTGGATTGCGACTATTTTTTTGTGCCTCGTATATTTGGATTTGGATTATCCATTTTTCCGTCGGTCTTAGATATCAAATTTTAGTTTTTATCACTATCATGTATGAACATACTTTCATCGTTTTTTGTTGCAAATTAAAACGGAGTATTTGAACACGAATATGACTTTCCACATGCTTGTGCACAGTTTAACCACGACACGCTTGTTTCATTTCGCTTATCGGACTACCGATTAAAAAAAACTGACAACCACCAAAGCATTATTCGATTTTTCGGAAGATTGATCGATCAATCGCCCACCCCTATACACAGGTATAAAAATAGTTCGATGCTGCCTCTGACAGAAAGTGGTAACGTTCCACAATACTTCGTACATTTATAAGAGCAGACAGCTGGAGGGTATACAAAACGCGAATTACTTTAAAACTGCTGAGTAATTTCGCCATCTAAACGATTCAACAAAAAATTTTAAACGAATTTAGCCTGCCTGAAATAGAATATTTTGCGGAAAAAGCTACCATTCTTCTGTTGCTTCCGGAATGACAGAGAATTTGAAAGTGTTTAAAAGATTGATTATTGGCATAAATGTTGCTTTATGTCTGCACCTGCACCCTGAAGTAGCAACTTTCGGCACAGCTCAGAGTTATGATTAAGTTACTTCAGATACAGCAAACAAAGGATCCTTAATCGTGCTGTTGTGCGTTGTTGTGAAACAGCTGGGAGGTTGAGATGGTGTAGCATTTCTGTAGCAGACGGTGATCATCAGTGTATAGTCATATGAACCTTGGTGGTCTTGCTTGAATTTTTTCAACTTAGCATGTTGGTATTTTTTAGATGGGTCTAATGGTGTGACACTACACAGGACGCACAAGAGTTGTATACGACACTCAATTCGCTTTGATGGAAGCTATCTTAAGCTTCCTTGTTAAAGAGCAAAATTTTCTTTTATCCTAACAGCAAACCTGATATATATGCGCGTCTCTTGTGCCTTATTTCAGGTCATTTGTCCGTTAGCAGCGTAACACTTCAACATAAATACTCAGACTCACCCAACTATTCATTCTGTTTCAATTAATTTCTTCAGTGATCGTGACACCTAAATATTTAAACTGAGGTTCTTGCTGGATACACTTTTCTTTATGCTCCCCCTGAGACTTCATGGGGCTGTTGAGAGGCGGCACTGCGGAGGCCGGTTCCGTGCACTCCAGCTGTGACAAACCGTGGCAAAGAGTTTAAACATGGAGGGTATAAGCCTCGCACGGTGCCGTCAGAGCCTTGGTCAAGCTCCGTCCGATGGGCTTTCTGTCTGTCTACCAGGCACGGAGCGCAGGTGCCTTAATTGCCTTTAGGCTAAATTCAGTAGCGAATGCGCCTTAAAGGGGTCCTGAAAGGCATTTTGAGCACACTAAATGAACTAGCGCCACCGTGAGATTGGGTCGTCAACGTCCTCTGTGCCAAGTATTACTCTTTTACGCGCAGCGGAAAGCTCACACTGTTGTTGCAAAGTTTGTCGTTTTTTTCTCACCCTTCCCTTCGTGTTTTTGGACGCCGCCATCTTCACATGTCTACATCATCGATTCCCAGATGTTCGTCATGAGCTAGACATCCTGCTATTAGGCGGCTTTTTCACGCACTTCCGGCAAAGAGATGAGTCGTCTGCTCAGCGTCGGCTCGACGGCTGATCTGCCAGCGGAGTGCCGGAGTGCTTGGGCATTTTACGACAAACGAAACGAGTGTAAAACCAACGCTTAACCATTTGTATTGAATACAACACGGCCATAACACGACATCAATATTCTGTTACCTGAGTACGTTCTATAAAGAAAGCGTTGAAGCCCCGTGGCACTTCTTTAGTGAAATCGCAAAGAACGCACTGAGCCGAATGCCCGGGTTTGACGCATACATTTTATTCAACTTCAAAACAATCCAGAGATGCGTTTCTAACGAACACAACGTCACAACATGCGTTGAAAGGCTGAACCACAATTGACAGAGGGTGGGTTGCCTCCTGCCCGTCGTAAATTCGGTACTCACCTCGCGCGCGCTTTGCGGGGACGAACAGCAAGTCACTTAACTCTGGCGCACAATCCGATGGCTTTTAGCTACGCACACTGCCCATACCCCATGCGGGGTTGAGTCGTACGTCGCTCGAGAAAGATAATCCAGACCATGGGAAGCACTATCCACCCGCAGAAGCACAACGTCGCATTTCATCGCGAAACAAAGGCGTCCACAACACACACACCATCGCCTCCTGTAATGCCAAACGCATCTCGCACTTCCCAATGGGAGTGAGTGGTACGCCTGCAGAGCCCACATGTCGCAAAGTGGGGCCCCAAGCTGAATCGGGATCACGCAACCACAACTGACTTCTGGAGCGGTTTGTGCCTTGTTGCCAAGGCAACCGATGTTTGAGATTGTCAAAGAAATGGCGCTCGCTCCAGCGCTAGAAAGCTTAGAGCCGCGGCGGAGCATGTTTTGCCAACGTTGCCGCTCTCCACCACGCGTCGCCCCAAGCTGAACTGGTCACATGATTGAAGCGTTTTGTGCACGGGTTCCGTATTGGTTTAATATGACTTTTTCACATGCCGCCGGCAGGAACTACCACCGCTGCAAAATAAGACCCGGCACCAGCGGGGCCACATCTGATACGGCGCTTTTTGGATAAACAGTGCGCGGTGCATCAAGGGAATGAGCGCACGACCCTCCCCGTGCGGCTGCGAGTTCGCCGCCGATAAAAAGTCATGTGCTGCCAGCAACGTACACCGCGAAAGTGCAAGGCCAGGCCCCCGCACACTTGCGGCCAGATTTTTCGTTCGCTTTTCCAGCCTTGAGCGGAGTGCGGGATTTATGGTGCCAACAAAGCTTGCCCGTAGCAGATGACAGTCTGAGCAGCGCAATAGCGGAAGTACGTCACCGCTGCGGACCGCAGCATCAAGGGTCGCGTGCCGTCAACAGCGGAGAGTAAGTCGAAAGGAGGAGGAAACGCGGAGCGACGATAATGCGCGGTTTTTGATTTACGATTTCTCAGCTAATACTAATCGCTTTAACAAAATTCTTGCGGGAGGATATTGCAAATACATTGCTTTATTTGGGTACATATACATCCATGCATCGGCGGAAGGTATTTCAGGACCCCTTTAATATCCTGATTTTTCCGACCCCATAAGAAAATGTCAAGCCCGCCTAAAAACCTGATCGGACCCCGAAAAGGGGGCCCACCAGATTACCGCTTCCCGTTCCATCGGGCGAGGGGGAAATGTACTCTCGGACTCAGCGGCCGCGGCGCGCGGACCGCCTTTCCCCCTCTCTGGAGTGTGCGCGCCGATCACGGCGGGCCTGGCGCGGCTGCTCCTTTGCCTTGACTACACTTTGTAGGCATCGCAAGTGCGGGTTTACCACTAATTTACGCATTATTTTAATAAAATGTTATTAATAAATGAGCCAGACTAACAGCTTGTGAGTTGCGCACTTAATAGCACACAAAATATTTGGCAATTTTGTTCTCCTGAGCTCTTTCTGTACACTCCTACCTTGGAGTAGTGGCAGAAAATTCTTCTACCTTCTTTCCAAATTAAAATGGGTAACTGAAACTCCCTGTGCCGCGGATGGTATTAGTTCCATCTCCACTGCTGCTGCGGTCGCAATGCGGCATACCCGGCTCCAAGTATTACGTGGGCTGGCGTTGGCGATTTTCACAGTGACACCTACCTAGGTTGTCCCTTCCTCAGCCAATCTGAGTGAAAGGAGGAGGGGACTACTGAAGGGGATTCCACCTCCATTCTTCCCCCATCCCCGAGTCGGGCAAAATAAAGTTGTTCACTCGCTCACTTCAGCCAAGAGTTCAATCTATTACCCAAATATGATGTCTCTTTGTCCGCAACATCAAACCTAGATAAAAGCAATGCAAAAGCGAAATCTTGTCTGCTTGCCCAACAGCAGACGCTTAATAAGACGCTTAATATTAAGTTGCCCAACGGCGCACTCTCTCCAGGAGCTGTGTTGTTCACTTTATTTATGTTGTACTTTAGTACTGCAGAGCAGCTTGAAATTGTAGAGAGAGGAAGATTTGTTTATAGTTGGCGACAGTGGTGGCTGACGGTGAGGTGTTGATATATCCATAATATTTAATACAAACTATGTTATATGCGAAACACTTACTAAGTCCACCCAAAACAAACTGTATTAAACCCTGCCGGGATATGAAGCCAGAAGTATGTTACACTTACGCCGACACGCACTTCTGCTTGTTGCCCATGGGCGCCGGGCGTATCATGGTTAGACCGTTTTGATAAACTTCAGTTTTTGCAGTAAAGTGATAAAAATACCTGCTTTACGCGATCCCGGACACAGAGACGCAAACAAAAAAATTGTGACGAAGTATTGCAAACGTATGTTCGACACGGCATCGTTTACCCACCATGGACCACGCTACCTCGAGGCGAATTTCAGCTCCACCGCTGCCCGAAAAGCTGCCAATTTAAGCCAGATTACTTAAACTGGTCATATGCAACAACTTTCCTATTTAAAGTGTATTACGGAAAAGAACGCACAACGCGCTACAACGAAAAATTCACCGAGCCGGCGTTGGCGCCATGCGCCGCGGAGCAAACGCCCAAGCCAGCGAATCGGCCAGCTACGAGAGGGCGTTGCGCACACAAGATGGCGGCGCCCTCGTTGGAATGGTCTATAAACAAGAAGTTTTTTGTGCCAGGCAATTATTTTCACGCTCTTTTCTTTCAACCTCTTGTTAAGAGCCCACTGTGTTGCCTCACAGTCAGTGTTCTTGATTTTATACTGTAGTGAAAGCACCATTGGCAAACTT
This sequence comes from Haemaphysalis longicornis, assembly GCF_048455015.1. Classification (NCBI taxonomy): domain Eukaryota; kingdom Metazoa; phylum Arthropoda; class Arachnida; order Ixodida; family Ixodidae; genus Haemaphysalis; species Haemaphysalis longicornis. Next base: position 41,689,343 of record NW_027526203.1, on the reverse strand, counting down.
TACAATGCAATAAAACACACACAGAAGTTCTGCTTGGGGTGAACAACCAACATAACGTGACAAAGCTTCTCACTCAGACCCAAATCATCGATCTGGACATCAGGGTCACACACCACCGCAGCTTCAGCGGCTCGCATGGTGTGATTTCTGAGCCAGATCTACGCAAGTCTTCTGGAAGGCTTGAAGGATCACCGGGTAACGGACATTAGGCGCATAACTGTCCGAAAATGTTATAAGAACATTACCACCCAATACATCACCCTCACCTTCGATCACAATAAATAAATGCAGGCTTCATTCGGTGCCCCATCCGACTACACATCCCAAATCTACGGCGCTCTTTTCATTGCCAGATGTTCGCTTAAGGTTGCAGCTACTGCCGAATCGACTGTCGTTCTGTACGTTCTGAGTAAGTTGTCCCATTCATTTATTGTAATGTTTAACGCGCCGACGCAACGCAGGCGATAAGGCGCACCATGGTGAAGGACTCCTTATTATTTTCACCGCCTGTAGAATTTAAACGTGCGCAAAAATCTCGTACACACCGGCATTTTTGCTTTTTGCCTCCATCAGGAAAGCGGCCGCCGTGGACGGCAAACGAAATAGCGTCCTGTAAAGTTCTCACAGAAGAGCATACTGTAACACAACAAACTTCATCTGCCCCAATGACCCGGTACCACACACCCAGCATAACCCCACACAAGTGAACGTTTTATCGCGACAAAAATTTATAAACATAAATAGCAGCGAGAACATTTCGGTCCCACACGCGCGAAAGAGGTTCTTTTCATTCCCATTGCGGAGGCACCTCGACGCAGCACGCTTGGAGGTGGAGCATCGTCTGGTCTCAGTAGCGACACAGTGCCACGAGAACTTTGTCCTGCTCCATCACCCGCTGGGTTGCCTTCGGCTGCTGAATCGGTCGCCGCACTGCAAGCATAGCCTGCAGCCCTTCCGGTGGCTACCACCACCATTGGGAGAAATCCCGATCCTTCCGTGGCTGCTCCACGAGCCCACAAAACACCAGAGGGCAAAGATATGGACATCAAGGAACCCGCAGTGGCTCGCACCACGGCTGCACATCTTGTGCAACGGGGGGTGCCCTTGGCACACTCTGCTGTGGCAGCTGCGGCAAAGACCACCCTCAAAGGCACACGGGCCACGGAGCCTGATTTGTCGGTACCTCCATGAAGATCTGACGATGACATGGATGTCGTAGTGTACCTGCTTTTATCGCAGAGCACGAATGGGCTGCGACGTTCAAGTCAACACAGAAGCTAAACAAAATTCTCAACTAACCGCCATGAGACAAAAAAACATGAACACTCACATACACGCCCTTGTTTAGTAAATGTAAATAACATAAATAGAAAACAGTATAGAGGAACTGCAAACGTCTCCTTAAAAATCTAGACCATGCTTTTCAGGTATTACATTTTATGCTTCGATATTTTGTGAGTAACATGATGTATTGTCCTAAATACAGTTTTATGCACTTATATTTATGAAATACGCAATGCATAATACAGGGTTGTGTTGATCTCTTCTTAGCGACTGCAGAACTTTCGAACCTGGTACCATTGTACGCGGGGCTGGAGCCTCCGTTAAGCTGTATTCACAGCATAAAGCTCCAGCCCCAACCCTGAATTGAAAATAAAAAAATGATTGCTTGATTGATTGATTGTTTCATTGATTGCTTGTTTGTTTCATTGATTGATTGTTTGTTTAATTGATTGATTGATTGATTGATTGATTTATTGATTGATTGATTGATTGATTGATTGATTGATTGATTGATTGATTGATTGATTGAATCAGTAAAGAGTAATGAGACTTCGAAAAACACATCTCTATAGTGAACATGCAAACTTGCTTAAAGGAGCCATGAAGACACAATACAAGTTGGGTTTATTAGAAATACTCCTTAGTCCCGATAACAATGATACCAATATCATCGCAATCTTCGAACAAATAACAGATATTAAAAAAACGTGTGAAACAGTCGCGACCCCCTAGCAAATTTCCCGGAATTTTTTCTGTAACCTCACGGAACCTTGTTTGTGCGATTGGTGGCAGCCTAACTAACCAATCGCGACGACACATGACTGGACGTCTGTACCAGGGCCTCTAGTTCCATTTGACCGCATCACTTGAATGCTAACGTGCAGTTACCTCGCTGCAATTTGTTTTATTGTTGGCCCGTATGACGTCAATCTTGCTCCTAACACGTCACTGTGGTGCAAAATTTGAAAGTTTATATACTTCTTGCTTTTTTTTGTTAAAAAAAAACATCTTTTGTGGCTGTAATGCAGCGGAGCGAGATACTGAATTCTAGTTCTTTCAAATTAAACCAAGTTGTAATTTCTCTTCATGACACCATTATTAATAACATGGCATTCAGAAAAGAGAAGCAGGGCTGCACATACTCTTAGCCCAGATCATTGCTTTAAATGTATGGAAATCTTTGCCGTGCGACACTATCAAAAACAGACCACACTTTAGGCTCTTGCGATTCAGGCGGTAATTTTAATTGGAAAATATCGATATGGTCTCTCTTGAGCCATCCTGATTTCAAGCTATCAAGACCTGATTTTGACCTTGTGATACATCAACTGCCTAACAATTCATTCTGTTTGGCGACCACAATGCCTATTGCACTTTCGGGCTCTTCGCAAATGGGTCCCGGACCTAGTCCCATTAAAAGCAATTTTACACCAACGGAAGCATTTCTATTTACACAAATCAGGCTACATACCATTCCACAGCCCCCCACACTTACACGTGACCAAAGCGACTGGCTCTGCAGTCCTCTGACCATCTCTAGAAAGAGAGGAGAGCACAAACTTTTATGGTAATGACAACTCCCCGACCATCCTAATAAACGTAGTGAAGGCCCAAACAATTACCCCTCATGTAAGAAGTTCAACTAAACCATGCCGAACTGGAAGAAATCGAGAGGGATATCAAAACTACAATACACATAACACACCGACGCGTGCAGCAATCCACCCAACTCATCACTGCGCTCATCCTACACGCCACCGAAAACTCCCTTCCGGGAGCCTCCGGGGCTGTGTGGAAAGCAATGATTCTCTGGGGAATCGATCACTGTAGGCGTGCGCGAGAGGCTCAGAAGAAAGCATGGGGTATCCTTCGATGATACCCCTCATTCTATAACTTAACATTTGTTAAAGGTACAAAGGCTCTTGAGAAGGTTGCACACCGGGAGCAAAAAGGAAGAGCTGGCGCACCGTTCTAACATACATAATCTCATACACAGACACAGATGAGGTCTGACCATGAATACATAAACTCTAAGAACAACACACACATGTCCTGCCCACGGTTAGCACATCAAAATACAAACTTGAAAACCAGACCAACACACTTCCACAACACTTACAACACCTGTCTAGTTCTGCGCACTGGACAAACGCTTTCATGCAACCAAAATTACATGCTGAAAACAGGCGCTTACGTAATAACTGGTCAATCGCTGCCTTTTACTCTGAGTTTTGGCTTCACGAGCTGAGAGCTGCTCTTAGTGCGTGAAAGCCATCTGCTCTACGTGCAGACATCCTTTCATACACAATGGTACAGGACTTATATAAAGGCAGATTTCAAACTCTCCTTTACTATACGGTGAAATATGGCTTTTACGGCGCATTCCGATATCATGGCGCGAGGCCATAGTAGTGGCTTGTCTAAGGAAGAGGAAGAAGGCATTTTCCCCCATGTTATCGTCCCAGCGCACTGAAGAGCTGCATTTGTTAGCTTCTTGTGCGCATCATAAACTAGAAAGTTCTACACTTTTTATAATACAGTGGTCTTCTCGGGAGCTGCCAGGCAGGCTTTAGGGCAGGGCATTCCACCATCGATCAAGTGGTGCACCTTGAATCATACATGTATTATATAAGAGTCATGAACTCCAGTGCATAAAAATCTTTTTTTGACATGGAACAATGTTTACGACACTGTCTAGCGCTACGGCATAATAACTTACCAGACATTCTTTTAGATACAAAGCATCTCTTCCTCGGGGCTATGTCCAGCGTCCGTCCGTTGTCCGCACCGTTCCCCCTACACCATACAAAAAGAAATAGCTAGCGGCGCCAGGTTTTGATCCCACGACTCTCTGGCCGCAACGGGAGGTACGCGGCGCTCTTCCCACTGCGCTACAATACCGAGAAAGGAGCAAGTGCTACGAACGCGCCATATGTCCTTGACTCATTCAAACTACGTCAAAAAGCTACTGATACAACGAAGGCACGTGAAGCGGAACGACAATAGAAACGACGAACTGAAAACTTTAGAGGAGGATGTTAGCGTCTCTTTCTCGGGGGGCTGTCCCGCGTCCGTGCCCTGTCCGCAGCGCCTCTGATGATGATTGTGGCAGGATGCCCCTAGGGACTGGCCAAGCAAAGAATCCATCACGAGATAGCTTCGCGTTTAACCACCGTCGTCATCTTCCCGTAGGAGGACCGGTGAAGACGAAGAAGGAGAAGTAGACAAAGCTGCAAAGAGGAGGGCGTGTACGTTGCTTTCGCCCCGTCCGCAGCGCTTCTGATGATGATTTCGGCAGGATGCCCCTAGGCAATGGCCAACCAAAGAATCCATCACGAGATAGCTTCGCGTTCAACTACCGTCGTCATCTGCCCGTAGGGGAACCGCTGAAGAAGAAGGAGAAGACAAAGCTGCGAAGACGAGGGCGTGTACGTTGCTCTCAACCGGTGCACCAACGTCAACAACCTTTACCTCACCAACGCTGATGGAGACTACCGATTCTACCACAGAGACGACAACATCGACAAGAAAATGATGGACGAATTTTGGCGCCTCGAGCACCACCGCCTACTCACCGTAACACAAGAGTACTTGCGTGCCTTTGCCACCGGTGTGAAACCGGACGTGGAATTCCGTCTGGCGCTACTAAACACCACATCACTCAACATCGAGGCAACACGCCAGCTGCGCGATAAGCGCGCATGCGCGTCTCCTCTCTCATCCCCGCCTCTCCACTCCATCTGCTGTATATAATAAACCCGGTCCGGGCGCCGCTTCCTCAGTTGCTGCTTCGGCTGAGACACGCCGCACCGTCCGATGAGCTGAATGAACGCCAACCCTTCTGCTTTGCATCATCACATAGTTCCCTTCGGAGAGATGGTGTAATTTTTTTGTGTCACGTAACATGACACTAATTGGTAGCTATCTGTTCAAACGAACATTTTCCGCCAGATTCGACTAAGAATTCTCAAACTTTCACCTGCAGGAAAATGGCCAAGCTCAAGGGGCGTTCGGAGCTGCACGATTTTTATAGTTGAGATAGATTCGCTAAGGAAACCAGTTCATCCATCCATGTCATGTTCAATGTATGTAGATGGCATACAAATACCTTTGAAATTGTTAGTCTGTGAACGCTGAGCCCAGCTTGGTGTAAGCAAACTTGCTCGCGGGGCAGGAGCAAATGTAAACTAAAAGAACTCAAGTTTTTGCGCGCAGTGTTTGACAAAAAACTTATTTCTCCTTCACATATGAACAGTTCAACGTAAAGGCCTCAAAACAACAAATATTGTAAAGTTCCTCTCACACGAATCAAATGGCAACGAAAACAACTTCTGCACCCTTATTCTGCCTTTGTAAAGTCACTAGGGCATCTGGTAACTAGGGAATCTGGTGTATGCGTCAGCATCAATATCGGCTTTTAAAATGCTCTACCAAATGCTGCACCTGGGCCTTCGTCTTTCATGTGGTGCTTGCCGTACCACCTATGTCTAAATCCTCTATGTCGAATACGGCAAATGGTTTCTGGAGCGCAGCGAGCCTATGTTGACCAGCTATATACATTTAAAACTTCAGCAATGACTCACCATCGTTTTAAATCGATCTTTTCAAATGCATCCTCACCTCAGCCTCTTTTTAATTTATTTATTTTTATTTATTGATGATATACCGTGGTCTTGAAAGCATCAAGCAGGAGAGGCACAACCAGTTCTTATATAAACACACGTGATCGTGGTAAATTGTAATACCAACACACATACAAAAAATATAAAACAAAGATTAGTAAATTGTGGAGAGCTGTAAGCAGGACCTTCAACGGGTACCAACACAGCCTTCAAGGCATTACAAAATAGATCTAGCCCCATAGAGCAGATTAACAATCAATAGCTATCAAAAAGGGTGCCCGACTGATTGACTGACTCACTCACTCACTGATTCAGCTACACCCAGGAGAAAGTGGTTGACCTAGAGACTCGACCTCGAGACTAGAGAATGTTTCTCTCAGGGCGTAGGGGCTCACTTTGGCAGGATTTTTGCAAATTATGCCTCTACCACAAGATAACTAGAAATTGTGTTTTTTTGAAATTCTGGGAGATGTTGCTCATCCCTTTCGATATTGAAGTGATTTTTGCTGATTTATGTAGTCTGTAAAATTCCCTAAAAAGTAGTTATACGGTGTCGTCCTAAGCAACGCTAATTGCCCGGGAGTGCATTTTGCAGAAAATTCCGGATCTCTAAAGTTTTACCATTGTTATGAATGGGCCAAGGACCACGCAGGCAGACAGTAGACGAACACTGTTTAACACGTCGAAGACTATAATTAAGAGGACGGAGGGCAAGCACAGGACGTGAGCATAGTAGAGGTCGGGACGTAACAGAGAGGATGGGTTTCGGTCACACGTACACACAGTCTACAGTTCAAAAATACACAAAGTAACCTCGGAGTTCACAAGGTCCGAGAGCAATGCCTAATAGGCCAGTCCGCTCACTCTCAGTCGATCACGATGCGTTTCTAGGCGCTCCAACAGCAGGAGCGGCAGCGCCAACAGCCGTAATGGCGCGTCAGCAGTCGGCGCACCAGCACCTGAATGACGGCGCCCAGACGAGCTCTCGAGCGGAGGGTAGCGCGGCCCCGTCTATGGTGGCCCAGGCGTCTCACGGGGTAGTTCTCACGGACTGCGCCCTGTTCCGCCGCTTTGCTTCCAGCCGTTGGTGGTGGTGGTGGCCCATAAAGTGGCGCATACCCACTCAGGGGGATTGGCCAAGAAGAGTGTAATTTTTTAACTAAAAAACCAGATAGGCAAAAAGGTGCAGTCGAAGAAAGAATTTAGACTATAGGTTGAAGACAGAAATAGAAGGAGAAAGAGGAGTGAGAGAGCCTGATCAGAATCATTTTAACAAGGCAGACGAGCTGTCTCTGAAATGAAGGAATGAATGGCTTGACAGACATCCCCATGGCAGTGACCTAGCTGTGTGCCGTTGCCGTTCCAGCCTCCGCGATCACTTACGCGCGGCTCCTTTTCTTTGTCATCGTCGTTATCTTTCTGTTGGCTCACTTTCACGGCCAATCGCTCACGCTGCCATTCATCACATCACCACATGTCGCGCTCAACTGGACGTGGTTCCAACTATATTAACACCAGCGCTAGAAATTCACCGTTTCTCGTCAAGGGAAGGCCAGTTGTTCCTGGACGAGTGCTAGGAAAATTCGCCAGCGTGCTTCGAGATACTGGAAGTGACACAGCCATCGTCCGCCGAGATATGGTCGACGAAAACTGCTTGACTGGGGTGACACGCCGAGTTGTTCTTCTTGACGGCTCCGTCCAGGAAGTCCCAGAAGCAAAGATCCAGGTCCACACGCCCTATTTGGTGGGAGAGATCACCGCAGCCTGCATGAGTCGTCCCATATACGACCGGATTCTCGGAAATATTCCAGGAGTCAGGGAGCCTCACCAGCCAGATCGTGACTGGGAGTACGAAGTTGCTGGCAACAGAGAAACACCGAAGAGCAGCCTGGGACGAACACTACGTTCGGATCCTTGCTATCTGATTTCCGCCGTTGCAAAGACTGAACGACCGCAGACCACACGGTTCAACGTGCCACCGCCTTCGTGCACTCCTTACCACCGAGATCGACTACCCCAAGAGCAGCGCAAAGACTACACTTTGAGGTCCTGTTACCGAAAAGTTGGGAAGGAGTCTCGGTCCGCACGAGGTCACCGCTACACTTTCCTCGAAAGCGAAGGCCTCTTATATAGAGAGTGCCAATTTGCAGAGGGAAAGACGGTGAAGCAGATGGTAGTGCCGAAAATCTTCCGGGAGTTCATCATCCGAGCGGCACATGAGAACGTCACACTTCGATATGCGGGCATTCGCAAGACTGGTCAGCGAATTTTAGACAACTTCTACTGGCCGGATCTGCAAAATGATGTTAAGCGGTTTGTGCGCTCATGCCACATGTGCAGCCAGAGAACGACGGACAAGTTACCGCTGCATACATGCTAAACGACACGGTTTAAGGGAAGCTACTCACTGATAGTTCGAGAACAAACCTTTCGTCCGCTTCCTTACTCCATGCGTATGAACCGGCAGCGACATGCCATCGGGCAACTGACTATTTCTGACTGCATGCTGTGCGTGAGTGCGCTGTGACCATGACCCGGGGCCGGGACTAGTAGAATAGTTGTTTGCTCCCCTAACAACTTTCTTAAGGTGGGGGTGATGTGATGAATGGCAGCGTGAGCGATTGGCCGTGAAAGTGAGCCAACAGAAAGACTACGACGATGACAAAGAAGAGGAGCCGCGCGTAAGTGATCGCGGAGGCTGGAACGGCAACGGCTGGAAGCGAAGCGGCGGAACAGGGTGCAGTCCCTGGGAACTAGCCCCTGAGACGCCTGGGCCACCATAGATGGGACCGCGCTACCCTCCGCTCGAGAGCTCGTCTGGGCGCCGTCATTCAGGTGCTGGTGCGCCGACTGCTGACGCGCCATTCCGGCTGTTGGGCGCTGCCGCTCCTGCTGTTGGAGCGCCTAAAAACGCGTCGTGATCGACTGAGAGTGAGCGGACTGGCCTATTAGGCATTGCTCTCAGACCTTGTGAACTCCGAGGTTACTTTGTGTATCTTTGAACTGTAGACTGTGTGTACGTGTGACCGAAACCCATCCTCTCTGTTACGTCCCGACCTCTACTATGCTCACGTCCTGTGCTTGTCCTCCGTCTTCTTAAATATAGTCTTCGGCGTGTTAAACAGTGTTCGTCTACTGCCTGCCTGCGTGGTCCTTGGCCCATTCATAACAACCATCATATGTTTCACTCCTTGGTAGATCCTACTGGTTTTTACTGATAAATGCTACTCCTAGAAATGCCCTGAACCAATTTTCAAGATTTCGCCTTGCGACGCCACGATGTCACACAGAATTTTTTGAAATCCCACCCATGACGAACCAAAGGGGCCTAATATTTTATGAGACCGCCAAGTCAAACTGCTGGTTGTACAAATTTGAAATTTCAGGATCGCGTTCCTATTATGGTGCAGGAGCTCAATATTCGTAACATTCGTAAAATTACGCCCCTAAACGAGTGACAAGAACTAAAATATTGTGTCACATATTTTCGTTTTACCGCAGAACCAATGACATATTGAACAAGTTTTGTTGATATAGGTAACCAATAGAAATATATAAAACTGTTTTACAAGATTTTTTCTGAGCAGCCATGTAATAGGAAGAATCACGATTTTTGACAAATTGCCAGTTGCTACGGATTTCTTAACTATTCGTGCCGTTAATATCCCATATTTCTTGTTATAAGTGCTTCCGGTAAAATTGTCCAAAACCCAGTTTCAGGATTTTGTCCAAGCGAGCGTATGAAGATGCGATCGCGATTCTATTAATTACAGCCTTTACAAAATGGAATTCAGTTCAATTTTGCCGGTAGCAGAGCGCTCGTCATGTGTAGGGAATTTCTGCAACCATACGCAAACCGCAGGAGTTCATGTTTCACAGGAGTTCACTGATGGGTACCCTTCAAACCAGGGAGATAATACTTCCTATTAGTAAGTAGTCCTTCAGCGCGCCATCTTTGTACAATTTGTTTCGCGACAGTTCGAATAAAGCAAGTGTTTCAGCCGTTTCCCATATTCACGCCTCCTGGAGGAGCCCGTATGGTGACATCAAGGAGTTTCTAATTGTGTGCAACTCCATAGTTCATACGTATTTATGACAAGTGAGAGTTCGTTGAACTAGTGTTACATCTATTCGTCTAATAAGTGTAGTGGCCCACCCAAGCATCGCCGGCTACTACCGCTAGTATACCATAAAGAAATAAGAACACAAGAAACAAAAAATAAAATATAGCGCTGACCTTATGGCACATTTAAAATCGCTACAGGTCTATGATATGAACACAGAGGCAGGTAATGAATTCCAATCCGCCACTGGCTGTGAAAAAAACTAATGCCTGAACATGTTCTTGCGGGCTCGATACGGAAGCAAATTCAGAAAATTTCGGTCACTGAGCAAGCCAATAAAGAATTTTGACATTTCGGATTCTGTACTGGGTCCTTGATCTCATTGATGCGAGGCAAGTAGGGGTCATGCTTTTTAACGCGATAGCGTTATTAGGCTCATTTATTGGTTTTCCCTGCGGCTGCTAGCCATCCGCTATATGCCGTGCTCATGAAGCGTCAGCGGAAATACGTCATCATGGCCACCCGGAAGCTACGACTGATACAGCAAGATGCGAGGTCTTCCCCCTCTAAGGTCGCTGGAATCATATGAACTAAGGTGCAGTGGACCCAGAAGTTGGGAAAAGAGGACTGTGACACTCCAGCGGACACGAAAGAATGACACACATTTTACACGGTTCCCATGCCTGCGGAGATCAGTTCGTTCTCCTTTTGGTGGTAACATGCTCTGCCAACTGGTTCGCCAGCCGTGTCCCTAACTCATGCCATCACACAAAAGGGCCTCTCTGCCGGAAGATAAAAGTTTAAAGTTTCGGTATTTCACAAGCCGAAGCCACACCTGCGCTATAAGGTGTGCAGTATAGTAGGGCTCCGGATTAATTTCGAGAGCGTGAGAAGTTTAACCTGCCCTGAACTCTCGACACAGCGGTGTTTCTGTATTCTCATTTCGTCAGCAAAATGCCGCCGCTGCCGAGAATCGAACAGCCTCTTGGTGCGCAGCAGCGCAACGCTTACCCACTGAGCTACTACGGTGTGTTTCCCGCCTTAACTGATGCCGGCACCTGCATCAAGTCACCAAAATAAAATACATATGGAAGAATTACCGCTGGTCTCTCAAAAATTCTAAAAGGCGTATGGGATTTCTTTTTCTAAATGAGCCATATCCACCGAACGCGAATTCGAGAAAAAAGCTGATGTTTGTTACTGGACCGAGATGAAACGTTGTCAAAGATAATATATGGTATGTTTTGCCCTTCAGACAGGGGAAGTTTATGGCCACAAGTGATTACAAATTATGAGGTTAATTTCATCAATATTGAGATGATAAGTTTGTATTTGGTTCATATTGGACTAAAACACTCATGTTCAGCGGCATTCATATGATATGGTTAGTTAACTTGAATTTAAAGAATGGCGCTATTCAGTTTTGGCGGAAAAGACAGTAAACATATGCAACAGGGCTTCATCAACAGTAAAACTATACATGGAGAGCTCGTCAGCCCCCTTGGTACCATTAACAGCTATTTTCAAATTCTTCTGTACGATGGTTTTCTCTAGCACCATAGAAGGCACTCACGAAGTAAGCAAGCCGTTCACTACCTTGCAGTGACAATCCAAAACGCTTCACAAGACGGCTGCACATATCTTCCTCCTCTCTTTAGTGAAGTGGTTTGTACCCTCAAAGGGGGACGCGATTTTCCAGGGCTTGTAATCGGAAGCTGTTTAGTTAAGTAATACTATTTTAACTATGGTAGGAAAAAAAACTAAACCAGAGTTACTCTGTTGGGACCGGGAAGACGAGAAGTCATTCTTTCAGACCGCGTTTGTGTGTTTGCCTGTACTTTATTTTTGTTATCCTCCCTTTTCTTTTGTTTTGTTTGCTTGACTATGTAGTTATCGTCCTGTCATGTTCGAACGCATTTTCCCATGTAATGAACAAACAAATGATAGCTCAATCGGACAGTTACAGGTAGTAACTGTCCTCGGCAATATTCCCTTCTCTGCTTTTCGTCCACCACCACTGTAATCGTATTTTGGTCGCCCCGACAGCTTTGATGTTAACTTACTCTGTGCTACACTAACAACCTAGGGCTTCTGGAAGCCAAATATTTTCCTCATGTAGATTTGAATGGATACCCTCACATTGTAACACTATGTGCCGCATAATTTCAGCTTCTTTTCCGCAGACCACGCATACCCCATCATATTGTGAATACTTCCCCACAAAACCTTTAGTTCACAAGCAAACCGCTCTAGCCTCAGAAAGCAAAGCACTGCCCCGGCAATTATCGTAGAACTATTCCTTTCTGATGTCCAATTTCTCAGCCCTGTACATCTCTAACGACGTTCTAGCTTCCATTTATTCTCTCCAGTTACACGTTCCTATCTGCCTTGCCTATTTTATTTTCTGTTACCTTGGGTGTTTTGGATTCTCCACTGTTCTTTCCGTATTTCATCGTTAGCATTCTAGTCGTCTGAATCCCTCTGTGTCCATGCTTTTCAAGTATAGTTACTTAAAATCCTTACCTGCCCACTTACGTTGATCCATTGCTCTCAACCTCCTCTCAAAACTTATCTTACTCTCCGCTTCTCGATTTTCAAACGAAACCCAGCCCATATCTCCCTGCTATGCTTCGTTAGTTGCTTTTTCATGCACACCTATGAACAAAAGCCCTCCAAATCTAAGCTTCGCTTAGAGGCCTGATAGAACACCTGATTTTAAGCAGAGTGCAGCAGCATTCGCAAGTGAGACCCGGAACCATTACTCATTTCTACATTCCTCTCACTATGTCATATTTGTTATACTCCAACAGAGTTCTATGCTTCATTATGGCTGCGTTTCGCTTCCCTTACCCTTAAGTTGCTCCTCGTGAGTTTTTAGGTAGTTCTCCTTTTCATTTACCCACACTCTCAAATACTTATGCTGCTTCACTCTGGGTAATTCACAATGCTGGATTGACAATGCGTCAATGCTAGTGTCATTGAACACCATTATTTCTGATTTTTCTGCGCTAATATTTACCCCAGGCCACTGGCTCCCTGACCGCTAATATTTATGAGCAGTTGCATATCAGTCTGGTTATTAGCTAAAATAACAATGTCGTCTGCGTATAATATTGCCGCAATAGGCTATTGTACCACTTCCCCTTGCAGAATATGGGTTCGGCTGAACCCTTCCTAACTTTCTTCCAGTTTCTTTTCTAACACTGCCATGTAAAGAATAAACAGTATTGGGCTCAAAGGGCATTCCAGTTTCAGTCCCTGATGGATGTTGACCTGCTGGGCGCATTTCTGTTCTTCCCATGTAAGGTGCTCTCTATTGTCTTTATAGATTACTATAAGGAACCTTTATTAACTCGTCATCTAAGCCCTAGAGTTTCAGCATTCTCCACAGGAGTTCTCTGTTTACGTTGTCATATGCCCCTTTAATGTCCAAGAACGTAATATATAATGCTCCATTCTGCGCTTTCGCAATTTCAATGCATTGCGTTGTCACGAACAAATTAGCATCCAATCACCTGTCTTGTCTCAATCCTTTACTGCAGTTCCCAAAGGATTCTATTTTCTTCCATCCACCTTGAATTTCTGATTTTAATGCCTGCATTACGAATATATACACCACTGACGTTAGTGTAAGTGGTCTGTAGGAATCAATACTGGCGTTGGTGCCTCTGGCTTTATATATTATATTCATTCGTATTTCCAGCCAGCTCTCCGGTATTTGTTTGGTTTGTGATGATGGTTGGTGTTTCATGGCGCAAGACCAACGAGGGCAAAGAGCGCCAGAAAAGAAGTTATATAATGAAGCGAAGTGATTTCCACAAAAAGGTAGGTATAAAAACATGTAAACCCAACATAGTAAAATCAATTAAAGGTAATGGTGATGGCTGGTGTATAGGGCCAGATTTGATTATGCGTGATATGAGATAAGGTTTAAAAACTTAACATCTGACAAATACTCAAACACACGTTTCAGGGAAACCATGGCATTGTCACCAAGAAACAGCGATGGATGTAGGGGAATATGTTGTCTGTAGAGTTCTCTGAAGTGTTTGTGTCGTGTTGTGTGAAGTGCCTTGCATGTTATTATATGTCCACTACCGATAGGGCCTCTCCGCACCAATTCCACTGGGGTCTAGAAAACCCCGTCAGCAGATACTAGTGTGTTGCATGGGTGTGCCCTATCCGCAGCCTGCCCAAGGCGACTTGTGTGTGTCTGTTGCGTGTGTTAGTGGTGTATGGTCCCAAGCGTGGTTTTATAACGTGTAACTTATTATCTGTCTGTTCACTCCAGTGTGTTTGCTATGTTCTACGCAAGTGTTGTCTTATGTGTGGCTTGAGGTCTGTATATGGTACGCTTGTTATGTCTACAGTGTTCCTTAGTGCAGCAGCACCGGCCCTCTCGTCTGCCAACTCGTTCACAGCGATCCCAGCCTGTCCTGGGACCCAGCAGAGGAGCAGCCAATGCTTTTCCGCATACACCGACATGATGGTGTTGAATACAAGAATAATTATGTGGTTTTTGGGGGGGTTTACGTGATGATGATGCGCGAACAACACTCAAAGAATCTGTGTAGGTGATAGAAGTGGGAATTTGATTTTCAAGGATATGTCGTACAATCAGTAAAATTCCGTATGATTCTGCTGAAAAAATTGTGTGCACGCTCATGGTTCTGGCTGCATTGAAATTTGGACCATGAGCAGCGCACGACACCATAGTGGAGGTTTTAGAAGCGTCACTGTAGAATTCAGCACGTGAGTATTTGAACTGCAAAGAAAGAAAGTCCTGTAGTATTGCAGCTCGCGGTACCCGATTTTTGTCGAGTTTTATAAAAGAAAGGTCACAGGACGCAGGGCGAACTTGCCAAGGCGGTAAAATGTTTAAAGAGGATGACGTGTATACGTCCAAAAACGAAGTACTCAGATCCGAAGCTCGCTCTCTTGCTCGAACTGAGAAAGGCCGAGTAACGGACGGGAGATTTACAAACAGCACAGATGTGGATGTATCGTTAAGGACAGGATAAAAAGGGTGGTTATTCTGAGATGAAATTTTAAAAGCGTAAAGTAAGTTCATGTACGTTTGCTGGTTCTCAAGGCTCCACTTATTACATTCAACATATAGATTCTCGACAGGGCTAGTGAGAAAAGCACCCGACGCAAGCCGTAGCCCCAAGTGTAGTACTGGGTCAAGCATTCGCAATGCTGTTTTACTCGCCGACCCATATACCACACTGCCATAGTCCAAACGAGACCCAACCAAAGCAGTATAGAGCCGTAGTAGGAGTTCTTTGTCGGAACCATACGAATGGTGGGAGAGAACGTTCAGGATATTCATTGTTTTAAGACATTTATGTTTAAGTTTCTTGATGTGTGGAATGAATGTGAGTTTCTGGTCAAACACAACACCTTAAAACTTCTGCTCCTTGTTCACAGAAATCGAGACGCCATTAGGTGTAATGTCTGGGTCTGGATGGATCCCGCGCTTCCTAGAGAACACAACGCAGGAGCTTTTTGCAGTATTCAATTTAAAACCATTCTTGTCTGCCCAGCTGGCAAGTTTCTTGACGCCGAGCTGGACTTGACGTTCGCATATTGACATATTACAAGATTTAAACGATATCTGCACGTCATTTACATACATAGAGTAAGAAATTGTAGACGGCAGTGCCTTCCAAAGGGAGTTCATCTTAACTATAAAGAGAGTGCGGCTGAGAACTCCACCTTGCGGCACGCCATTTTCCTGCACGTGTACCTTTGACCGTGCAGAACCAACTGTGACGCGAAAGGTTCTCTCCGACAAATAACTAATAACGGTATTACACAAGTTACCAGAGACACCGAACGACTTAAGGTCAGAGAGTATGCCATAACGCCATGCGGTGTCATAGGCCTTCTCTATGTCAAAAACACCGTAAGACAGAATTGTTTGTGAATGAAGGCATCCGTAATATATGACTCTAGTGCCACAAGTTGATCCTTTGTGGATCTCCCTGCCCTGAAGCCTGCCTGGCAGCTCTCAAGAAGACCGTTGTACTCCAAAAAGTACACAAGCCTCCGGTTTATCATCTTCTCGAGAAGCTTGCACAGGCAGCTGGTCAGGGCAATGGGTCGATAGCTGATTGATTGATTGCGGGGGTTTAACGCGGCGACGCAACTCAGGCGATGAGGCGCGCCGTAGTGGAGGGCTCCGGATTAATTTTGACCACCTGGGGATCTTTAGCGGGCGCCAAAATCTCGTACACACGGGCGTTTTTGCTTTTCACCTCCATTAGAAAAGCGGCCGCCGCGGCCGAAAATTTGGGTCGATAACTGGCGGGAGAAGAAGGGTCCTTCCCGTCTTTCAAAAATGCTACAACTATGGCATCCCTCCAAGACTTTGGAATGTGCCCGGAAAGCCATATCTTGTTGAAAAGGTGAAGAAGTGCTACAAGAGTGTCTGTGTGTAAGTTCTGTATCACTGTAAATGTAATGTTGTCTGGGCCTGGAGCTGAGGGTGTGCACGTGCTCAGAGCACCCTTCAGCTCATGAAGTGTGAACTCAGAGTTATAAGAAGGGGCTGACCTGTCGTTGTCATGTAAAGGCTTCTTTTCGGCCATTTGTTTGTGTTTCATCAAAGTGTTTGTGTAGTGTGCTGAACTGGAAACTTGTTGGAAGTGTTGTGCGAGTGCGTCAGCCTGGTCTTCGAGTGTGTCCCCTGTTGTGCTGACCAGAGGCAGGCTGTGTGTTTGTTGTCCTTTGAGTTTGCGTATTCTTGTCCATGCTTTCCGTGTGTTTGTGTAGGAGTTTATTGACGTTATGAAGGAACGCCAACTCTCTCGTTTTGCCTCACGACGCACACGTTTTCCTAACGCCTTGGCCCATTTGAACAAAATAAGGTTACCCGACGTGGGGTACCGACGAAGGACACTCCACGCCTTATTTGGGGGCCTCTCGCGCCCGCTTGCAGTCCTCATTTAACCACGACCTCTGCTGGTTGCGCGGGTCACCAGAGGCGTGGGGAATGGACTTTTCGGCGGCGTCGAGGATGTGCGCCGTGAGCAGTTGGGTAGATACTTCAACGTATAGGTGTCCTATGAATGTGTGGTGTAGTTTGGATGTCTCTGCAAATATATTCCAGTTAGCTCTTGCTTCTTTAAACCTTTCATGGGAAGATGGACTGCTCGGGCCTGTACCTATATACGTTAAAAAAGTGGGGAAATGGTCACTACCCTATGGGTCTGCGCCCACACCCCACTCAAGACATGGAAAGAGAATTGCAGAGCCAATAGCCAGGTCAAGATGTGAGTATGTGTTGTGACCTATGTTATGGTATGTAGGCTGTTTATTGTTGAAAAGGCATGCTCCAGAGGATGTAAGAAACCTCTCTATCAGACGACCTCGGGCATCCTTACGAGAAGAGCCCCAAAGAGAATGGTTAGCATTAAGGTCGCCTGTTAGAATGTATGGTTCGGGCAGCTGGTCAACGAGCGCCTCGAAGTCAGAGCTCGAAAGTGAAATGGAGCATACCGTTATCAACCTTTTAAATACTATTGTTCGAATCGCTACAGCCTCAAGGACAGTGTTCAGAGTGACAGGGTGGCAGGCTAAGGATTTCCGGGCAATTATGGCCACACCGCCAGAAGAGTGCGTGCAGCCATCCCTGTCCTTTCTGTATATCAAGTAACAATTCAAGAAATTTCTGTGTTTAGAATTCAAATGTGTTTCCTCAACACACATTACACTTGACTGATAAGCATGCATTATTTCGTATACATAGTCAAGATTATTCAGATGGCCTCTGCAGTTTCGTTGTATTATGTTTTCTCTTCCCATTATGATGTGTTCGGAGCTACTGGGGTGTGACTATTTATGTAGGGTCTTTCGGGGCTTGGACTCTTGGAAGGGGTTTTCTGGCCTTCTCTACTGACCTGGATGTCACAGCCCGTTCCTTCCGCTGCGATGAAAGCCGGAAGTGCTCGACGTCCATGTCGTCATCTGAAGGCAAAGGGGTGCCCAGCGGACTGGGCCCCCTTGACGTGGTACCCTTTCGGGTGTTCTTTGCCTGCGCTGTCAGTGCCGAAGGCGTGGGGAGCACCACAGATGGCACAGGCAGTGAGCGGGGGAGGGGGTCGCTGCGACTGCCCCAGTCTCCATCTCCATGCCCGTGCGTGTGCTTTGGGCCGGTGGAGAGGAAGCATTGGATGCAGCGGCAACCCCAACAGATGTTGTTGCCACCACAACCGCTGCTGGGTGAGTGAGGGTGCGGTGGCGGGTTGGGCTGCAAGAGGAAACCCAGGGGGAGGGGGAGGCAGCGGGACCAAGTCCGACTCGCGGTACTGGCTCCCCGCCGAAACCAAACGCCGCTCCGCCCCCCGGCGAGCTGCGTCGGCGTACCTGCCCAGAGGGAAGGGGGCGAACCTCTTTCGCGCCTCGGAGAAGGTGATGTTCTCGTTTACTTTCAAGGCAATGATCTGTTTCTCCTGTTTGAACTTCTCGCAACTTCTGGAATAAGCAGCGTCCGGTCCCTGGCAGTTCGGACATGTGAAGTGCTCAGATTCCCAATTATCGGTTGGATGATCTTGTGCTGCACATTTGGCGCACGTCAGTTTCCGACGACAAGAGTTTGTGCCGTGGCCAAACCGCTGAAACTTATAGCAGCAGCGTGGATTCGGCACGTAGGGTCGGACCGGACATCTAACGAAGCCTGCGTTGACCGACTCAGGAAGTGTTGAGCGGTCAAACGCCAAGTTGATGTGTTTGGTAGGTATGATTTGATCGTTTCGGCGTATGGTTATTCGCCTCACTGCCGTCACGCCCTGATCATAGAGGCCCTCGAGCAGATTGGCTTCAGTTTCACTTATAAGATCTGGATCAGAGATCACGCTTTGGCAGCTATTAGGGCTGCGATGAGGCGTGATCTTGATGTCAACATTGACCATGCGCGTTTGTGAAAGGAGGTTTGCGGACTGCTGTTAGTTGTCTACCTCAATCAAAAGTTCACCCGTTTTCAGTTTCTTAGCCTTGTACGACTTTCCGACAAGGCTTTCAAGATACTTGGAGATTAGAAACACAGACTGGGAAGTGATTGGTTTTGTCTTGTCAAGAGACTCCGTGATCAGAAAGCGCGAGAAATTATCGGGCTTTTGGAGCGAGATTGATTGCAACGGAGGAAAAGGTGCTTCGGTGCGGCCCCTTTTCGGGGGCCGATCACGTCTGGGGGGGGGGGGGGGGTGTTTGGAAAATGCCATCCGATACATTGGAAAGCAAGCAGGGAGACGGGGGTACTTTCTTCTTTGACCTTACCCTGGTAGTCAAAGAGGTCCCGGAGCTCCCTGCCTGTCTACCAGGCAGGGAGCCCATCGGCCGGAGCTTTACCAAGGCTCCGACGGCCACCGTTCACGGCTTCTAACCCTTCACCTTTCAACTTCTAGCCACTGTAGGTGACAGCTTAAGTATGGGGGGCTCGGGGTACGCGGTGTCGCCACTCACCGTCACCAAGATTGCTCAAGGTGCCCCGTGCGGGGACACATTACACTTGGTAGATTGGTATGCAGAAGCTCATACACATCGTCAAGATTCTATTTCTATTGTACTATGTTCTGTCTTCCCATTATGAAGTGTTCGGAGCTACTGGACTGTGTTGTTTATGTGTCGTCTTTCGGGGCTGTGACTCTCGTCTTTTTTGGCTTGTCGGGAGGCTCTGGCGTCGGGACGCGCTATTTGCGGTGCACCGCAGACAAGAACGGAACGACGACCATTTCATCCTCGGATGTCCTCGGAGCGCCTGAGGGATCAGGCTCCTTGGACCGCGAACCATTTGGGGAGCGCTTTTCCTTGCCCGCAACCACCGAGGGATTCAGGAATGCCTCGGATGGCGCAGGCGGTGCGGTGGGGGTGGGAGCTTCCGCTTTCTCCCCCATGTCTATCTCCTCTGCGCCCTCGTCTGTGGTTTGGGACGCCGGAGTGGAAGTGGAGGATGCAGCATCGTTTCCACCAGACGTGGTTGCCCCCACAGCCGCTGCTGGCTCTGCGAGCGGTGCGGAGGCGGGTTGGGCTGCCTGAGGCAACCCAGGGGGGGGGGGCGGAGGCGGGACCAAGTCCGACTCGCGATACTGGGTCCCCGCAGAAACCAGACGCCGCTCCGCCCCCCGGCGAGCTGCGTCGGCGTACCTCCCCAGAGGGAAAGAGGCGAACCTCTTCCGCCCCTCTGGGAAGGTGTTGTTTTAAGGGACCTTGAAGTTAATGATTTTCTTTTCTAATTGAAACTTTTCACAGCTGCAGGACCATGCTGCGTGCGGCCCCTGACAGTTTGCACAGGTGAAGGTAGTAGAGTCACAGTTTTCAGTAGTGTGGTCATGTGCGGCGCATTTCGCGCAGGTCGTTTTGCCGCGACAAGAAGTTGTAGCGTGCCCGAATCGCTGGCACTTGTAGCAGCGGCACGGGTTAGGTATGTAGGGACGTACACCACACCTAATGAAGCCAGCATTGATGTGCTCAGGAAGTTTTGATTTGTTGAATGTCAAGATTATATGCTTTGTGGGGATTTCCTTATTATCTCGTCTGATGGTGATACGCCTCACTGCAGTTACACCCTGATCTTTCAGGCCTTCCAACAGATCAGCTTCGGTCTCATTCAACAAATCGGTCTCCGAGATCACACCCTGAGAGCTGCTGAGGCTACGATGGGGAGTGACTCGGATGGCCAGATCTGCCATGCAGGTTTGCGACACGAGGTTAGTGGCTTGTTGCTGCGTCTTGACATTGACTAGGACTTCACCGGTACGGAGTTTCTTAGCATCGAACGATTTTCCGAGGATGCCTTCGAGGAACTTAGTGATCAAGAATACGGACACGGAAGAAACAGGGTTTGTTTTGTCAACTGCCTCGATAACCAAGAATCGAGGAGTGTAGTCAGGTTTCCGAATGTGGATTGTTGGAAGGGATGGAAAGGAAACTTCGGTGCGGCCTCTTTTCGGGGGCCGATCATGTCTGGGGGGGGGGGGGGTTTGATTTATCCATATGGCATAGGAAAAAGCAGGGAGACGGGGGTACTTTCTTCTTTGACCTTACCCTGGTAGTCAAGAGAGGTCCCGGGGCTCCCTGCCTGGTGAACAGACAGGGAGCCCATCCACAGGAGCTTGACCTGGGCTCCGACGGCCACCGTTCGTGGTTTCTAACCCTCCACCTATAAACACATCGCCACGGTTGGATCCAGCTTATGTTTGGGGGCTCGGGGTCCGCGGTATCGCCAGTACCGTCACCAAGATTGCTCAAGGTGCCCCGTGCGGGGGGTTTGGTTTGTATCACCTCATCTATTTCCTTCATAAACAATGCCTTACTTTTAGGCCCAAGACGGTTTCTCAGTTGCATTGGTATTCCGTCTGGGGCCACTGCTGCCTGAACCAGACTAAAATCTAATATTATTCTTCCGTCAGAAGAACTAAGACCAGCTGGGCAACGAGGACCGCCGACAAGACAATGTTGCGGGAATGGCTTTCAAGCTAAAGACGAATAATGTGGTCACGCCGGGAATTCCAACGGGGCAAGACGATTTCAACCAGCAGGGGCGCGCAGCTAGTGGGCGAAGTTGAATGTGAAGTAGCAATGGCCGTGGGTATATTCTGGGTGGCGGTGGTTGCGGCGGAGGCTTTCGGTCGTCTTTACACCTATTCGCGCTGTTGTTGATTCTCGGCAATCATCTGAAACGGTGCTACAGCCGCTGTCAGCCGACTGCGCAACTTCTGAAAGAGGCATCAGTGGTGGCGAGGGGAATAATCGCTGTTATAACCATTGTAAAAGAGGGGTCGCCGGTGGCGACGAGGAGCCCCGGACCGGTGCCGAGTAAATCTGCTTCACCGGAATGAAAACGGGGGCGGGAAAGGGGTGGGAGCAATATGCTGCTTTGCATTGAGACCTGCGTGAGTTGTCGGTTTTCGTTGTTTAACTATGTGTCTGCTTCGTGTCAAGTATACGAATGTTAAGATTGTATACCTGTATTCGTCCAAAACTTTTAAAAGTTTATAGATGTAATGCACAGCACTGGCATAATTTTGTTCCTCTGTGCACCAGCTTTCAAGGTCACAGACGATCGTTTATTTCACTGTGTGCTAAGGCGGCGTAGATCCACTGGTCACGGAGCGCTGTGACAGCGATATCGTTTCCTCCTTACCGACCATTCACTGACAGCACGGAGTAAGAACAGAATCCACCAACACTGAGCCTGCGCTGCAGCCGGCCAAGTTTGTTTGGAGCTCGTCGCACACCCACCGCCCAGTCCTCTTCGAAAGGCGAAATGCATCTGCAGGCATTTCGATCGGCTCAAAATGACTTCTTCCCTAATTGGAAGGTTTAGCGGAAAAAAGACGAGGACGGTGGCAAACGGGACAGGCGCTACTAACGCTAAACCTTTTTTGCGCTAAACCTTCCATTTAAGTATGTACCAACTCGCCCAACAGCACGTTCTGTTAAAGTACCTTAGTAGCGCTTGTCCGGTTTGCCACCGTCCTCGTCTTTTTTGCACTAAACCTTCCATTTAAGTATGTACCAACTCGCCCAACAGCACGTTCTGTTAACGTTAGCAGCGCCTGTCCTGTTTGCCACCGTCCTCGCCTTTTTTGCGCTAAACCTTCCATTTAAGTATGTACCAACTCGCCCAACAGCACGTTCTGTTAAAGACTTCTTGCCATTCTGTTCCGCCGGTAAGCCAACAACAAGGTAATTACGGGTACAATTATAATACAACTGCAAAAATCGTCTGGTCCGAGGAGCCGCGACTCAACGCAGTAGCTCCGCCGTGCTTTCGTTGCGCCACATCCGGCTGTTCGATTTTGGCCAATCAGTGTTCGATCAAAACGGGCGTCTGAACCAGACACAAAACGGACAAAACTTCAGAATGCCGCCCCAGCAGGAATTGGGTTCGGTTCAATGTCGACTAACAACGAACGAAAGAGGTTGAACCTCCCCAACGGCATTGGTGCGTAAAAAGACAAAAATGTTTGTGTCTCTGTAATTACAAAACATGCGTGATTACTCCTCCTTGTGGCCCAGAAGCAATCGATGTTTTCCCCGACTGTCCCACACCAAGTCTTCTGAAAGTAGTGTTTGGGACTCCCGCGCCTGCTGACATTATCATCACCATTGCATAAATTGAATCCATGGTTTCTCCTGCACGTCCAGGCCCTTTGTCTTCTGGTTTTCCCCAAAATGTGTGCATGAAACCCTAAACGAAACACTTCTGACAACTCAGAAGTGTGTGAACTTTAGTTTAAGGATGATGGAGGCCACAGGTCGCACAGATGATGACGCACCTACCGTATATCCTGAAGGGCACATGAGGAATACTGACCACAGCGGAGCCTCGTCACCGCTGCGGAATATAGGCGAGGGAGACAAAAGCCGCATCTTCAGTTTAGAAAAATATGATGCCTGAAGGGGAAAAAGAGGACAGTTTATTGAGGCTTCGTGCTATAATAGTTCCCACTATAAAATGACAGGTATTTCATGCACGGAAAATTCAAGACGAAGTCCTTTGCGCCGTCAACTGCACACAGTCCAGTGACCTAATGGTCGAAATCCTTCTTTACCACCCCAAAAGAAGTGTCGCCAAGCATAAATCATTCGACAAGGAATTTAAGCCATAGATACCCACCGAATGTTTCGACGAAGGATTTTCTACACGCTTTGATTAGGAAGAGATTAAAATTCACATCAGAACAATTTACAATGAGCGTTTCAAAAAAAAATCAAGACAATCTCTGCGTACTACTGATGTATTAACCAGCATCTGCGACTCTTAAGTAGTGAAAAGGTTTACAATGGAGCTGCTGGTACACCAGTCCTCGGCCAGAAGCAGCTCCCACGTGGCAGAAATTATGAAGAGCTTCAACCGGCACATAGCACACATAGCTGACCATAGAAACCGCAAAGAGGTAACAACAACCAGCCTCACGACCTTAGTCGTTCTGAAAAGCCGTGTGCATCAAGCAGGCCTTTTCCCATGCGCTTGAAACGTTTGACATTAAAACTGAGGACCGCACCAATTCGGAGGACAGAAATTGTTGTAGATTACAGATTACAGACGCCCACTTGGAAGCGACAGAATACCATCTTTGAAAACTGCGCTTGAAGTTACTAAGGGCACACTTGAAAGGAATACAAACGGACGACGTGGACAGCCCGAGCGCAAACTAACGACTGATTTATTAGAAGTGAAAAATCAAAACATTTAGAAAGGGTGACAAAGTACGGGAGGAAAAGGTGGGGAGGGGGAATGAACGCACATTCTTGACAAAAACAGGCGCTAAACATCGTAATCTGTTGAATGGCTCTTTATTTTTGCTGGTAGGCCTTAGCTACAGCGTTATCTGCGCTTGACGCTTTTGTTTACCACGGTTACTTGCTATGAACTGCTCTTCATGAAGTCTATTTCATGCGGTGCCCGCACGATTGAGCATGAGCTCATGCATTCGGCAAGGTAAATATAACTGGTAGCGAAGCTTCCATAGAAGCCCATACGTTCAGAAAATGGCGGCTGTTAAGCTGCTCATGGGGCTTAGCGCCATCTGTGTGAGGAGGGAACACTTCCGGCGGAACAAAAAATAAACAGGATGTGACGCAACATCCGGTCAGAAAGTGACGTCATTTTGGTGGCATTAGCGGGAAAATTTGACTTCAAAATAGCCTTAGCAGGACTCTGATCGCTGAGGGCTCATGTCATTGTCATCGGACGCAAGTTGGCGAGCCCTTGGGGTGCGTGCTTCAAGTCAACGCCAGCTTATACTCGTGACTAGAGAAACGCACTTTAGCGTACTGTCGTATGATTCGCCTCTGTGTTTATAAAAGCATCTTGCATCTTCTCTGAACCTTTATTCTGTATTCATGCCTTCCACTGCTGTATAAAAGCAATCAGTTGTTTATTTTGATTGCAGCGGGTGGCAAACGTACACCCCCCCCCCTTCCTCCCCCCCCCCCCCCCCGACCGGAATTTCTTTTCTGCCTTGGGATACAGATACAGAGCCCAAAATGACACTTCACCACTCTCCCTGGCCCCCCTTTTATATAAAAAACGTGCCCTCTCCTTACCCCGATACCAATTTCTACCAACACCACTTCTAAGTTTAATAGCGTCGCACATACGCAGGTAGGCGTGCGTGCCTTAAGTATAGATCAAGGTTATATAATGCTTGCTCAGTTTGTGTACTTCTGTTCTAAGGGAAGAAATAACGCAAAGTCATGCTATAATCAAGACATTTGAATTTTATTCCAGGATGAACATAAAACAAATTTACCACACTGCACAAAATGAGCACGTATACAATAAGTACAAAATGTTCGTGGGCACTACATGCATTATGATTTTCCTTACGCGCCAAAAAATTTACTTTACCCGTAACACATAGCATTATGAGCAATGAAAGCGTAAACAGCAGAACTACTTCGAAACAAGAGAAAAGAACTAGGCACTGCATCTTGACGTAGAAAACCGGGCCGCAGGAATGCCGATTCACGAAAGTGCAGCGAGCACACTGCAGCTGTCCCGGCGTCTTATCAAGTAGACAAGGGTTTCTACAGAAGTTCACTCAGCATTCACGCCTGCAATTTCCTGGTTGCATTATTAGGCAAGTGTCGCAACAGATAAGTAAAAAGAGGAAAAATGGATCAATGCAAACGAAAGCGACGGCAGTATGTAAAAGCACATAGCAGGAAAGACCTGGCAGCAGCGCAGCACGGAGCAGCACAACACAGTACTGCGATGGAAATAATGCTTGCGCATACAAGTGCGGGAAGCAACGAGCACTACAAGCGTTGTAATGCAATAGAGAAGACACTGAGATAGACAATTAAAGCGATTCGTTTAAATTCGAGTGGTACTACGCCGAGAAGCCCTAGAGTAATTGACACAACTTGCTCTGAGCCAGCCTGTGGTGTAATCAAGAGATAACTGTGACATAACAAAGCTTTAGACCCATTTTTTTTGAAGCACCACCACGTTCCCTTACACAACCCCCGTGCACATATTAACAGTACAATAGTTTCGCGTTACCTGTGGAAATGAGAGGAAAATGGTGCAGTAAAACGCCAGGTGTACGGGAGTTGCTGTTGCAACTTGTACAGCACATCGTTTCCGTAGGTACCGAGGAAAGCGCTCCGCTCCAACCGTTGGCACCATCGTCCCGTAGTTCACCGTGCCTGCCGGGCACGGTACTACACATGTTCACCGACGATACAACGCACCTCGCAACTCCACGCACAGCAAAAATTAAGTGCACACCAAATTAACAAGGAAAAACGAATGCAAATGCGCACCACCAAAACACGTGAGGGGCGTTTCCTAGCAGACGAACTTTAGGAGCGCCTTTCCGATCACTACAAGGACTGCATCACAAAGCAATGACATGTGCCATTCTTCAGAGGGCGCTACAAAGGTTTTTGAGAATGAACGGCATTTTTATAAATTATTTATACACTGTGCCTAAATAAATGTGATTAAGAAATAAATATAGTTCGTAAAATATAATTGTTGTTTTATTGTTGAACAAAACTTGGTTTTTTGCTACTAGTGTTTGTTCCCTCCTCACCTAGTCGCGCTTCAATCGCCACTCCCATAAGCCCCCATGCTGATGTCGCTGGCAATAGGTTCTGAACCGCTTTTTGCCCGAACCTTCGCTACCATTTATATTTACCTTGCATTCGGTCTGCTGTGTTGCAATGTGATAGGCTTCCCAGATTTCGCATGTCATCTTGTTGCGTGATCTCGCCAGAACTGAAGTTTCCTAAAACAATGGGTTGCACTCAAATTTTTTGCAGTGGGTCGCCCAATAGACCCTATGCGAAATTGCTTGGTGATCTAGCAACACTGATGTAAACGAGACCGTCGGCCATATTGGTACGGGCGCCGATCGGGAAGTCTCGTATTGTTTACTGTGGAAGAGCAGGTGACGGTAACGCGGTATCGCTCAAACTGGACGGCGTTTTCCGGCTCCCGACCGCGGATTGTGGAAGAAGGACTTGTCTGCGCTGCCGACTGTGTCCGAAGACTCGTACTACTCGGGGTGCCGTGCCAAAGACCCATCCGAGCGGCAGCGGAGCAGGGCATGCCGCCTAGCCACCGAGGCGCATTGCTCGCCTTCATCGGTGCGGACAAACACGTGCGACTCGCAGTAAGTAAATCCTTCTTTGTTTTTACTTGACGCGAGTTAACCGGTATGAGCATTTGTATGGCACTTTGTTCACCGTTGTTTACCATGCAAATGCGCAGCGGCGACCCTGTTGCAGTAACTCTGAAAGAGGAAAGCGACAATCGCCAGACCATACCGCTAGTGGGTGGATTAGGTATTTTCAAATGCTGTACATCGAATTTACGGGATGATTTTTGGCGAAGATGTTAACGGAAAGGTTGCGGCCGTTTTCCGTGACGGTCGTCCGCCCGCGCGTTTGCCGCAAAGCAATCGTGCTTTGCGGCGAAGTCAACTACAAAAGCGCACATATGCCTTGAATTTTCTTTTTTTGTGTGTTTCATTATTTATTGCGCATGTTCTCCGCAAAAATCTGTTTGTGTGTCTTTCTTCTCCTTTTTTTGGCGGTGGGGTGGTTGTGTTTGTTTTAAAGCGCATGTTTTTGGTGTGCACGAATAGATAATACAGTAAAACCTCGTTAGCTCGAACTCACTGAAGTAGATTTTTTTTAATTCGATGGGTCATCGGTATAGCCCGAATGTTTACCTGTTTATCTCGAAAGATTCTGGAAGTGAGTTCCAGATAATCATATTATTGCTTGCTTAAGTTATGACGAACACGATTATGCGGGTACTGGTATCATTACCCACGCTGAGGTTTTTAAATGTTAAACTTCCTTCTCTTGAAAAATGCATTAACAAAGCATGCAGAGATACTTGCACGCTCGAACTTGACAAACAATTTTGACATCATTGCTGTTTCAGGTGTAGATTATTGCCCTTGCAACAATGTTAAGGAAGACACAAAATCTGGTCATTTTGAGTCTGTTCCTTGCGGCCACTTCTTTCTGCTCTTTACCATAAACTGTAGCGGACTAGTCCTGTTCTTCACTGAGTGTTATTTACTTATACTCTCTCTGTTCTTGCAGGTTGGGCCTCATCCATGTGCTCAGCAGCTGCTTTCGCTCCCAGAAGAAAAGTGGCCGGCCCTAAGTTGTGTGCCTCACCTTTGAGACGGACAGTGGGGCCATTGTGAGGCAGCGTGCGATTGCCCGGCGGGTTGCAGTGTAGCATGGAGTCACATCCTGGCTGCTGTGGACCTACTCGCCCTCTTGCAAGCCGAAGGTTTTAAGAGGTGCCACCAAAGCTTGCGTGCACTGAGCTGCCACAACAGTGGGGACGTCCGAGACAGCAGGGCATCAAGCCAGCGAGTGTCCAAAACATTGACTGGAGAAGCCCGCGATAAAATGGCCCCTCCCTTCCCTCGCCAATGCGTCTGTTCGATGCACGTCGAGTACAGGAAGTGCCGTGCAGGCGCTTGAGAGAAAACTTGGTAGCCTTGGGAATGAGTTTTTTGCCCCAGTTGTGCTGGCCACCCGCTCCTCCTCCTCCTCCCCCCCCCCGCCAGTGACAGAAACAAGGACTGGCATGGCACCTGAAGGGTCACCTATGAGCTACCAGCAAGCATTCAGGAGCACGCAGAGGTTGGGCAACGTCGCGTTTACTAGACCGCGACATGCAGGGGTGCGCGAATGCTTCTTTTTGTTCCATTTATATCCACAGTTTGCTATACTGCACGCGCTATAAATCAGCGAAGTAGCTTAATTTACTGGGATTTTCAGTGTGGATACAAAAAACGCAAAAGCTCTCAAGCTGATGCGCGGCAGCCTGACGCAACTGTGGCCGTTTTCTTTTTGAATAAAACTTGAAATTGTCTCAGCTACCTACATCAATGGACACTATCATTACGTCGGAGGCATGCATGCAGCGAGTGACAAACTAGAGGAGTGAGCGTGTATTTTAGTCGCAAAATATTCGACAGTAAATACATCGTTGCTGGAATGACAATGGGCACCAAGTTAACTTGACGTAACAATAAACCTTTCAGCCCGGAAACTCGGGAACCAAGTGCAAAAGCTCGAATTTTCCGCCGTTAGATCATCATAAAACAGCGTTCGCCACTTCTGCAACGACACACGGCTAAATGCAACGTAAAAAAAAACCAACAACACACTCCCATACCGTGCGCGCCCGCCACAGAGGAAATTTTCGACGGCGTAGTGCGGCAAGAAAAGTTTGTTTACAGCCCTAGGTAAGATAAAGGCTCGTGTAGGGGCTAAGCGGTACCATTTAACAATGAAATGAAGCGGGCGCAGAGCCACAGGGACGAGTAAAGAAACAGCCTAATTTTGGCAACGTGTGGTACTGTTTTCCCGGTCGAGCGCCGCTGTCAGTCGCGTGAATAGGCGGCGCACGCTCAGGCTTCATTTAGAATACAAAGGATGGACAAGAGAACTCCAACGCAGCTGTATTTTTCATACGGACAGCGACTACGGAACCCCGCGCTTAGCGAACCAACGACAAATATTCGCTCCAAGCGCACCGCGCCCAGCGTGTCACAAAGGTTGCTCGCGCCGGCACAGTTCGCGTCACAAAGTTC
This sequence comes from Haemaphysalis longicornis, assembly GCF_048455015.1. NCBI lineage: Eukaryota > Metazoa > Arthropoda > Arachnida > Ixodida > Ixodidae > Haemaphysalis > Haemaphysalis longicornis. The sequence continues at coordinate 41,659,784 of NW_027526203.1, read as the reverse complement.
GTTCAAAAGCGTGGAACTTCACGTACCTTTTCTCCATTTGAACTGGTAATTCTGCATTGCGTGCTCTGCGGCACGAAGCAATGCTCCGGCATTGTAGTCCATCACCAAGAGCGGTCAATGCCCGCCTTCTACGTTTTGCTAATTGGTTTCGGTTTCAAACGACCGTACCAAAATGGCGGACCTAGTTACCGGAGTCGACGTGAGATGGCGGGGCGCATTTTGCATAGGGTCTATTGCCTGAGGGGGCCGTTTGCTCACATGCGTACCGGTGCTCTCTAAGCCTCTCATTCAGACATCTCCCGGTCTGGCCCACGTATGCTCTGCCGCAGTCTAGCGGGATGTTGTACACTTTGTTTTTGATGTTGTACACTTGTTGTACACTGTTTTTGTACGTAAAAGGGACACGTACGTAGAAGGCCTAAGTGGTCAGCCACGACAATTGCTGTCTCGTAGTACTTTCTTAGAGGCCAGAGTAGGTGTATATTGTGGTATCGTAATTTTGGAACTTTCCTCAAATGAACTTCATGCTGCCATAGCGCCTGTTCTTGTGTACGTTTGCATCCGTGTTTTTGACACAGGAGAGTTATAATGCGGAGTAGCTGGATCGGCGACATGTTTGTCATGGCACCCAGTCGTTTATTATCAGGGGGGTAGCGTTTCTTCCGTACGATGGTGCGTCCCAATTATATTTCCCCAACCCATCTCTTGGTGCTGGAAGGGTGGTTTCTCTGAGTTCTTCAAAAGTGTTATGAAGACAAAATTTGAGGGCCAATTTATCGCCATTATCATCATCCTATTTAGGTCGTCTCCAGGACAAAGGCCTCTCCCATTGACTTTAAAAGCTCTTGTCCTGCGCTGCCCGAGATCATTCTTTTTCTCTCAACGTTGTTATTTCATCCCTCCATTGAGTTAATGAGCTTCACCTTATCTAGGTACGTCTCTGGTTGCCCATGTTGTTCTCCTCGTGTTCCACCTATTGTCAGTTCGCTTCACGGAAAAAACTTCGACGTTGGGAACGGCCTTATACGCTGCCCGGATGATGGTGTTTCTATGATTCCTTCCGTGCAGGTAAATTTGTGGTACGGCAGGCCCTGCAATATCAGGCTCACGATCAGTGGCTGAATCATTCTTACCCTTTCTTTTTCTTTCTTTCCCGCTGCTCTCTTGTTAGGAGTTTTATAATGTTAGCAATTGGTTAAATATTTCCTGTTTTTTGATGAATGTGACTTCGGTTCTGGCGCTCGACTCTGGAGATACGCCGAGCATTCATACCTGAAGGTTCCTTGGAAGGATATCTTTACCTGTCTTTGGATAATTTGTAACTGCCGCTTCGATCCCTCTGTCTTTCGCTAAATGGAGCTTCTAGCTGACACAACCTCGGGGAATACTCAAACTTTGAAAATTTTGAATTTTGAGTTTTGAAAAAGTGAATTTTGAAGTTTGTAAATTTGTGAAGTGAATTTTGTTGAGAAGTGAAAAGTGAATTGTTTGAAAAGTGAATTTTTGTTGCTTATCCCTCCATCGAGTCCTTGACTGAACCCTATTGGGTTTACGGTTTATTATCGGGAGATTGGGACGTATGGAGAGAGTAAAACGGATGAACATTTAGAGGAAAAGGTTGGACTTCGGTAGAACTCGATAAACGTGGCTGCAGATCTCTGGGAGAGGCCTTGCCCCTGCAGTTGGCACAACCAGGCTGATAATGATGATGATCACCGAGTGTTCTTTTACTTCTTTTCTTCTAGTAATCAATGCCTTCCTTCTTTCTGAGAGACTGCCGTTAATCCTTTGTCCTGCTTTAGTTGGGTTACCCAGTGTTGCTGCCTGCATCAGTACGGTGCGAAAGGCGCTTGAGGAGTAAGAAGCATTTCACAGCGGCTGTGTTTTTCCGATGATGCAAGCTAGAAACAGCGCATCGGCTTTCGGCCGAGGTACTTCATCGTCAGGACACGAGTAAAATACTGACAAGATCGTCCTTCCCGGCCTGTCGACTGGTGCTGTTGTTTTGAACACTCTTTGTTCTGATTGCTGATCTCAAAGGTCGCCTGTAGCGTGCTTCTGGCTTCACAGATGCTCTTGCTCGAGTTCTGGATCTCAAAGACATTATTAGTATTGGCCAACACCAGATAGCGTAGTGCTCTTGCGAAGCAGAAGCTTGTGGACCTCAGAAATTTCCCCGTAAAATCCTAAAGCGTATGGTGTTTGACCTGGATTCATGGGAGGTCAAGGTAACGCTACTGTGGTTACCCCGCCACATGGATAGCCGACGAATTTTGGAAGTGCTGTAGCCACACGGCACTGTCCAGTCTGTAACCCGGAAGATTCGGGGTTGCCCTGGAATGGACCACATCGACACTTCGAACCAGGATGTCTGCGTAGAGTTGAAAGAAGGTGTCTATGTGAGCTGTATCCACCACATGCTAGATATGTATGGGATCCAGAGCTTGGTACTCATTCCGGGAAGACCACCGCTGTGCCTTCATTGTAGCAGGATTGGGCACGTGCGTCAGCAGTGCCGTACACCCCGGTGCTACCACTGCTGGCTCTATGGACTTACGGTGGAAAACTGTGTAATGACGTATGCTGATAAACTGTCAGGACCAGGCGAATACTACAGACGATGAAACTTCCGAACTTCTTGTAGCGAAAGAAGACCAGCGTCTGGCATCCGATGTGGTGATCGAGTCGATTATCGAGGCTGTGAGCGCCTCCGATTCTCCTCTTCCTGTTCACCTACTGTCGCCCCCTGCCTGCGCATCTTTATTTCTTAACATACTCCCACCGCCGCCAAGTTGGTTAGGAGCTAGCTGGTAACTGCACGGGAAGTGACGAAGTCCGCGCCACACTACGACCAGTGGTCCGGCTTCCGTAGCGGCGCATGATTCCACATTATCTGTAGGCATTCAGTGGAGCATTTGGCTGGGTGTCTCGGTGCCGTCGATCTCTGTAGACAGCGTTGTCATTCGAGCGCGGCAGTACAAGTCCATACCCACCGTCACGGGCAACGAGCGCTTCCAGAGTTCCTGGATCAAGTGACTTAGGGGATAAAAGCGAAGATTGCGAACGTTCATACGGTCAACACGAAAGAGAGACCATGCTCATGGTTTTCGGTCGCAAGGCAGCCGCTAGGATCAAACGGGACCAGTTGATGTAGAATGCCAAATTTTTAGAGAGCAGAGCATCACGGTAGCGTGATGGAATTGCCGTCGCCTACACGTCTCATACTTCTTCCATGAGAAAATATGTGTGTTCCATCGGCCTGTCCGTTATCTCTGCGAACCATAGGAATTCACTCTCGCCGTTCCCAACAGGGTACAAAGCTTCGCCCTGAATCGAGTTGCGCTTGCTGAAGAAGGAGTCGTCACCATAGAAGCATTTGTTCTGTTTAGACACAAGGATGCCTCCCCACCGGGCCTGGACGAGCGCAGCTGAAGCTCCCTTCCGGCGTCGAATCTCGCACACGGAGCGTCGGACGAGCAGGCGCTTCGTTATCCACTGAAGCGAGTCCATCTTCTGCACGAACCGCGTTTTCGTTGCTGGAGCCAATGAAAATATCTTCGACTCAAAACCGAGTTGCTGAACTGCTTGCGAAACGAGAGATGCATCGCCGAAGTAATGGGCGCCACAGGGAAGCTCGGATACATCTAAAACAAGAGTCGCACAATCGACGCTAGCGCCATGGCAAAACGGGTCAGACGTCTCCAGAGCGGTAGTCAAGGCGTTGAAGCGAGGGTTGCGTAAGGGCTGTAGCGACGTCTCTGACGTGAGAGCCGTGTCGGCGACGCCAGCCCTGCGGCAATGCCGGTCAGGCATCTCGGAAGGGATAGTCGCATCAGTGACGGCGAGGTCTCGGCAGGGTCCCTGAGATTTCTCCACCACGGGAATCACTGCACCAGGGTTGGGAGGCCGCTAGAGCCGCTCTCTCTGGCTGAGCCCCTCGGGGTCTTGCTTGGCGTCGTGAAAGGCTGCAGCGCCTCCGTCATCATTGTTCTGTTCTTCTACCGCCGCACCAGTCATTTCCCGGACGGTCAGCACGTCACCCGGGACCATTGTCCACCGGGCCTCCTTAGGGATCGAGCAAATAGTCGAGGTTGCGGTGCGGGTAGTAAACAGGGCCGCCTGAGGTTGAAGGACGGGGCTTGCGTTAGAGTCTTGGCTCGCAGAGAAGTGTACGCGCGTTCGCAGGGCGCAGATACGTTCGTCGTAATCGATAGCTTCCAAAACGTCGGCATCAAATTCTTCATCCTTCAGGTTCTCCTGAACTTGAGCGTCGAGTTAGGAAAGGCTCACCTGGTCATGCAAGATGAATCGAGGACATTTTGTCTGACAAGTGGCGTTGCTGCCTGGCTCCGCATCAAGGCGTCGAGGACTGTCATGGTCCCGGCGACGGTCGCTCGCAGGAAATCTCCGCGAATACGAGGATCGTCCATGGCACCAGTCAATGAAGCAAGGCGCTGGGGTTTCGAATACTAGGGGACAAGGGCGGGCTTGGCCACGAGCCGAAAGGGGTCGCGGCCGATGGCAAGGCTCCCAGGCTTCTAGCAATAAAAACTAAGAAGCCGCAGGTTGTCGACAAATCTGATATTTGCGCAGGATGTGACTGAGAATTAACATCTGGGCCCTATACATTGCCTGGTGAAAGAATTTGATGTCTGTAACAACCCGATTGATTGATTGATTATAGGGCTTAACGCGCCAACGCAACGCAGGCAATGAGGCGCGCCGTAGTGGAGGGCTCCGGGTTAATTTTGACCACCTGGGGGTCTTTAACGTGCGCCGAAATCTTGTGCACACGGGCGTTTTTGCTGTTCGCCTCCATCAGAAAAGCGGCCGCCGCGGCCGGGAATCGAACCCGTGACCTCGTGCTCAGCAGCGCAACGCCTTAGCCACTGAGCCACCACGGCGGGTTGTAACAACACGAAGCTACCTAGTTACACACAATGCAGGATGCCACTCGCAGGTGGAAAAAAGCGTGCTTCTCTTTTCACAAACCGGGAGACCTCCTGCGCCAAGTTGACCATCAACAGTAGTTTGAGCAGGCGTCTTGTGCAGACTTGCAATAGCACCTCCCTTGCAAGCCAGTTCCTCAATCTAGGCATGGGTACAGGAAAATCTGTGTTGTTGATACGGCTTTTTTAGACTGTTATAATACAGAATGGCCGCCTACCATTGTCCCTGAAAAAGACAGTGTATGACAGCGGCATCCTACCGGTACTCACCTACTAGCCAGAAATTTCCAGGCTCACTAAAAGGGTCTAACTTAAGTTAAGGACGATTTAGCAGGCAATAGCACGCTAGATGATCGGTGTAACATTAACGGACAGGAAAACAGCAGAGTGGATATCATTTAATGTCAGCATTGGCACTACTAAGGCAACCTAAAACTAACTATGACTGCTAATGTGAGGTACCACTATATATAAGAACTGTATTTCGTGAATGGGGACTCTGAGGACATTTTACCCCAGCTACGGGTCCCAACTGAACTTGCAAAATATTTTTTTGTGTCTACCCTAACCTCTTGGTGGATTGAAGTGACAATATATACACGGATGAAGCCATGTCCACTAAATGTGGCAAAAGGAAACATGCACAAACACGGACAGCGTCACTGCCATAGACGTATACTTCCTGCAGCAGAATGGCGATGTGGGCTAGTTCGTATAAATGCATAACTAAACCTTCAAAAAGCCCATCACTGAAAAGCTCGTCCTGTTTTCCTATTCGCTTGTCCTGTTAGGCCTACATTTTTAGTTGAAGTATACGTTATACAGCAGAAAGCATCAAAGTAGTGCAAGAAATTTTTGCTGCACAATCACATTTCAAACATAGTGTAAGGTGCAGCAGTCAGCAGCCAGCTACATGTAAGTTATTCGCGAACGACAGCCCAGACACCAGAATCGTACTCTGCCTTAAACCTGCCAAATCCCAAATGCTGTGTTACTCTGATCACCAATGTGTGTTACACACTAAATTCATTAGGCTGGAAATTCCATAGGTGACAGAAATTTAACAGTCAGTTTTGAATATTTTTACTTTGTTCTGAATGGTTAATTTACGCTTGCGATGCTGCAGTAAGAGTACGAAGCACAACTAGCGCTGCTCATACTGCTGTACCAGTTACGACATGCGTGTAGTTCTGACGTTACAAATAAATTCGGGTTGCATACACGTTGTTAATTCCAAAATTTTACTACCAAACTGAGCGTTCGAAATGATTCAACACTCAATCGAAACGCGAAAAGAGCACCCAGATGGCATTGTATTCTGATGCTGTGCGCTCGGCAATCACTCGGTTTATTATTTTATTCTAATGCTACACGCACGGCCATTATTCAATTTATTGTGCATGTTTTTTAACCGAAAACTATTATTAAATAACGGCATCTGCAGAAACAAAACGAAAACCAAGAGTACATATTATCACGCTAAAACTACACGATGTGCGCGTAACGCATACACGCACTTATATTCGCACTCTCCCGCTTCCCTTATTTCATTTCATATCAAACCATTCGGCTAGCAAAACAGGACAGGACAGGAACACTTCTCCAAACACAGGGCTATACATTGCGCGAGAATTGATTCGGTTTACACACGCAGCAGCCAAGTAGAAAGGTCTACCGACAAATCTGGGTAGCGCACAAAGCGAGTCACTCAAAAAGTTAGGGCTAACCGCTTACGCGGAAAGAAGTTCGAGAGCAACACTGCTACGTTAAATACATATGACGAGAAAACAAGGTTCACTAGCATTCACTTACCTTCACTACCTGGCAGTATTTTTTCGTCCGCCCCGCACGGGGCACCTTGAGTAATCTTGGTTACGGTACTGGCGATACCGCGGACCCCGAGCCCCCCAACATAAGCTGTGTCCTACCGTGGTGATGTGTTTTTAAGGTGAAGGGTAGAAACCTCTAACGGTGGCCGTCGGAGCCTTGGTCAAGTTCCGGCCGATGGGCTCCCTGCCTGTCTACCAGGCAGGGAGCTCCGGGACCTCTTTGACTACCAGGGTAAGGTCAAAGAAGAAAGTACCCCAGTCTCCCTGCTTTCCAATGTATCATATGGCATTTTCAAGCCCCCGCTCCAAACGTGATCGGTCCCTGAAAAGGGGCCGCACCGAAGTATCTTTTCCTCCTTTGTCTTCGATCTCCATTCCAAAGCCCGATGATTTCTCGCCCTTCCTGGTAATGGAATCCCTAGATAAAACAAAACCCATCACTTCCCAGTCTGTCTTTCTCATTTTCAAGTTTCTTGAAAGCCTTGTAGGCAAATCGTACAAGACTAAAAAGCTCACAACCGGAGAAGTCCTAATTGAAGTCCAAAACAAACAACAATCCTGTAACCTCTTGAAGCAAACGCGCATGGTCGATATTGACATCAAGATCACGCCCCATCGCAGTCTGAATAGCTGCCAGGGCGTCATCTCTGATAGAGATCTAATAAATGAGACTGAGCAGATCTGCTCGACGGCCTTCGCGATCAGGGCGTGACAGCAGTGCGGCGAATCACGACACGCCAAAACGACCAAATAATATCTACTAAACACATATTCTTGACATTTGACCGCTCAACACTTCCTGAGTCGGTTAACGCAGGCTTCACGAGATGTCCGGTCCGACCCTACGTGCCAAACCCACGCTGCTGCTTCAAGTGTCAGCGGTTTGGGCACGGCACAACCTCTTGCCCGTGGTAAACCGACGTGCGCAAAATATGCAGCACATGATCACCTAACCGACAAATGCGAATCCGAGAGCTTCACCTGTGCAAACTGCCAGGGACCGCACGCTGCCTATTCCAGGAGCTGCGAAAAATTCAAACAGAAAAAACAGATCACTGCCTTGAAAGTAAACGAGAACATCACCTTCCCAGAGGCGCGAAAGAGGTTCGCCTCTTTCCCCCTGGGCAGGTACGCCGACGCGGCTCGCCTGGGAGCGGAGCGGCGTCTGGTCTCGGCGGGGACCCAGTACCGCGAGGCGGACTTGGTCCCACCCGCCCCCCCCCCCCCCCCCCCCTGGGGTGCCTCAGGCAGCCCAGCCCGGCACCACTCCGCTCGCTGAGCCAGCAGCGGTTGTGGTGGCAACCTCTTCCGTCGGGACCGGTGCTGCTCCCGTCTCTGGCTCCCCGTCCTCCAGTGTGTTGGAGGGTGCCATGGACACCACGGGCCCCACACTGGCTCCCACCGCCACCGCACCGCCCGTGCCACTTCTGGTGCCCCCGATACCAGCGGCGGTGGCGGCTCAAACGAAGGGCCCCCGAAGAGAGGCACAGTCCGGGGGGCCCGGTTCCACGGGCACACCCAGGACACCGGACGACGAGATGGACGTCGTGCCGTTCTTGCCTGCAACGCCGCGCAAGGAGCGGCCTCCGACGTCCAAGCCTACAGATAGGCCGCCCAAAAAGCCCAATCCAAGAGTCACAGCCCCGAAAGACGACACATAAACATACACAATCCAGTAGCTCCCACACTAAATAATGGGAAGAGAAAATATTGTTCAATGAAACTGCAGAGGCCTTCTGAATAATCTTGACGACGTGTATAAGATTCTGCATACCAATCAGCCAAGTGTAATGTGTGTTCAGGAAACACATTTGAATTCTAAACGCAAATTTCTTGAATAGTTTTCCTGGTATACAGGAAAGACGGGGATGGCTGCACACACTCTTGTGGCGGTGTGGCCATAATCGTCCGGAAATCCTTATTATGCCACCCTGTCACTTTTAACACCATATTTGAGGCTGTAGCAATACGCTTAATATATTTAATAGGTTGATAACGGTGTGCTCCATATACACTCCTCCTGATGTTACACGTTTGAGCTCTGAATTCGAGGTGCTGGTCGACCAGCTGCCCGAACCATACATTCTATTCTCTTTGGGGCTCTTCTCGTACGGATTCCCGGGGTCCCCTGATAGAGAGGTTTCTTACATCCTCTGGAGCATGCCTTTTTAACAATAAACAGCCTACATACCATAACATAGGTCACAACACATACTCACATCTTGACCTGGCTATTGGCTCTGCAATTCTCTTTCCATGTCTTGAGTGGGGTGTGGGCACAGACCCATATGGTAGTGACCATTTCCCCACTTCATTAACGTATATAGGTACAGGCCCGAGCAGTCCATCTTCCCATAAAAGGTTTAATGAAGCAAGAGCTAACTGGAATACATTTACAGAGACATCCAAACTACACCACACATCTATAGGACACCTACACGTTGAAGAAGCTACCCAACTGCTCACGGCGCACATCCTCGACGCCGCCGAAAAGAACATTCCCCACGCCTCTGGTGCCCCGCGCAACCAGCGGAGGCCGTGGTGGAATGAGGACTGTAGGCGGGCGCGAGAGGCCCAGAACAAGGCGTGGGGAATCCTCCGTCGGTACCCCACGTCGGGAAACCTCCTCTCGTTCAAACGGGCCAAGGCATTCGGAAAACGTGTGCGCCGTGAGGCAAAAGGAGATAGTTGGCGCTCATTAATAACATCTATAAACTCATACACAGACACACGCAAGGTATGGACACGTATACGCAAACTCAAAGGACAACAGATACACAGCCTGCCCCTGGTCACTACAACAGGGGACACACTGGAAGACCAGGCTGACACACTAGCACAACACTTCCAACACGTGTCCAGTTCAGCACACTACACGAACACTTTCCTGAAACATAAAGCCTCTTGTGAAAAGAAATCGCTACACGACAACAACAAATGACAGACTTCTTACAACTCCCTGTTTTCACTACATGAGCTGAGGGCTGCTCTGAGCACGTGTAAACCCTCAGCTCCAGGCCCAGACAACATTACATACACAATGATGCAACACCTACACGCAGACACACTTGAAGCACTTCTACATCTATATAATAAAATATGGCTTTCGGGGCACATTCCACACTCTTGGAGGGAGGCCATTGTAGTGGCTTTCTTGAAGGAGGGGAAGGACTCGTCGTCCCCCTCAAGTTACCGTCCAATAGCCCTGACGAGCTGCCTGTGCAAGCTCTTCGAGAAGATGATCAATCACAGGCTCGTGTACTTCCTCGAGTACAATGGTCTTCTCGAGAGCTGCCAGGCAGGCTTTAGGGTGGGGCGATCGACAAACGATCAACTGGTTGCACTTGACTCATACATCAAGGATGCCTTCGTGCATAAGCAGTACTGTTTAACTGTTTTTTCGATCTCTAGAAGGCCTACGACACCGCTTGGCGTTATGAGATTCTTAGTGACCTCAGGTCATTCGGTGTTTCGGGTAACATGTTGAACACCCTTGTAAGTTATTTGTCGGAGAGAACGTTCACGTTCAGAGTAAGAGTTGGTTGTGCACTTTCAAAGGTTCACGTCCAAGAAAATGGCGTGCCGCAAGGTGGCGTGTTGAGTTGCACTCTCTTTATAGTAAAGATGAACTCACTTGGAAAGGCACTACCACCAACAATCTCTTATTCCATGTATGATGTATGTAGACGACGTGCAAATATCTTTTAAATCTTGTAATATGTCAATATGCGAACGTCAAGTCCAGCTCGGCGTCAAGAAGCTTGCCGGCTGGGCAGACAAGAATGGGTTTAAATTGAATCCTGCAAAAAGCTCCTGCGTTGTGTTCTCCAGGAAGCGCGGAGTCCATCCGGACCCAGACATTACCCTTAATGGCGTGTCGCTCCCTGTGAACAAGGCGCACAAGTTCTTAGGTGTTGTGTTTGACCAGAAACTCACATTCATTCCACACATCAAGGAACTTAAACATAAATGTCTAAAAACAATGAATATACTTAAGGTTCTCTCCCACCAATCGTATAGCTCCGACAAAGAACTCCTACTACGGCTCTATACTGCTTTGGTTGGGTCTCGTTTAGACTATGGCAGTGTGGTATATGGGTCGGCGAGTAAAACAGCGTTGCGAATGCTTGACCCAGTGCTACACTTGGGGCTACGGCTTGCGTCGGGTGCTTTTCGCACTAGCCCTGCCGAGAGTCTGTATGGCGAGTGTAATAAGTGGAGCCTTGAGAACCAACGGACGTACATGGACTTACTTTATGCTTTTAAAATTTCATCGCTGAATAACCATCCTTTTTATCCTGTCTTTAACGACACATCCACATCTGCGCTTTTTGTATATCGCCCATTCGATCCTCTGCCCTTTTCACTTAGAGTGAAAGAGCGAGCCTCGGATCTGAGCGCTTCGTTTTTAGATGTGTACAGATCATCCTTTTCAGACATTTTACCTCCTTGGAAAGTTCGTCATGTGTCCTCCGACCTTTCTTTTATGAAACTTGACAACAATTGATTACCGCGAGCTGCAATGCTGTACCACTTTCTGTCTCTGCAGTTTAAATACCCACTTTGCGAATTTTACAGTGACGCGTCTAAAACCTCCTATGGTCTCCTGCGCTGCTCATGGTCCGAATTTCAGTGCAGCCAGAACCATGAGCGTCCACACAACAATTTTTTCAGCAGAATCATATGGAATTTTACTGATTGTACGACACATACTTGAAAAACAAATTCCAAAGTCTATCATCTACACAGATTCCTTGAGTGTTGTTCGCGCACTGTCATCGCATACTCCCCCCCAAAACCACATAGTTAATCTTGTATTTAACACTATCATGTCTATGTATGCGCAGAAGCATCAGCTGCTCCTCTGCTGGGTCCCAGGACACGCTGGGATCGCTGGAAACGAGTTGGCAGACGAGAGGGCAGCTGCTGCTGAACTCAGGAACACTGTAGACATAACAACCGTACCATATACAGACCTCAATCCACACATAAGACAACACGTGCGTAGAACATGGCAAAAACACTGGAGTGAACAGACAGATAACAAGTTACACGTTATAAAACCACGCTTGGGGCCATACACCACTGACACACGCAACAGACACACAGAAGTCGCCTTGGGTAGGCTGCGGATAGGGCACACCCATGCAACGCACTCGTATCTGCTGACGGGATCTTCTAGACCCCAGTACAGTAGGTGCAGAGAGGCCCTATCCGTAGTGCACATACTAATCACATGCAAGGCACTTCACGCCACACGACACAAACACTTCAGAGAACTCTACAGACAACATATCCCCCTACATCCATCGCTGTTTCTTGGTGACGATGCCATGGTTTCCGTGAAGCGTGTATTTGAGTATTTGTCAGACGTCAAGTTTTAAACCTCATTTCTTATCACGCATAATCAAATCTGGGCCTTTACACCAGCCATCATCATTATCTTTAACTGATTTTACTATGTTCGGTTGACACGTTTTTTTTTACCTACCTTTTTGTGGTAACCACTTCGCTTCATTAAATAACCTTTTCTCTGGCGCTCTTTGCCCTTAGTCGGCCTTGCGCCATAAAAACGCAACCATCATCATCATCATTTCTTCGTCTGGTAGATAAATCCATGGTAGACAAATTACCGAAATAATGAAAGTTGAAGGCGTGCACACCCATGCCGTCATCAGCCAGTAGCACGCGCATCGATACGGAGTGCAGTTAATACAACTGTCGGAGAGTCGGCCGCACAGCGGCTTTCCTGTCTCATGTTCGTTCGAGGGAAATAATAGTTCCTGAAAGGCACCCACCTTGATAAAAACGCGTTGCGAAATAGATGCCACGTTAGTGAAAAATACAAATATTAGTTTCCAATTATATACAAGAAAACCTTGAGCATAGTTTTTTTAAAGAAAACAGTAATTGTAACGACAATCTAGATTACGGCATTTAAGGCAATTTCAGGGTCTACGGTGGAAATACACCTGGCGTGGGGCTGCGAGCGACGTAATTTTACGGTTTGTTCTGAGGCCGCAACCACTCGCAGTGTATTTTAAGCGTTATTGCGCGTCGATATCGCCCCGCGTTGACGGCGTCGGCAAAATGCACGGCGACGTGAGCTGACTCGGCAGATACGCCGATATCTGTGCTCGCCAGGAATCCGCGTCGACGCAGCACCAGACAGCCTCCGAAAACGGGCGACATTGTCCGGATTCTATGTCCATCTCCTGGTTCGGGGTCATTACTTTCGCAGAAAACGATCAATTTCTTTTAAAGACGATAGTCTTTCTTGGGCTACTTCAACCCAGAACTTTTGGTCTGTCTGTATGTCTGTATGTCTGTCTGTCTGTCTGTCTGTCTGTCTGTCTGTGACTCGATTCAGCCACCCGGCCAAAGCAAAACAATGCCTGCGCAATAGTCTTATATAGTTAGTCTTATACAATGTTCATACTTGTCAACATTGTTGAAGAAGAATAAGACATTACGCAAGTATGATACAGCAAATCAATACAGAAGTGATATTTGCAGTGTTGCTTTATAAAAAAATCAAATATGCTTGACTTTTCGGAAATTAAATACTTCATCAACTGCACAAAAAGAATTCACTCCGCGGTCGCCTGCTGTCGGCCGCGACACTATAGCTTCTGGTGCTATTTTAAGGGGGGACGTGGCTTTCAAAATCAACTTTTTTATTTCTTTGTGGATTTTGATGAAAATTGCCACAGCAACTGGAAATGCTTCAGTTATGACACCATAAAAATTTCAAGGTAATATTTTGTTAACGTTTTTGTTTAATAAATTTTCTTTCTGTTCCGCTTGTACCGAGCTTGAGCGACTTAGAAAACACGATAGAAAACTTGTTCGGAGTGCTTTGCATTCCCAAATGAACGGACGAGGTCGTGACAGTTTTAGAATTGTTTTTTTACAACACAATATTTTTTTAGTTTTCATTTTTTTAGAGGTTAATGAGCAACAGGCATGTCGACTGCGAACGACTATTTGAATAAAAAAATAAAAAAAATCTGGAAAACCAAGAGTGTCACGACTTGAACTGTTCATCAACGAATGTAATGCAAGAAACGGAATCAATATAGACCCAGCGGTCACAAAGAAATCCCTGGAACAAGCGTCACAGGTGGCAAAAAAAACTGTTTTGAGAAAACGGCTTCCGAAGTTGCAACATAGGTTTCACTTATCAAAAGTTGTCACGGTTGTAGCCTTTCATGTCCTTTTGAACATGGGGCTTCTGGAAGGCCTTGCCTTGAAATTGGAGTGCCTTTTACAGCCTTTTTCTTTCCACAAAACATCATTTTCAGCTCCTCTGTGAACAGTACATAGCCCAGTTAGCAGACCAAACGGAGGGGGAGATGGCTTTCAATGGGCTTTCAATGCAAAGTAGGTTAGCTGGTTGGCAGTATCGCACTGGACAACTTCCCTTTGCAGTGTTGTCCCCATGGCAACAAGTGAAGCGTTTTTTTACTTAAATTTGAAAATTTCTGGCTTCTTTTATGTTTTATTACTTTGCCTGGCGCAGCGATTCAGTACTCATACGTGCAGGTGTTCATTGCAAAAAGTTTGGATACCATAAGGGTGCATATGAGCTACTTTGAAGCTTGGTATAATACTGTGCATAACTCCAACTTTGATGGAATGGGGTTTTTTTCACTACTTTTGACGGCATCCAATATTTCTCGCAGCACAGTCAGTATGCCCTAAGCCATGATTATATGCATTGGTGTCAATCATTTCCCTACAAAAATCACTTTTAAATGCTGCGACACTAACGTAAATTTTTAACTCAGAGAACATATTTTTATTCCTATATTCCTAAATAAAACCTGTTTGCATGATTATTAGAAGCGCACGGGAAACGTTGCGCAAGAAAGGCGATATGGCTCGCGCGCATCGCAGCGCACGCTTACCGCGACATATCGTACTTTGATTATCCCTGATATGGCTTGTCAGGTCGCTTTTAAGATTAAATCTAACCTTGCAGGCATTAATTACAACTACTGGCGTTCAATTGTAACCGGTTGCGCAGACATGTGATGCTGCAAAGCGCGTCGGCTATGCCGTGCGCGCCGCAGCGTTTGACGCGTCGACCGTTTCTTTCAAAGGCTAGCGAGCCCACAATCAAATCACAGCAATAACTAAGCGTGTAAACATCGCAAATCCGACTAAAAGTTCACTTCACGAACCGCTATCGCAAGCGCGCACACCGCGTCACCCTCGGGGTCTGGCGACGGTAGAGTCATGCGCCCCACGAAGCGTTCGAGGACCTCCGCCTTTCGAGCCACACAACTTCCCGTAATCTGGCTCGTGATCACAGGCATTCCTATCGCGATAACGTCCGTGCTGAATACCACCGATTGAATAGAAACTTGGCCGAGCGAAGCACCGAAAATGAACTCAAACCGCACGCTACGCAGCTCTGGCGGCCGCCATCTCGCATTGCGCCGCGACAGCCAATCAGTAGGGCCGTCTTGGCGCGGCCCTACCGGAGGACGAATAGCGCTTCAGCATCTATTTCTAGCTTCGTTTGTGCGTCATTTCTTTTCTGCCGTTCGTACGTTTGTGAATGAACGAAGATAAAAGAGACGAGGCGAACCGGAAAGATGAACGCTCGGCCGATCTAACGATATCAAAATGGCCGCGCCCGATGGCACCGTTGCGGAGATACAGCGCTCCGAAAATCACCGTTTTTTTCACCCTTTTGCGCTGATAGTTTGTCACCGCGCCTGGTAAAACTATTTTTTCATGCCACTTTGCGACGCTTTTCAGCGGAAAAACTTCGCAGACATACAGATTAGGAAACCTAAAAGCCGAATATGTGGATTTCAAAAAAACGATGTTTTGGTCATTTTTCTGAAGTTGAACGCCGCGTCCCCCCCTTAAGAAATCAACCGGCAACACTTACGCAAGGTTCCACTAAATAGGTTCTACGTTCTGCTGGCAACGCACGTGGAGTAGGGAAACGCGGTTCTATAAACGTTGAAGTAGGGCGCCTCGATTAACGCGCGTCTTCGCCGTACGGCAGCGTTCGCATCGAGGCACCCGGTTTGGTGCAGTGGAACGCGGGAAATTTAAAACGATTTAAGCAAACCTTTTGCGTCTTTACCTTGCGAGGAGCGCGACGCAAGAGGAACAACATAAGAGGGGAGTGGGAAAGCGAAGGGAGGCATTTCGCAAAAGCCGATAAAGACTATCATCTTTTGACGGCATTTGCAACGAAAGGAGCAGATACGCGGCTAATTTTCTATTGTGCAGTAATCGGGTGCCTTGAGGCAAATAACAAGGTATTTGGGTTTGAAAGAGCGCATTTTTTTGTGGCTAGCTTGGCTTTCATCGGGGAGGTCAGGGGTTTGGAATAGCTTTTTGTGAGTTAAATACGGGAGCTCTGGCTATATCGCTTGTAGTGTGAGCATGATGGGCTTGTCTGCAAGATCGGTGCGTAACAAACAAAGTTTATCAACGCCAGAAATCTAGCGCCGCATTCGATTTCATTCCCGGAACGCTGAAGCGCGATAGCTGCTCTTGGATTAAATAAGGGAGCTTTGGTTACATCACTTGCAATATTAGCATAATTGCCCTTGCATCCAAGATCGGTGCGGAAGAAACAAGCGTTATCACTGCCGAAATTTGTCAAATATGACCAAAACGAATCACTCGACAATATTCGTTGGCAGCCACTGTAGCTGCGCCCCCGGTGGCGAGCAGCCGAGCGCGTCCTCCCACTGCTCGACGCTGGAGATGGGGTGAAATGGGCTAAGAGGATAGGCCCACATGCCGTGGCTTAGTGCGTCCAAGGAGTCACAGATGGGACAGTTGGGCGCAGGGAACTCAGAGGAATACGTCTTGTGGATGAGGGATCGACGGGCGAGGGAGACGCCATAGGTGCTTCTGAGCTTTGGTGAGGGATGTGTGGGCAGTGGGAAAACGGCTGCGGGAGAGGCGATAATGTTTAGTGGCTTCTTGATACGAGAGCAGACGTTCGCGTGCCGACCGAGCACTGTGTTAGAGAGCAGGAGCGAGCCCAGCACGGCTGTTTAGTTCTCGTGCTGGTTTGTGGGCCGCTTTGTTGCCCCAGCTTTGAGGGGGCCGAGGTCCAGACGATGTCGAGTAGTTGAGTATGGGCCGGGATTTGGGAGAATAGCCGAAATGCTACAACGAATGAAGATTTGAATGTCCGTCTTCGAATAAGTGATTTTAATGTGTGATGGACGCCTGGTGATGCGGGCCAGGGCTATTGCGGCCTCTTCCGCCGTTGCGGGGTAAGATGTCCGTACGGTGAGGAAAGTGACCGGGGGAGAGCCTGCCAGCTCTCCTGTTCCTCCAGCCTTTCACCATTGGTAGAAGCTGGGGAAATTTATTCGTTAACATATGTGGCTGAACAGAGTCGCCAGCGATTTGTCGGGTCAGCATTTGTATTTTCATTACGAAGGTAGAACGACTAAGTAAAATTGTGCACGTGGTTTCACTGAATAAAAACTGCTATGAGCATCAAATATTGTTTATATATTTGTTGAGTCTAATTGATTTATTATGTCCTCCGCATTTATATTTCTGCGAAAGCAATGTTGGTGGATTACAAAACTTGCCCAAAACCCCTCGGTACAAAACCCATACAAAACACATACAAAACCCCTCGGGAACTTCAAAACAGTACGCCTGCGAGAGTTTGAAAATAAAGTATAGCAGATATAGCTAAAATAAATGTAACTGCGATAGCCATGTACGAAGTGAAAAACGGACATACTGGCAACATCTGAACAACGTCAGCAAAATATGTCTAAATACTGTCCACAAATAAAGCAGCTGCCATATCGAGAGTGCGTCTTTAGCAAAGTTTAAAGAACGTCCGACATTAAGGTACCAGCAACATTATCTCAACAACCAAACATTTTCATAAAAATATTGCACGTTGTACGGATTTGTAATAGGGATACTGCTGGGACATAGGCGTTTCGTTCTTTTTGGTACGTGGCAGAATTGTTAGTGGTTTGCTGGGGAACGTCAGGGCGCATTATTTGTTTGTATGCCGCCAATAAATTGACTGCGAGGAGGAGTTTCTTTGTCTCCTTGGCTCCAGTTTTGTGCAACGAGAGACGTTCTCTATTGCTAGGTAATTTTAATTGTGTGTGTTCTCGGACGATCGTTCGGCAGGTAACTAGCGCTATGATTCCACTGCCGCGCTTCTAAGTGACTTGATTAGGGATTACGGCCTAATTGACAGAGGAATCGTTATGGGGAGCACTCTACAATTTACGTATTTTCATCGTTTCTCTAGTGCACGTCTGGACGGAATTTATGTTTCCGCGGAAAAGTGCTCTATTTTGCCGTCGACATCCTTAAAAGGCGCTTTGGTGACACTCGACGCATCGTTCAAGAGCATCTGGCTCACTTGAGGCCTCTGCCGTCGGTGCAAGCATCGGACGACGTCAATGGTTTTCGCAAGCTTATATACTACGTGCACTGCCACATGAGAGGACTTAAAGCCCTGAACATCAGTTCGGCTACCTACGCGACCATGCTGACGGACATCATACTGCAACCTTAACCAAGCGCCGTCATCGTTGGCTATCATCGACTGGTGGCGGCTTCTAAGACCTCATTTATGTAACGCATCTAACAGCAAGACGAAGGCGGGCAATCGCTATCCCAGCCAACTTGCGAAACAGGCACGATCGAGCATGAGCTGCAAGGTCTTCTTGAATATCTGCTGCTAGAGGTAGAGACTCCAAAGCGATGTGGGTTGGCTGATCGCTAAGAGAAAAGAACTCCTCAAAGTGGGTATGAGCGCAAACAATTGGCGCACCTACCCACTGCGGCAGTACTGCATACTGTCACTGCCCGGAAAACAAGACCTGCTTCTTTAGCTGCTCTCCGGAGCATTTTACCAAGAACTGTGATGTAACTATCACCAAAGAAGTAAAGTTGAAGAAGCTCGCCAAAGACAACCGATGCTTTTGGTGCACTATGCGTGGGCATCGTTCAAAAGATTGTTGCCGTAAATTAAAGTGCACCATGTGTCAAGGGAGGCATATGTTTCATCTATGTGCCACCCAACGTGACAAACCAAGAAAACTGAAGTCACAAATAGTGTGAACGCTAACAGTCTTCACACGAGCACGCATTCATACTAGACTAACGAGGTACTCCTGCAGACGTTCTGGACTTGGGTTCTCGGAAGTGAGCATTGCGCACACATTCGTGCCATAGCAGACGGTGGAAGCCAGACAACGTTTATTCGAGAGGACCGTTGTAAGATCCCAGGCCTGAAAGAGCTTGTCTCCAGTTGAATACGTTCGGACAGGTGGCTGAAACTGCACAGCGTCGGCGCCTCGTGGATGTACGTCTTCGCAGTCCGTACGACGGTACGGAGTATTTAACACAAGTCATTGAGGTGTCATTCATTTGCCAAGATGTTGCCCAAGTGCCGGTTGAAGATGACTTCGTGAAGACACTCGAAGACAGTGGTCACAACATTACCGACAAACTTTACATACCTGGCATGGCAGCCGTACCTGGCATTTGGGTGCTTGTGTGCTGTGATCACCTCTGGCGGCTGATAACTGCAGAGATAAAGCGCTACTCTGGCACCACCAGCATGGTGACACTTGACTCTGTCTTCGGATGGATGTTTCAAGGACCTATCTCATTAGTCACATCAGTTAACATGCCGCTAAATACCTGCGTTCTACGAGTGAGTGCGTCACCGGAACCACCAGACAGCCTCGTGCAGAAGTTTTGGGAGCTTGACAGCATAGGTATTGTGGACCAGGAGAATACCATAAATGAGGCCACGGACGTTCTCTGTGTGTTCAAGCGTAACGTCAAATTTCAGGAGGGCCGCTACGAGTTCGCACTCACATAGAAAGATAATGGTGGTCACTTGGATGACAATAAAATAGAAGCTATGAAGAGACTTCTGGCTCTCGGGAAGAAATTGTGGCGCAATCCTCAATTCGGGCAGTAATACGACTCCACCATTGGGTCCTACATGACTTTGGGACGCGCACAGCAGGTAAAGGATATCAGACCGTCAGCCTTTCCGGTGTATTACATGACGCATCATGCCGTGATTCGCATTGAGTTGACGACTACCAAGGTGCGAGTGGTTTTCGATGCATCGTCACATGGGCCGGAATACACCTCCCCCAATGAACATTTGGAAGAGAGAAAGAGAGTACAAACTTTTTTTTCCACAGGACCTAAGTCCAGGTCCTAATTGGAAAGTTCAATTCAGTGAATCCACGTAGTACTCCAGAATGTCTGCGGATCCGGTGCACGTGTTTGTAGAGAGCTTCCTTGGCAGCCTGGATGTTTACTGTCGGCGGTGGAGACAGCCAGAGCTCACAGGAGGTGATTGAGGCGAGGAATTGGTCAAGTGATGGCGGGGTGCAGTCCCAATAAGGCTGAGGAATGGATCGGTAGGAAGAACAGGTGGGACAGGAAGGATCAGGGCGCCGATAGATGCAGTGAAGAATGTGATGGGAGGGGAGTGAAGAGGTTTGGGCCTGCCGAATGAGGCACGCAGCCTCACGAGTTAGACGGGAACCTGGGGGGCGGGTACAGGGTACGTGATAGGCGTTGGGCGTGTCACTGGTAACGGCGGGAAGCGCGGTGTTGAGTACGAACCGTCGGCGGGTGGTACAAGTTTGGCCAGGACATGGGCGGACCCGGGAAAGGTACTCGGGTGAGCGCTTTGCTAAGGCGTTTCCGCATATGCCAGCGTGGCCATGAACCAAAACCACTGTGAAACGTGGCCGATGATTCGATGCAAGTATCGGAGTGATGAAGTCAGTAGTGTGTGGGTGAGTCTCATGGTGAGCGAAATTACGAAGGGCTGACTGACAGTCGGAGAAGATATATACTGGCGTGCTGGTAGGGACAGTAAGAGTAGCCTGCTCTATTGCAAGGGCAATGGCGTATTCTTCGAGAGAGGTCGATCCCGGTGGGGAACGAAAGGAAAGCGTGGCAGTGTGTAAAGAAGGGAGTTGGAGAAATGAAGCTGTGCCCGTTGAGTTTGAGGGGATGTTGCTGGTGTCAGTAAAGTAAACGATGGAACCATGGGAGAGTAGAAAATTAATTCGTCTGGAGAGGGCCTGAACACGCAGAGCACGACGAGCAGGATGTCGATGAGGGTTCATGTTGCGGGGCAAAGACTGAACCCGTAAATTAGTGAAAGGCGCCCAAGGAGGGTGTTCCGGTGGTATGGGGGGTAGTTGCGAAGTGGGGTAGTTAAGTGTATTGAGAATAGCCCGACCTTGGGCAGATGTCTGCAGGTGTTTGAGTTGGGCTGGCGAATGGACGCGATGCGTTCTTCAAGAGTATTATATATCCCTAGTTCCAGAAGGGGGGCGCTGTGGCGTATGAGGGTACTCCCACAGCGATACGGTAAAGTGTGCGGAGGGAGGCCTCGAGAGACGAGAGCTGAGATGGCGAGGGTTGCAAATACGGAATTGTGTATAGTATACGGGACATAACAAAAGCATCGATGATGCAGAGCTGGTGATGCTCGTGCAGTCCAGCTCTTCGGTTGGCGACCCGATGGAGGAGATGGGATAGCTGAGTGCACTGATTGTGAAGTGTGCGCAGAGTCGGTACAGAGCTGCCCGCATAATTTAAGGTGAGACCGAGAATCCGAAGGCTGTCAACATGCGGTATAAGGCTGCCAAAAATTTGTACCTGAGGAAGAAAGCGGTCCGGTCCCAGCAAACCACTAACATCTCTGCGACGTCCCAGAAAGATCCGAACGTCTATGTCCCAGCAGTATCTCTATTAAACATCCGTACGACGTGCAATATTTTAATAAAAATGTTTGGATGTTGAGATCACGTTGCTGGTACCTTAATATAGGACGTTCTTTCAATTTTGCTAAAGACGTACTCTCGATGTTGCTGCTGTTTCATTTGGGGACGGTATTTAGACATATTTTGCTGACTTTGTTCAGATGTTGCTGGTATGTCCGTGTTTTACTTCGAACATGTCCATCGCAGTTACATTTATTTTAGCTATATCTGCTATACTTTAGTTTCAAACTCTCCGCAGGCATAATGTACTTACTTGTATGTATTTTGTATGTATTTTGCAGGCGTAATGTACAATACTTGTATGTATTTGGTAAGGGTTTTGTACTGAGGAGTTTTGTGCAAGTATTGTAATCCCCCACTATTGCTTTGAACCTTTGACCTTCAAAACATTAGCCCAATACCGAACCTCACGGAGAGAGGCAGGGACTTAGTGCAGAATTCGTTTACAAGCGACGTTGCAACGAGCCTTGTAAGGTTTTTTCGGTGGGGGGGGGGGGGGGCGGGGGTCAATGCCGTCAAATCTGAACAAAATAAGATAGGATGATGAACGAAGACGCCATTAGCACAACTTTACTTGCTACTTCCCTCATAAAAAATTTACCAACTTTGAATTCAATGTTTGTTGACAAAAGTCGACAAAAGCTACCAACATTGAGTAGACTGTCTACTTACTGTCTGTAGACCTCCTAGCAACAGCCTACCAACTTTCTGTCAACCATTGGCCACCGTATTTGAACTCAAACGTGTCTGTAAACTTTCTATAGAAAGTTTTCTGTAGACTTTATATTCAATCGCTGTTGCTAACCGAAGCGTTTTGGACAGGATATTCAAAACGTGATGCAGTAGGAAATGCCGACCATTCGTAGACACTGCTGTCAATACAGCTTAATTGAAGGTCGTCATTATTTATCGCTAAACGATCGTGTAGTGGCAGCAAAAAATGAAAAAAAAAGGAAACGGCAACAAATTAGGCCAATCGGGTTCTTCAAGGGATAAGCGTGCACATTTTTCGGGGGCATACATTTACACGCTCACTTTCTGAACTGTAACATAACAACACAACCACACCTCAGAAACGTACTATAGCCGAAAAAGCACAAATGCAAAGAAGCACGACACCATCAAAGCACACTTTCTAGGAGTGCACTTCATGTATATATAGCCGCCATCCGCGGGATGCCGATGCCGCGGTGAGGCGTGCCTCTCATTGCATGTTTACAAAACTCCGCGTTATTATTTCCAAAATACAATACCGGGAAACACTGGGACGTAAACGATTGCACATATCTGCTTTTTTTACTTTATAGTTACAAGCTGTAACCAAACGACACGGAAAATCGGAATGGGTTGCAAGAAAGTGCCGGCGCCGCATGTTGGCTGCCTCCGGTGATTGACGCGTTTTTCCCGGAGGTACGCAAAGAGGGAGGGCGCCGGTAGCGGTTGGTCGAGAGCGGCCAAAGCATCTGCGCCGGCCGGATTAGCTTAGCATAGCGGGCGATTTTCGATTATCGCCGTTGTTCGAGACGCGTCCAGCAGTCTGTCGCTAAATATTTACGCAAATAATTCGTTCCTTCAAACCATGTAGCACTTAGCTTGCGTAAATCGAAACGCAGTGACGAGCGGTTGCGAGTGGTTTAGGCCGCTGGCTGTGTTCGGAACCGCTGATTAGCCATGTTTATCACCGTGAAGAGTGAAAGCGAGCGGGTCGGGAAGGACCAACCCGTGCGGCTGAGGGCCGACCTGGTTGTTCTGAGGGAGAAACTGCGCAGCTCAAGGTACGAACAGTGAACGTTGCTCCATTTTGCTACTTTTTTTTTCTTGGTGTGCACAAGCGTGAAGATACATGCAGAGAGAGAAGGAGGGAGAAAGATGCTTGTGTGTGTGTGTGTGCGTGCGTGCGTGCGTGTGTTTGTTTGTTTGTTTGTTTGTTTGAAGCCTGATTCAAACAAAGTAATGTAACTTGGTTAAAGTGAAGTAAATAGTTTGTCCCCAAATATTGTGAACCAGTCCAGGTATTTAGAAAAAACCAATATGAATTAATTCAAATCGAACTCCAGGATGAAGGAATCAGATGTATGCGTTCAATTCAAATTGCGACAAAGCGTCTCAAAACACTTTCAGTGGGCATCCTACAGATGCCCGTCAACAGACAAATGTCAACATAAATTAGACAGACTTTCTATATACCACCGTCAACAGACAAATGTCAACGTAAATTCAGTAGACTTTCTATATACAACAGTCAACAGACGAGTGTCAACATATATTCAATTGACTTTTTACAGACAACTGTCATAGAATGCAAGAGTATGTAAGATAGCAATAAAGTTGGTAGAATGTCAAGAGAACGTCTACAGAATGTAAAGAAGAATTTTTGTAAGGGTTGATTTAACCTTGATGTTACGTACCGACTGCAGCTTCATGAATTCAAAGTGTGAGAAAAGCAAATTTCGGGGCTGCCTTGATACTGAGGGTACCGTCAAACGTCACTTGTAGGTTAAACGGCAAGGTATTCTGCCTTTTTTTGCCTTGAAAAGAAAGTCGATGACACCCTCATTGCAAAACAAAAACTAAAAAAATCCTTGACATTTTACTAAGATTCGAACCATAGACTTTCAAAACACAACACCAGCACCTAAGCTCCAATCCACTCGACAACGAAGGAAAACAATGCGTGTACCCAAGAATTTGCCTTAACAGAGGCTGCCAACGAATATTGTTGGGTGATTCGTTTTGGTCGTATTTGACAAATTTCGGCAGTGCTAACGCTTGTTTCTTCCGCACCGATCTTGGAGGCGAGGTCAATTATGCTAATACTGTAAGTGATGTAACCAAAGCTCCCTTATGTAAGCCAAGAAAAGCTATCGCGCTTCATCGTTCCCCCTATGCAAGCTACGGTAGGCGCGAATGAAATTGTATGCACCGCTAGATTTCTGGCGTTGATAAACTTTGTTCGTTACGCACCGATCTTGCAGACAAGCCCTTCATGCTAACACTACAAGCGATGTAGCCAGAGCTCCCGTATTTAACTCGCAAAAAGCTCTCCCAATCCCCCGATCTTCCCGATAAAAGCCAAGCTAGCCACGGAGGATTGCGCACTTTCGAACAGAAATAGCTTATAATTTGCCTCAAGGTACCAAATTACCGCACGTTTAAAAATGATTGTTTTCTGCGAATGTAATGACCCCAAACCAGGAGATAGACATGGCATCCGGGCGATGTCGCCTGCTTTCGGATGCTTTCTGGCGCTGCGTGGACGCTGATATCTGGCGAGCAGCATAGACATCGGCGTAGCTACATAGGAGCAGTGGGAGAGTGAACTTGGCAGCTCGGACCTAAGTAAGCAGCTTTGGCTCGCTGAAAGGGCGAAGACGGCAGGCCGCACCAACAGAGTCCTGGACTGAGGACCCCGCCCACTTCTAAGCTTGATCCACCTGTTCAATAAAGTTTTCTTCTCCTCCTGCTCCTCCCGCGTCAGCTGACGTCGCCGTGCATTTTGCCGACGCCGTCAACGCGGGGCGATGTCGACGCGCGAAAGCTCGGAAAATACGCTGCAAGTGGTTGCGGCCTCAGAACAAACCGTAAAATTACGGCGCCCACAACCCCACGGCAGCTGTATTTCCCCCGCAGGCCCTGAAATTGCCTTGAATGCCGTAATCGAGATTGTCGTTACAATTAGTTTTCTTTAAAAAATACCCACGCTCAAGCTTTTCTTGTATCTGTAACTAATATCTGTATTTACAAATAACTTGGGCATGTATTTCGCAACGCGTTTTTATCAAGGTGGGTGTCTTTTAGGAACTAGTTTTTCCCTCGGACGAACACGAGACAGGAAGTCGCTGCGCGGTGAGTCCGATCGTCCTACAGTGTATTAACTGCACTCTGTATCGATATGCGTGCTACAGGCCGGTAACGGCACGGGTGTGCACGCCTTCAACTTTCGTTATTTCGGTGATTTTACTACCATGGATTTATCTACCTCACGAAGAAATACTGTAAAGTAGTGGAAGTAAGTGAGTACTAGTGAACCTTGTTTTCTTGTCGTATGTATTTAACGTAGCACAGTTGCTCTCGAACGTCGGTACGCGTAAGCGGTTAGCCCCAACGATTTGAGGGGCTCGCTTTATGCGTTGCGAAGATTTGTCGGTAGACCTTTGTACCTGGCTGGTGCGTTTGTAAACATAATCAATTCTCGCGCAATTTCTAGCCCTGTGTTTGGTGAAGTGTTTGTGTTCTGTCCTGTTTTGCTAGGCGAATGTTTTGATATGAAATGAAATAAGGGAAGCTGGAGAGTGCGAATATAAGTCCGTGTGCGAATATAAGCGTGTATGCGTTACACGCACGTCGTGTACTTTTAGCGTGATATTGGTTTTTGTTTCGTTTCTGCAGATGCAGTTTTTTTTTTCGTCCTAATAGTTTTCGGTTAAAAAACGTGCACAATAAATTGAATGATTGCCGGTAGTGTAGCATTAAAATAAAATATTAATCCAGTGAATTTAGAGAGTTCAGCATTAGATTAAAATGCCATTTGGCTGCTTTTTTCGCGTTTCCATTGAGTGTTCAATCTTTTAGACCGCTCAGTTTGGTCGTGAAATGTTGGAATGAACAACGTGTATGCAACCCGAATTTATTTGTAACGTCAGGACTACACGCATGTCGTAACTGGTACAATAGTATTAGCAGCGCTGGTTGTGCTTCGTACTCTTACTGCAGCATTGCAAACGTAAATTAACCTTTCAGAACCTAGTAAAAATATTCAAAAATGGCTGTTAAACATCTGTCACTTATGGAATTTTCAGCTTAATGAATTTAGTGTGTAACACACCTTGGTGATCAGAGTAACACAGCATTTGGGATTTCGCAGGTTTAAGGCAGAGTATGATTCTGGTGTCTGGCCTGTCGTTTGCTAATAACTTACATGTTGCAGGCTGCTGACTGGTGCAATTTAGACTATGTGTGAATGTGATTGTGCTGTAACAATTTCTTGCACTACTTTGATGCTTCTCGCTGTAGAACGTATACTTCAACTAAAAATGTAGGCCTAGCAGGACAAGCGAACAGGACAACATGACGAGTGTTTCAGTGATGTGATTTTTGAAGGTTTAGTTATGCATATATACCAACTAGCCCACCTCGCCATTCTGCTGCACGAAGTATACGTCCATGGCAGTGATGCTGTCCGGGTTTGTGCATGTTTCCTTTCGCCACATTTTGTGGACACGGCTTCATCCGTGTATATATTGTCACTTCAATCCACCAAGCGGTTAGGATAGACACAGAAAAATATTTTGGAAGTTCAGATGGGACTTGTAGCTGGGCTAAAATGTCCTCAGAGTCCCCATTCACGAAATATAGTTCTTATATTTAGTGGTACCTCACATTAGCTGTCATATTTAGTGTTAAGGTTGCCTTAGTAGTGCCAATGCTGACATTAAAAAATATCCACTCCGCTCTCTTCCTGTCCCTTAATGTTACACCCATCTTCTAGCGTTCTATTGCCTGCTAAGTCGTCCTTAATTTAAGTTAGACCCTTTTAGTTAGCCTGGAAGTTTCTGCCCCGCAGGCGAGTACCGGTAGGATGCAGCTGTCGTACATTGTCTTTTTCAGGGACAATCTAAGCGGCCATTCTGTAATATACTAGTCTTAAAAATCTGTATTAACAACACAGGTTTCCCTGTACCCATGCCTACATTGATGAACTGGTTTGCAAGGGAGGTGCTACTGCAACAGTCTGCACAAGGCGCCTGCTCAAGCTACTGTTGATGGTCAACTTGGCGGAGGACTTCTCCTGGTTTGGGAAACACAGAATACGCTTTTTTCCACCTGCGAGTGGCATCTTGCATTGTGTGTACCTAGATATCTTCGTGTTGTTACATACATCAAATTCTTTCACCAGACAATGTATAGGGCCTAGATTTTTATTGTCAGTCACATCCTGCGCAAATATCAGCTTTGTCGACAACCTGCGGCTTCTTAGTTTTTATTGTTAGAAGCGGTATTACATTTCTTTCAGCCTTTGGACCATGAAATTTTTACTCACTTTCAAACCAATCCGGTCGGCAACTATTTTGGCAGTTTCTGGCACCACAACAAAGAACGCAAACTGTTCAAGACTCCCTACCATAACTGATGATGAAGGCATGTACCATTGAACCACCATTGAATCATTTACCTGCTTCCATGCGTTTTTATTTTGTGTGATTGTTCTTTGAGCGTATCACTTGGTGTGAATCACGTAGTCAAGTAAATCTGTATTCTTGTAACTAATATTCAATCATTTCCGTGTTCCCCGTTTTTTTGTTTGTTCCCAAATCATATCACTTTGTGTGAAATATTGAAATAGTGTAACGTTTTGTTTCCCTAACCAGAATTCAATAAGTTGTTTGTAAAGTTTTTTGTTGTTTTATTGTTGTCGTGCCATTTCACTACGTGTGAATCATTTCATCACGTAAATTTCTACTGCTCTTGTAACCGCCGTACAGTCATTTCTTTATACACACCTTTTCTATAGATCATAACCATTTGCTTAAATGTTGGTTTGTTTAAAGTAGCTTAAATTTGTATGGCACTCACAACCACCACTCAACACCACTTCTGTGTTTCCTAGGTGCTTTTGTTTTATTGTTGCACAAACTTTTCAGTACATGTGAACTATTTAGTTCCGTAAATTTGCTGTGTTTTTATAACCACCATTCAATCATTTCTTTGTTTTTACACTTTTCTTGCGTTGTTTTTCACCAAATTATTTTAATGTGCGATATTTCAAGTTGCATAACTATCTTGTGCTTGTACCCTGGGTTTGCATGTTTGCTTTTCTTTCTATTTTTTATCAACCTTTTTGCTGTGTGGGACTTATTTATAGTTATGAATATCTGTACTATTCTTGTAAGTGTACAATGTGTACCCTGTGGGCCTAAGCATATAGGAATGAAAATTAAAGTGGTTGTGTTGCAAAAGCATATTACATAATTTGGAAGTCAATATAAACTGTTTTACCTGAACTCTTTTGTGTTTTATGTGTACTTTGAAAGCGTTCTTACTACCCAGATGCAGGTACTTACAGATGGGATGGGAGACTATCATTTTAATTATTTTAATTTTTGA
Organism: Haemaphysalis longicornis; assembly: GCF_048455015.1. NCBI lineage: Eukaryota > Metazoa > Arthropoda > Arachnida > Ixodida > Ixodidae > Haemaphysalis > Haemaphysalis longicornis. The sequence goes on along the minus strand of NW_027526203.1, from coordinate 41,631,101 downwards.
ATTGTTTCTGTGTTAGTTTATTTGCAGAAGGCCTGTACAGCTGTGCTGTATGGTACAATTCGATGACGCTACTGTGGTTGCCTTAGTGTCCAGGGCGCTTGTGCTGATCAGGATTGGTTTGCTGTTACTTACTGCCTCTTGTTTTCGATGCGACATTTCTTGTTTAGAGCTGTGTTTCGTGTGCTTCTGCGAGAGGGTGTGGTCAGCTTGGCACTTCACATATGAGACTTCATGCAGTATGCAGCACTTCAAAAGTGGAAACACATTAATATAAAAACCCAGGTGACAAGTAACAGCAAACAATGCTGAATAGCTAGTAAGACATGTACTATTTGAGGTATAAATGCCCACAACACATAGACAACCTTGAAAAAGGGGTTTGCCAAACTTCCAAATAATGTATAAAGAATGTAAATTTCAGGCATAGAGGTTCATCTGAACAATATCATACTAACGTACACAAGTCATGAATATAAAAAAACTAATGCTTGTGCCAAAGACAGAAAACCAACGTAGAACAGACATCTATATACGTCTTGCATGCGTACCACGACAATATCCATAAGACGTACCACTAAAGTAACGTCCCGTAAACAGCGTATAAAAGTACCATGAGACGTCTATTGTACGTTATCCTTCGTGTGATTTGGACGGGTTTTTCGCAGTTGTAGCAACGTTGAATACATGTAACTTTGATCCCAACGGTACGTCTCCTAGACATCTGCAATGTCGATTGCGGACGTGTCCGGGATATCTTCACGACGTAACGTGGTTTGCTGGGACGTGCTACTCCACGCCTGTTACTGACTACGAGTAGAGCGGATTTTGAAGGCGAAATAGAGAGGCCGACAGACGTGACATAGCCTTGGATGACGTCCCACGCTTGCTGAAGAGTGTTCTCCAGTTGGCGGGGACTGCCCTTGGTTGACCAGAGCTTAATGTCATCCGCGTATATAGAGTAGGAGAGAAGGGGGATGGCATCTAATAGCGGAGGAAGCGAAGCTGAAGCGATGTTAAAAAGGGTTGGTGACTGGATGGAGCCTTGGGGGTACCACCTGATAGATAGACCGCGTGGGGGGAGGTAGAGCCCGGGATAGAGAAAAATATAAAAAAAAGAGGTACGGTTAGACAGGAACAAACGGATGTAGGTATATATGCGAGATCCGCAGTTAGTGTTGGCTAAGTTAGCGAGAATGGCAGTGTGCTGAACATTATCGAAGGCCTTATGAATGTCGAGAGTAAGGATGCCATAGAGCTGAGAGGAGCTACGAAAGCCGTAGACGTTATGGGAAATACGGAGGAGGGTATCCTGAATGGATGTGTAGTGGCGGAATCCAGTTTGGGTAAAAGGGAGGGCAGAGCTGTGAGAAAGGTGCCCTTCAAGGCACGTCAATGCCGTACACTCAAGCAATTTACCGACACAAGACGTAAGCGAGATAGGGCGAAGATTTGGAAGAGTATGTGGTTTGCCTGATTTCGGGATCAAAATAATTTTGGAATGTTTCCAAGACGCAGGCAGTTCGCCACTGAGCCAGATTTGGTTAAACAGAGCCAGGAGTTCTGAAAGTGCGCTGTCCTGAAGGTTGCGGAGTAGTTGATAAGTTATTCGGTCTTCCCCTGGCGTCGTATTGCGACGAAGGGTGTTGAGCACCCCGTGCAGTTCTCTTACTGTAAAAGGCTGGTCAAGGGGGGACGGACTTGACCACACTGCTGATAAAATTTCGGTTGTATCCTATCGCTTTGACCGCAGATATAGAAAAGGCTTTCCTGCAAATCATCATTCGAAACCAAGACAGGGATGCGCTGCGGTTTGTGTGGTTCAAGCAAGTTCCCTCTGACGAGAATCCTAAACCTAAAGTGGAAGAATTGAGGATGACCAGAGTACTGTTTGGTACCGCAGCCAGCCCATTTTTGCTGAACGCCACCTTACAACATCACCTGAGACTTGTGAGTGGCTCCTTTCGGGACACGGCCACCCTACTCGCACAGTCGTTTTGCGTAGACGACTTACTCGTGGGAGCCGACACCGACCAAGAGGCGCAACGTGTTTTCACAGAAGTTAAAGCTATAGTAGAGTCAGCAGGTATGCGTCTTAGGTAGTGGACCTCTAACTCGACGCACCTACAGCCGCTGTTCGAGAATGAAAAAGGCATCACTTCTACCTATGGAACAGTCCCGATTCTTTCAATGGTATGGTAGCCACGAAAAGACCTCATGACAATAGCTTCAAAGTGTGTACTTAGCTTACTTGACAGAGATCGGCACTCCAAGAGATCAGTGCTCCATACAGTGGCAAGAATTTTCGATCCTCTAGGAATGATCGCACCATTGACAGTTCAAGCGAAGATGTTATTCCAAGAGCTATGGAAACGGGATGTCTCTTGGGATGAGGGTCTTCCACTTGACATAGGAGCTCAATGGCGACATTGGCGATCGGACCTCTAGGAGCTTGGTAGCGTCAAAATTGGCCGCGAGGCCCACCACTGGAGAGGCCGGCGCTGCGATCGTTTTGACGTCACTTGTAGGATCACCGTTCCTATCTTGCTTCGTAGTTGGCTTGCAGCGCGTGACACTTCGCTTAGGAAGCGCGTTCTAAAAGTATTTTCGTGTTAATTTGCTTCGTGCGAAGTTAATTCTCAGTGCGTCAAGCGCAGCTCGACCTAATGATGACTGTATAACCGTACCAACTGTAATAAATTATCCGCAAACACCATGAGCGTGGTGGTGCATTACGCATGCGACCGAAGCGTTAGCAGCGGCATGTTTCCCCGGTCAACAATGTGGACTACGACGATCGCCGAGTGGAGTTTCTAGATTTCCCTTTTTCCAAGAAATGTATAAAGCAGGAAATCATGAAGCGTTAACTGTTCGCAGAAGCACACGCACCCGCCGTGCCTGCCCGCACAGCCGACGGTGCGGCTGGAACCGACGCAGGTCGCGGCAGCAACAACTTGTCGCCGCTTTTTAAAATCACACAAGTCGTGGAAAAGAAGTTCCAGATTGGTGAAAGTGGATGTTAGTGTGATGAAAAATTGTGATAGGTAGTGTCATCAGCTGTGGTTTTCAAAGCGATGCTCAAATATTTGCCGCGATTTACGCCGACCGGCCGCGGAGGTCGGTCCCGGCAGCGCCGGCCCGTTCACGCACGGTGCGGCGAGCGGCCGAAGGATGGCTATGCTTGCACGCAAGAATCGGCCGAGGCCGTGGAGGTATCTTGACCGTGGATTGCTTCAACGGAAATCACCGCGCTTACAGAGTTCCCAGCTTGGTGAAACGTTCCGTTAGGGACTGTCACTCGCAACTCTAACGGCGATGAAATATCTGCTGCGACGCCAAGCCTAAAGTTCCCAACATCCGATTACGTGCATCCGACGCCGGCTGCGAGCTGTTGGCGAAGGCCCTCCCGTGGCGCACGCGCGTGTTGCGTTTGGGTTCCCCTAACTTCTTGGGGGCCCCGAACGCGCGGTTCTCCTATTCGAAATATCACCAGTACCCGAAATCATTAACGACGTGTTTCGCCTCGTACGCAGCCTCGCCTTCTGTGAGAAGTCGTGAGTTTCGAAATTGATACTTGAGAAATGCCGGCTTACTGGAAACATAGAAAACACGCTGCAATTATAAATTACCACGCCGAGTACGTAATGAAAACTAAATATAGCCTTGCCGAACCCGCTAGACGGCATTAAAAACTCGCGTTCATACCGTTCATACATTGCGGACAATTCGCGAAAAGTAAACATCAGCCGTGCAGAGTACAGGTTACGGCAGTGATCGTTAATCAAATCCGGGCGTGATTATCAAAACATCGTAGGGGAAATAGGCACTGATTATGCCAAACTGCAGACCATAACAATTCTTTTAAGCATGTGCGGCGAAGCAATCTGATCACCGTTCTTGCGTCATTCATTTACCAGGCAATACGAGCAGTTCGCGCGGTGAGATCTTAAGTGAGCGACGCGTTCCCGTCGTTGTTACAAGGTGTTTGCTTGCACACACATGTCACGTCACAAGTATTTCATAATGAATTTACAGCGTACTTTTCTCGGCATCAGTTGCATCGTTCTTGGCGTTAGCTGGCTGCGTATGTAAAGGCTGTGGGTCGCAATGGTAGCAACTACCTAAACGCGGCGGTGTCGCCGGGAACAAGCGAGTCGCTGATTGCTTGCCCGAATTATTTGGTTTCAGGCAACCTTTTTGGTAATTTGCATCAAATCTACAATGAGCGGGTGAGACGGTGGCCACAACAAAAAAAAACACACGCTTCCGCATACGCACGGCAAATGTGTTGAAGCAGACGACAACACGTTTCGGCGTCCTACACGTGACGTCACTCGTAGGTGGCGCTACGGTATGTCCTCGAGGCCAATACCTCGCTGGGTAAATTTATCCACGGAGAATACGATAGCTCAACTGCACATATTTTGTGACGCGAGCCGAAAGGCATACGGAGCATGCGCCTATTTAAGGCTTCAAGAAAACAGAAATTGCGTGAAAACAAAACTGGTGATAGCCAAGTCAAGAGTCGCTCCTATGAACACGTTGACATTGCCGCGACTCGAGCTTCTCGGCGCCGTCCTCGGGGCCTGGATGTAAACTTCTGGGAAGCATCTGTTGCCAAAGGACGCTGCAACGTCGAAACTATATTTTAGGCAGACTGCCACATCACTCTGCATTGGATTACGGGTAATCCATCACTGTGGAAAAAAATTTGCCAGAAATTGAGTAACTTAAATTCAAAGACTCACGGCTTGGACACAGCGGCGGCATTGTCCCGGAAATTGCTATTCTTCCGTTTATCTCACTTGCGTGGTATCATTGCACATTCTGTAAACCAATGAACCATGGTAGCATGGACCCACGTAGTTCCTGAAAGGCGCTACAAATTGGCTTAGGGAAGACTCACAAATTCGGTAGAAAAATGAGAACGAAGAAAGGGAGAGATGTGTCCAAGCCTGCATTGTGAGGTTTCCTAGCGGAGCTACATTGCGACGACAGGTGCAGCTACTGTACCCAATAGAGCTTACTGCAGCGTAGACGAAGATTACCACCATCAGGGCTGGGGCCGGGAGGGTGTATTTTATTGCCAGGAACTGTGATCCTTTTTGAAATTTCGCCCGTGTGCGGGGGCCAGCGCGTGTAAAAATAGCGGAAATCTCGGCGTGACGGCACGCGAAGGAGGCAGACGAAGGCGAGAAAGAAAAACAAAGATTCTCGGTCGCCATGTTAAAGCTTATTCTGCCCTGTACCTATTGTAAATACACTTCCCTTTTGTTGCTTTCCATTCACCTTCGAGATTATTCAGCACAGGTAACTGTAGTACGCCTGATTTCAAGGTATTCCTTCAGTCTTTTGCTAAGCTCAGTGACGATGAGCGGGCTCTTGTAGTAGGGCCAATTACTCTCGAAGCAGCGAAAATTGCCATTTCAAACCTGCAAACCCATAAGTCACCTTGACCTGATGGCCTCACTTCGGAGTTCTACCAAAAATTCCCGAATGCTCTGGCACCTGCCTTACACGAAGTATTTGCAATGGCCTGTTAACTGGACGTTCTGCCTCCTCCATTTTGCCAAGGTTCTACTGTTGTAATCCCTAAAAGTGACAATGTAGAAAATTTGAAAAGCTTGGGTGGCTGCAGGCCGGTATCTCTGTGTAACATGGTTTACAAGATATTCGCGAAGGTGCTGGCACGCAGGCTACAGATTGTACTCACAAGTCTGATAGGCTCGCACCAGACGTGCGGTATTCAGGGGCGGCGCATTCATACAAACATCCATATTGCTCAGTCAGTACTGGAGTGTGTATCCAATGGAGCTGGCCAGGTTACGATCCTCCAAATTGTCGTGTAAAGCATTTGACAGGGTTAGCCATTCTTTTATTTTGCTGTTCTGGAGTCAGCTTGGCTTGGGGAAGCCTTGTATAAAGGCATATCTCTTTGTTACAAATGCTGTAGGAACCGGTTGATTATAAATAGCGAACTCTCTAGACCTATTCCCATTATATATTCCGTACGGCAAGGTTGGCCGTTATCCCCCTTTTAGACGGTTTGTACCTTGAGCCACTGTGCACTAGTATTATCCAAAGCAGTGCGTCCATGGTTTCTCACTGGAAAACTACGAAGTCAAAGTTTTAGCCTATCCAGATGACCTTGCCTATTTATACTGACAAAAAAGTGTTTTGGAGGCAATAACGCTGACACAGCCATTTCGCGATGCAAGTGAAGCTAAGGTAAACCTTGAAAAATCAAGAGGTTTTTGGAAGGGCATGGGGGTACGCATCCTCGTCAATATGGATGCATAAGATGGGAATCTGAAACAATACAGTACCTTGAGGTTCCTCTACATCAGATTCGAAACACTGGACCTCATTGGTCTTGCGCGCTTACTGCAGTGAAGCGTATAACGCAGGCATGGATGGGGCGGGAGCTGTGTATATTTGCGAGTCCAGAACCGTGTTATATATTTCTTGTTTCCTAACTTGTTTATGTTCTCTAGGTCCTTAGTTGTGCACAAAATATGGTTCAAGCATTTCATAGAGTGTTGGCTACCTTCGTATGGCGGTCCAAGTGGGAACCCATGCGCCGTGATAACCTCTTCCTCCCGTTAAGGTGTGGTGGTGTAGGAGTGGTGCATTTGTTTGTATATCAGCTCCTTTCGCGGTTCTTCTTTTTCAAAACGGCTGATCATCCGTTTTAAAGGTTTTTATTCACCACAAATTGAGCGCTCATTTGCCTTTTTATTTGCTCCAACAGATCCTGCGGATACTATGCCGCTTTGGGGCTTTCTCAAAGAGGTTGCTGACACTTTCAAGTTTCTAACTGTGCGTTTTTCTCTCGAGTATCTGTATGGTCTCTCCAGGAAGTACTGGCGTTTTAATTGAAAGTTTATTTCCAACGCCCATTTACCGCCAACCATACCTGATGATTTTAGATAACTGTGTTGAAGCGCTTCAAGAAATGTGCATCCAAGCGGCTGCAAGAACTTTCTTTTTTAAGTTTCACACATATATGCTGCCGCTTAAAACACTGCTGAATAGTAAAGGTGTATACGTGCCTTCGTCTGTTAACTGTCGCGTGTGTAACTAGCCTTAGACAATTGACCACTGCTTTGTTTTATGTCGGGATGATGTGTCTTTTTGGGATGTTCTGCAGCGGACTCTTAAAAAGGACATAGACATCATCACTACAGTACACGATTCCTGCCAGTGATGAAGAACTGTTTCGTACCATATGACCTTTTCGTGCGGATCGCATTGTTTAGCCTACTTGTGTCGCATGATTGACCGCAATGCGGTGGAACCTCGTGGAACTAAGTCAATTTTTTGCAAACAATGTCCGCTTGTGTACAGCGTCTATGCGGTGCAGTCACAGCCGCCGGAATGGTTGCATTTTCTTGAGGCGTGTGTGTGCCTCCTGGACTTTTAAAACGTGTGTCAGTGAATGTACCGTTATTGTAGTTAGGGTGTGACTTTACAGCTCTTCGGGCTAGTCTTCCATGCAATAAAGAAAAAAAAACGCCGGCGTGGTTCAGTTGTTAAGGCATCGCGCGTCTGAGCCCAAGAACGGGGGTTCCATTCCCGGCCGCGGCAGCCGTTTTTCTGGAGAACGCAGAAAACTGAAACGTCCGTGTGTCGAGATTTCGTCGCACGTTAAAGATCTCCAGATAGTCTAAAGTATTACGAAGCCTTCCACTCCGCCGCGCTTGGTAGCCCAGTTGTAGCTTCGCACGTGAATTACCGGGAATTTGTATTTTTTATCCTCTGCTGGAACGACACTTTGGTGTGGTGGCGTCATTTGCGGGCATGGCTGGCGAACGTGTCTGTCGATCATTGTATCCCCGACTGGGCGGCGACCAAATTCATTGCGCAGGAGATGCACCTGCTGAAAATGCGCGTCCTTTCTTTCGTCTCCGCCGTAGTATAATTGTCCCCCTTTCCTTATTTCAGTTACCCCTGCGCTATACTAGAGATTCAGGCCGGCCTTCAAATCTGGCTGCCTCAGTCGTAGACTACAAATGGCAGTGCACTCTTAATCTGGTTCCATATAAGTTCCAGTTAAAAAGGGTGATCCATATATTTTATGTGGATCCGAACGAAAGAATAACTGGAACGAAGCATATAGGTGGATCTTATCTGGAACCGTCAGCTTGTTTTCTTTATGTTCGTGGTTTTTATCTGGAACCGAAGAAATGGGGTCATGCGATGTCGGCGGTTCCGGTTACTGTTCCACTTATGTCCCAGTAAATGGTTGGGGAGAGTGCGTTTGTATATTTTTGGCTCGAGTCTTGTTCCACATAACTCGTGCACGGTAGTGAAGTATGCACTCTTTTATGCATCAACTGGAACAATGAACCGCATATATATTAGGTGCTTCTTGACCCAAGATGCACGTGCGCGTTTAATATACACGCGCACACCGCACATACAATTTAATGAACTTTGCCGACATCTATGAAACTGCCTTGCAGCTCTCACCTTCCATAATACGGCTAAGCTGTAGTTATAGTGATGTCCGTTGACAGAAAACGAAATCCCACTTTTTTGTCAACGCCGTACAAAGCATCAAAAATGTTGAGAGGAGGATATCTTAGGCAAAAGAAGAAATTGCAGGAACCCATTTCCAGGTGTTCTGCGGCACCCAAACCGCTTTCGTGAACATCGTATTTTTCTAATTTGAGGCGTCAAGTACAAAATCACCAGTGACTTCAATTTGAGAAGGACTAAACGTCTTCCCTTTCCCCGTCTGCCGTTCGGGCAAAGCCATAGCTGCTATAGCGCTGAAGAATTCGTGGTGCTTTTGTGAACATCTTCATTACGAAATACTTGTTGAGGCCATTACATTTTATGCAGTTGGTTTACAAAGTTTCGCAGAAACACTCAGTCATCATCTCGCTGTGGTATAGTACGCGCTCAATGGTACTTAGTCCACGTTAGTTATGTTGTGATGGGGTGCATACATAATGGTAACCGACTGCGTCACATTTTACACCGCACACATCATGCTACGCATGCAGTTATATGCTTAGAAGTTCGTTTTTGTATTTTGTCTCGTCCCGGCTATTAATATTCACAAGCAAAAACGAAAGCCTCTTCGCAGGAGGAGAACGACACAGAACCCGGAGAACTAAATCTACCCCGCGGCATCTGGCTTACATTCTATATATTTATACTGAAATGTCATTCTTATTTCAAATTTTTGCATTGCAGTATCGCGAAAATTCGCAGTGTTACCCTAATGTTGTTACTTGCCATAGTAATTCAAGTTCACCGAATGACCTGTCTTCTTCTGCTGGTCACCCCGTTGCTCTTTTCCTGCACTATTGGTGTGCATGAAGAAAAACTGCTGGAAAACGGGCAGATGTATTATTACTCGCTAATTAGCGAGTAATCACACTGGATTCACTATACGGAAGTAGTTTTCTATAACGTGGATATCAAAGAGCGTCGCAGTATATATTATTGGTATTGGAAAGACTTGTCAAGAGAACGCAGTCAATAAAGAAGCGTCGTTTTGTTTTCACTGCAAAGAACGAAATAAAGCTGTCATCGAAGTTTATGCACACATACCGCACGCGCTCACGGCCCGCGGAGAGAAACAACTTTAGCCCAACTAACGTGTTAAATTGGCTAATATCTGAGCTCTTTGTTCCAGCCTCAGAGCCGCGTAGACGTCCGCTTAGAGGCCTACTCCCATTTTCCGAAGCAAATATAAGCGATCAAGGATGCCGAGCTTGTGATCTCTTCTGCGGACTGGTCACTGGCCACGGCGTGCATCTCCCAAGGCACGCAGGAAGAAAAAGTTGACCGAAACCATTACGAAACGACCGCCACTTTAGTGCGGCATGCCGAGCGTACAGTGTACTAGAAGGGGCAGTGCAGCGAGCGGAGGCGGCGGCGCATACATGCGCCTGGCCCCGCTGGTGGCGAACGGAGCGGCGGCGCTGCAGTCGCCCAATCTTCCGTGCAATGAACTTCCATTGCGCTCGTGAAGCGGCGTTTCGCAGTCTTGCATGTGAATGGTAACTACGAAAGCTCACAAATGGCGCAGAAGCAACGTCTAAGTCATTGCTTCGCACCTGGGTGCAACACAGAGCACTCCCGAACCAAGCAAGCGCAGAAAATGTCGTTGTTTAAAGCGCCCGCCGACCCGGAGAGAAAAAGCGTATGGAGCGCTACCGTCGTAGACGCGACGGGAGACTAATGCCGTATTGCGCTGTTTGAAAGTTACACTTTGAAAAACGTTTCATTGTTAAGGACTATGTTCATCATATTAACGGCACGGAGGTGCGCATTGGGTGCGGGACCCCGACGCTCGCACCGGGCGCCGTTTCAACGTTTCTGCCGAACGTTGCTCTTAAGCAACGCTTGCCTCCTAAAAGAAACGAAAGGAAGAGGAAATCTCAAGAAGACCTTCTGATGAAAAATTCCCCCGCATTTCCCCGAGGGGGAGAATGTGAAAGTGCGAATGCACGGTTGTCGGCCCGCTTGCGGCGCTTCCGCTCGGCCCCCGCAGCCCACCGCCTCGCCGCCTTCTCTTCCATCTCTTCCATCGGGTTTGTAGTATCACGTGTACACCACGCAGTTATCAAGCCGCTATAACGCCGCTGAGTCGCCAACGCACGCCGCTGACGACGTAGTTTGAATGCGTTAAAGATATAAGGCGCGTTACTCACACTGATATCAGCGTGGCGTCCGTGGCTTAGTCGGTAGCGCGTGGCGCTGCGGCCGCAAAGTCCTCGGTTCGAAACCTGGCGCCGGATGCTGTTTCTTTTTTAAATATAGAGGAGCACTGCGGACGCCGACGCCGCCGGCGGTGGATGGTTTGGGGTCGCTTATAAAGTGCATTCGCACTTAAAAAAAGACACGACTGATTACTGCAGACGAGCCTGATGTTGACAAGCCGGCGACTTAAGGGATGGAGCCGCTGTGACAGGTGCAAGAGGAGCGGTATTGCCCGCTACTGGACATTTCATGAGGTGCGAGATTCCCAGTGAGGATGTTTTACGTCTTCCTTACTGGACGCCGGCACAGGGGATGTGACCGTAGAAATAGCAGAATTTTTTACTGTAAAAAGAGACGGTGTTTCCCACCCGAGAACGTTTGTACTAGAAAAACATGAATGAGAAGCGGCAGCGGTTACGATGCGGGATGTAGAAGCTGTATTGAATGAAGCGCCTGTACAGGTGCAGCTACTGAAGCTGTAAAGTAATGGCAGTGAACTTGCTTATCTTTTTTTGTGCGTGATATGTATGCGCATGTGGGCATTTTTTTACTGTGAGTTAACATTTCAGTACTATGCAGAAGCTGCGTTTTCGTCATTCTTTGCTGATGTAAAATAGCGAACATCCTGTATAAAACATGCTTTTTGAATAGGGTAGTAACTTTATCATTTGTTTCAATTTGCCTGCTTCAGTGTTTGTGTTGGTTACTTTGTTTCATAGGAGGCTCCTAAGTATAAAATGATTTTGTGGGTTTATGCAAGGCTGACTTTTTTATTTTGTGAATAGATGCCCCACTTCCTAATGTGCGTAATTGACGCTCCTGTCTTACCACCAACTCTTCCGTAGTTTTAGTTACGCCGTGTTTGGATTCTCCAGACTGGTCTTAAAAAGATGCAACAAACTGTGGGTAGCATGCGTTGTGAGTGTTCTATTTGATGAAAGAATTAGAATTGCAGAGCTATTAGTTGCTGCCAATTTACTGCGTTTATTACGGCAGATGCAGTTTAGCGCGCTCGGCGCCGTGCATGTTCAGTGGGCGCTGTGGCTCTCCCTCAGGCATATATATGTTTTTTCGTAGTTTCCTGAGTATATAAATAAAACTGTTGCAAACGGTAATTTTGGAGCGCGCGATAGCATCGCGCGCGCGCTCCGCCTTGAAACGCGCACGCTTCGCCCGCCCGCTTGGAAGATTGGTTGACAGCAGCGCCGCCGCTACTGGCGACGTCGCGGGAGTCGCGCGGGGAGCGGCGGCCGCTGCACTGCCCCTTCTAGTACACTGTACCGAGCGCATGCATTGACAGCCGCAAGGCAGCGCCGCTTGCGTTGATGCATGGTATAGTGGGACGGCAACGGGTACAACGACGATGAGGGAAAAACGGGACTGCGTGAATACTTTTAACGACAGCAGCGCCCCTACCCCTCAACGATTACGCAAGCTAGTTTTTGTTCGTCCGCATGCAGCGCCACCAGTGGCCTTCTCTAGCGGTTTTCTCGATTGCTCGCGTTATGCGCCTGATGTACTAAATGAACTGTCGGTCAGACTGGCGGGAACGGTTACCAGTTTGGTTGTGGCGTGAAACTGCGGATTTCTTCATGTCCTCGGGCTGTATTTACTGTTCGACGAAGTGAAGTTTTTCCGGGAGGCGCAAAAAGGTCAGTGCTGCTTATTTATGTTGTGGTAACGGTTGTTGTTCATTGACTTGTTCATCACTGCGTCCGATAAACGTGCCGCTCCGCTGCCTGTTCGATGCGAGAAACGTTTGCGGCCGTTATTCACTTAAGCTTGTGTGTTTGTGGGTCAAAGTCGGCTTCACATTTCTGACTGCATACGTTAGCTAGTGCTATTTAGAAACTTGCTGGTGCGCGCATTTCTTGAGTCTGCATGTCCCCTTACGGTGTGGTGTTGCTTAGTTGTATATTGACGGTTGCTGTACCTGTCAGCGGTACTGAATCTTCTCGGGTTAGTCGCACGCTATTGTCTCGCGCGCCCACACTGCACGGCTTGTTTGTCGGAGCGTCTGTCGTTAGACTTATAGGTATTTTCAAACTTCCGTGTTAATTGCGTTGTGTTGGTCTTCTGAGAGCCATAAATTTACTGTGCTAATCACGCTATTCCGCCTAATGTTGATGTGCGTTCAAGACGTTGGCGGCAGCACTGCTTACGTTTATCTGTGCTGTGTGTGTAGTTTTCTTGTTTCTTCCAATGCCTTCGATAAATTCAGATGGTCTATTTACACTAGTCAACTTTAGTTGGCTCCCTGACGCGTAGTAAAATTCAAGGGAAAGTGGTTGTCTGAGCAGCAGCGTAGTAACAAAACGCTCCTTTTGTGGAGGAGAAGTCAGGTGGAAACACGCAGAACGTGTGGAGCCGTTTCTATGCTGTCAATGTCAGTGGTAACCTGAGACCTCCGAATAATTACCCATAAAGCTCACGTGTGGACTATTAGAAGTTTTAACGTCACAAAGTCAGTATAAAAATATTTCATTCCTGCCATTTTATGCTATCAATGTCAGTGGCAGCTAGAGAGTTGGAATAATTTTCAAAACGCTGAGGTGCAAAGTTGTCGCATCGTGATGTGCACCAAACATTAATCCATTTCTGTTCTCCTTTGAACTTAGAAATTACACTGCAAAAGCAGATTGCTACATTCTGTATTCATACTCTATGACCTGTTCAGAAAGAGTCTGTGGCTGACTGTAGAGACATTTGGCCCTCCACTGATAGGTTGTGACAAATGTTTTTGTTCCTCTGCAAAAAAAATGAAAACAAATTATTTCCATTCGTTACATGCTCCTGCGAAGTCACGGCTGTGGAATTCACTATGGCTGAAGACATCTTCGGCATGCTGAAGGGTCGTCGGGGATAGTGTGGCGGATTATGAATGCCCTGTGGAGCTCATAAGCCACAAAAGAGTACCTTTTGAGTCGTGCATATCGTGCAGATATTCACCAGTTCGCATAGACCAAGGACAGGTGAGCTTAAAGTATGTTCAAATATTTTTATATCTCAAATTGTTTAGCAAGAAAAGATTACCAGGGCTTCCGCTGTAAAAAAGACATTCGACTTTCGTGGAACGAATCAGACATTGTTCAATATTTTCTCGTGCTCCCTGGGTAAAGCAAGGCATAAATTTATTGTCTCATATTTTTGTACTGTTTATGTTTTAGGCAATAGGGCGAAGATAGACCCAAAAGAGCTGTACAAGGAATGCATATGGCCATTTGAATTGTATTTGGACCCCTTGTTGGAAGTGTATCATCAGAAGGCAACACATTAAAGCTCTTGCACGGGATGAAATCATTGCATTCTACAAGTAAGTACGCACTGCCATTTCTGGGTCTTTCATGGCGCGCTTTTAGGTAGTTTCTTTGCAACTAATGGTTTGAAACTACTTCTTTTCAGTGACAGCTTCGCCTGTGGCTCAAGGTGACAGTAGGAGCTTTTCGAAACATGTTAGCGAAACTTTCCTGGAAGTGCACTTTGAGACGTCCCTGGCAGAAACACCCGGCTCTTAATTTTGGTTGGGTAAGCTGGCATTTTGTTTTTGCGGGACTCAATTTCTGGGGCTGTTCATCCTAATAAAATCTTACTGTTAAGAAGTTATCGTGAACGCCAATATTGGCCATTGTGTTCACATTCCGCCTACTAAGGGTGCTCCAACAGTGGCCAAAAAAAAACACTATTTTGTATTTAAGTTTTGTAAATATTTAGCTTTTACACCTTGAGAGGTGTTGCTGTGATTTGCCTGCACCACGGACACGCCCTACGTGGTTGCTGCTACAACAATACGGTGGCAACTGACGATTTAAATTTCCCGCTTTTAATACGCCCGTAGCACATATAATACTCCCAAATGCAGCCGTAGCACGAGTAATGCTTGCATTGGATTTTGACAGGTGGTTAAATAAGGTGTAATTTTTTTTTGAAGGGGATTGTTTGGAGCACAGAAAGTGACGTCTGCAAGAAAATGTGCTATAGTTGTGATTTATAAGAAAATTGTGCAACAGCCTAGTTCAGCATTAGTCAGCTCAATTTCTGCCTCATACCACTACGAACCATGGAGGTAATACATATCGAGAGGGAAATATTTCAGGTGGAACTAATTCCCACCAAAAAATCTGCCACAATGCGATATTTATGATTTCCTATGACTGGCCATTTATTTCTTTGCGGTAGAAACATCGTTTAGCTGTAAGTTATATTAAGCCAGCCTCACTCCAGCATTCTAGGGAGCACATTAGACAGTACAGAGAACATTTTTTGCAGAGAGAAGGTGTGTAAAATATAATGCCGAAAGGTGATTATAGTAATTAATATTTGATTAATAAACGAAACCTCTCAAGGATAAAAAACCTTATATTCAGGATACCGAGGCAGCAAGGTGGGATACTTTCCAGAATCAGGGCAATTTCATTGATTGTCTGTGGTGATATTGTTTAGCGCACTTTCACCTTCAGCAGCACTCCCAGAAAAAACCCAAGAAATCACTGATTTTAAATCAATTACTGTGTTGTGAAAGGGCCTAAGCAACTCACTCATTTAAAGCAACCATGTAACAAAATATTCTTGTTTCCTTGAAGGTACATGAGGTGAGCAGTAAGTCTTTTCGAAGCCCGGTTATTCTGAGAGAAGGGACTGGCGGCATCAATATTGCCCGCAAGAAACACATCACGGATTCGCCGCCTGCATTGTCACTTCAGGATGTGGTCACCCTCTTCGCCGCATATGTCATCTTTTTCATAGTGTCATCATGTTCTTATGGTTGTGTGCCTTTGAAGAGTTCTTGGGATTTTGCAGGGAGTTCTTGGAAAGCATGAGAAATTTGGCGGTGGCCTGGTGTCATTTAAGTTGGAGTCTGTTGAAATACTTGAAGTGTTCAGCTCTACTTGGGATTTTAAATTATTGGTAGAGGTTAAAGTATCCCTTGAAAGGCATGAAGGAGGTCAGATGAAAGGCATGAAGGGGGTGAAATCAGATGAATAGGTTTAAGTTACTGGCACATGCAAGTTTCATGTCAACTGAGCACTGAAGTCGTGCCTTATTTTTCATCATTGGCACAATGCGCAGGCTGTCTTTGAATCTATAGTGGGTGTTAATGTAGTTCATGGCACCGCATTGTAACGTCCTATTATTCAAGTGTAGCTCATGAGATTTTTTTTTTTCGTGGCAGTGCTGCTGCTGATGCAAAAGTGACAGTGCTTATTTACGCAGATGGCCTTCATTGATAAACTTTAGTACTGTAAGTGAGCTGACACCCATGCCGTAGAAGAATTTAAAATGTACCTATTTGGCTTGAACAAGTCTTCTCCTTTGACCAAAGTTGCATTTCTTGCTTGACAGAAGCAGGGCTTTGGTCACAATTACACTGACAGCAAGACGGGAGGGTTTTTGTAGCACGCAACTGTGAATTTTACCTAAGGTAAAACGGTGAGGCTGGAAAAAATGCTTTCAAGTCTGCTTTGTAAAACTGGTCCCCTGTATGATTCAACGCTGGCTTGTTTGCTTCTTAAGGATGTCTCGCTTGTTCCCGCTTGAATTGATGACGTATATATTAGTCTGCTTGTTAAATTTTAATATGTGTAACATGCTTCCAGCTACCTGGTCTGCAAAATTATACAAGATTCACGCTGGCTTTTGTGAGATTTCCTGGAATGAATTATTTTAATCAACTACAAATTGTTTGGTCAAGTAACGTGCCTTAAGTCAAAGGCCTTTTCAGGACGCTCATAAAGTCTATTTTGCCTACAAATAGCTTGATGTTACATTTACGTCCGGTGTCAGGAAACTACTATCTTTAATAATCATGTTTTAATTGTGGCATACTGCCGCATGTGACCTCTCGTGTCAAAATGTTTTATCGTTAATCTTGGCTCGAGCGTTGTTTTCCTAAACTCTTGCACTGCACTGTTGTGGGTTTGTGATAATACAACCGTGTATGGCTTGTTTTTAGACCTTTCCCTACAATTTAATAGCAAACTGCATTTTCCCAAACAGTTATGCGTAAACATAGTATGGCAAGCGCAATGAGTAATTCCGCCTTTGAATTACCTTGGTTTATCTGATAAGACAGCATATTTGATGCTCACTGTTGTATAATGTCTATGTCAGTGCCGCGGTAGACGCACACGTCTATTTATTTGTGAAGCAGTTGACCCTAATACCGTCTTTATTAACCCTGATTTTGAGTAAAAGTAAATATGTAAAAATGCCACGTGGAGCGTAGTGTTATCATTATGGTATTTATTGCTTGTACGGTGGTCATTTTCTGTGCAATTTAAAATAGACAGCTATTCAAATCTGAAATGTCTGAATACTAACACCCAATAAAGTTCTATAGTATGTTGAAAAGCAGTGTATGAGTCATAATAGTTTGTTTCGTGCGTATTTTAATGCAAGTATATTGTTTCTTTTACATGCAGCTGAAACCCAGAACAGGAATCTGCGGGTGAAGCCAAAGACTGTGTGCCGCTCTAGGTGCCTCAGACCAACTTTTATATAGAACTGTGCTCCGATAGGCAACTGTTGCAGTTCTCGTTCCCAACTAACCCAAAGTAAAGCCGATCTCGTCAGAGGGATCGCGGCCACCTCCTTCGCAAGGCCAACTTTGTTCCATCGCACTGCCGATGCAAACAACTAAAAGCTGTGGCAGTTAATTACTGCGCGAAGTCTCCTCCCCAGCGGGTGTAAACCACAGCGTAACTACAGCAGCCAGCGGTTGGTTTCGCGCCGGCTGAGTTAATCAAGCGCCCGACGAATAGAACGTAAAATGAAAAAAAAAAAAACCACGCAGCCGAGTGGCTGCCGCCGAGGCGACTTAGCCCCCTTAACGACGCGGGATCACGCTTCCCACAAGGCTGGCACGCGTCTGACAAGGACGCAATCGAGCGACATGTCGACAGGCTGCCAGCAACGTGTCGTGCGTACTGTTTGGATTTAGCCCCGGAAAAGAAAAATGGTCCCCGAAGTTTCGCTTTCCTTTGTCGTCCTCTGAAGGAGTCGTGCACGACAGTGGGAAACGCTTCTGGCCTTCATGTTGGAAGTAGTCATACAGCGCTTCTAATTCCGGTACCAGTGGCCACCTTCGCTCTTGCTTGGTCGCTATTGGCTCATCATTTATTGGTCTGGATAGCGCTTGAAGCCCTGCCAATATCTGTACAGTGCTGCGGACTTCGCAGGCCGTGAACAAACACTAGAGCAGCTTTGAAGAGGCGTGAGCAAAATTTGTTGTGCTGCTCTCTTGCAACTAAGTGCGCCCTTGAGGCTAGAGAAACTGAACGATAATCTTAAGATGCGCTCCTTCACACACCCTTCGCGATCAGTGTCCGCGGGGATGAACGTGATTCGTAACAAACGCCAGTCAGCTGGATCAACCATGTGAACGAAGTGGGTTTATTTGTCCAAACTAAGTTGTGTATGCTTCAATGGTGCCAATTATGTAAGGAAACATTTTCCTTGAGATTGCTACAAAGGAAGAGCATGAATATGCGGACGAGAGAACCATCGGAGAGGAGGAGAAGAGAACGCAGGACTCAATCAGCAAGAGCAGAGGGATAGGTACAGTGGAGAGGTGAATGAGATGAGCTTGGAAGTAGAAGGGGTGAGACAATGAGGCGTTACATGATTGGGGACGCTATTGTCCTTCGACGGTATTTGCGTGAAGCAAACGTTGGCCTACTTTTTGACTACTGCGTGAAACATCGTGCTAAATGACACCGATTGTTCCCAAAATAACACCTAAAAGTAGGCGCTTATTGCATTTTGCGACGACTGGGGAACAGTTCTGCTATCATGTAATGAGTAACACGACTCTCCGCAGCTGGCAGGGGGCGCTATAATAAAAAAGGTTTACCAGCATCCGGGTGATGAGTAACCCATGTTTGTTGACTGTGTTTATGCGGTCTTCCTGATGCGGTACATTATTTGCGTTGTGGTATCCAAGGGCGTGTACGTGTTCCCGGTTTACTGTGTTGATTTTATTAGCATTGTCCTTCCAGTGTACCCTCTTCCCACTCTCAATTGCCCAATGAGTTAGAATGTTACTTTTTATATTTGATCACAGTACACGATCTTTTTCAGCAGACGTATTGTGCGTAAAACAAAGCGTTATATTTGAATAAAGTATTGACAAATTCACATCATGATCGACGTGCGGTTGGCTGCGGGACGAAATAAATCTCGCCGCAAATTAACTATATAAAAATAGATGTCCCCGTAGTTCTTAAGGGGGCTTACCTGACCGCATTTCTATAAAACTTCCTAATTCATGACCCACGGGCTTAAAAGTGTCACGCACCAATAATACAAAGTTTTAAAATTTGTTGAAACGTTTTAATACTCTAGCTTCCTTCTGTTAGAAAGGTATCCCGTCTCTATTGAAATAAACAATAAACAATAAACAAAGTTTGGCTTCCCTAGTTTTCCCTACGTCGCGCTAGCTATCTAGCAAGTGGGAGTTTGGTTTATTTATTTTCGTACAGGATTCACGTATTTCTAGAAAAAGCAAGCTAGGGTTTGTGGACATTTGTATGCATTTGAAAAACGTTTGGTATTTGCGCACGATGGTTTGCAAGCCCGTGACTTATGTAGTAGTAAATCCCACAGTAATTTTAACAGGTGCGTCCCCCTTAAACATGTCGCTCGTAGCGTTCACGCATGCTCGTAGCCGCATGTTTGAGGACATTACATTGCATTTACCCAAAGAAAACCCTCCCGCAGAGAATATTTACTTATTCTGAATCAAATACGCGTTATAGGATAGGCGAGCCGGTTTCCTGTCATTTCGGAGTACGAAAAGAACTATTTCTTCTTGAGGTGACGTGCAAGCTATTATAGCAGACATCGTAGTTACTTCCTTTATAAAGAAACTACCATGCCTTTATTTTAATTTTTAACAAAGCGCGACCGTATGCCCGCATTTGCTCAAGAACATTCATACTTGATATGGCGAGGTGAAACTTCAACCACAGATTTTTCTTTTTTGGCAGTGCCTGTCTTAAGGTCATTATTCTTGTTACTGGCGTTCCGCAACGAGTGTCTCGGGAAATATGAATGTATTCTCGGCCACAGTGTGTTTCTCAAAACGGGATTTTATGAATTGGATTGCACTTGTAAAATATTCTTATCAAGGATCAAGAAGAAGACGAAGAAAAAAAAATTGGCCGCGTATCTGCTCCTTTCGTAGCAAATGTCGGCAAAAGACGATAGTGTTTGTAGACATTTGCCAAGTAAATGCCTCCCTTCGATTTTCCGCTCACCTCTCATGTTATTCCTCTTGCGTCGCGCTCCTCCCAAGGGAAACACGCTAAAGGTTTTTTTTCAAGCCTATTTAAATTTACTGCATTCCACTGCTCCAGGCCGGGTGAATCAATGCCAGCGCTGCCGTGCGGCACAGACGCGCGTGAATTGAAACGCTCTACTTTAATGTTTATAGTACCACGTTTCCCTAGCCCACGTGCGTTCCAAGCAAACGTAGAACCTATCTAGTGGAACCTTTCGTAGCTGTTGCCACTTGATTTCTTAAAATGCCACCAGAAGCTATATGGCGCGGGCTACCGCAGGCGACGGCGGAGGAATTTTTTTTCTGCAGTGGATGAAGTATTTATTCTCACACAAATCGAACATGTAGGATTTTTTATAAAGGAACGCTGCAAATATCACTTCTGTATTACTTTGTTGTTTTATATTTGCGTAATGTCTTGTTGTTCTTCACCAATATTGACAAGAATGAACATTGCACCGGACTTAGACAGGCCGATACAGCTGTGACCAAAATTTCCGGGTTTAAGTAGCCCAAGAAACACTATCGTCTTTAAAAGACCTGGGCGCGCTTGCACGAACACACGTTCTTATTGGCAGTCTTATTCACAGACTAGTCTTATTCACGGACTTCAATAAGACCGCGAATGACATTCGGACTAGTGCGCTTGCTCGAAATCACTCGGGCCAGGCTACACAGCGGTCTTATTGAAGACTATAGGGACAGCGTGGGCCTAGATGAGCACGAGAGAGGCCCCCAGGGAAAAGCGGGGAATACGCAGCAATAAATAAATAAAATAAAATAAAACTGCTTGTTGCTGTCGCCGGCGTTGGGCAAGCGTTTATTGTGAACCATGATTCGGTAAAATCAAGAAATGCTCACCATCAGACGGCGGATGTGGGCCTTGTCACAAATACGTTACAATGATCCGACATCCTTGGTAGGCCAACTCAAGCGGCCGGGTAAACGAAGTCATAAACAAAGATCGTCTGCTCGAAGCGTGCGCCCAAGAAACCCACTGGGCTGACGCAAAAAGCAGCGACGTTGTCTCACGCTGTCGCAACACTAGTCGTGATTTCATCTCACCGTGAGTTAGACAGTTGCGAATTGGCTTCGGGTTCATCGTCGTAGACTCGGATGCAACGAGCACTCCAGCGGCTCACGCCCCCTGGAACAGCGACACAATCGCAACAATCCGCTGCCTAGCCGGCAGCACGCTTTGCGAGGGCTGAAGCTGTAAACAAGCGCGCTGTAGAACATAGACGATTGTTGATATCATGCATGCTGCTTTTACATGCCGCCTTCAGATCTCAATTGCTCAAGCAGAATGCGCAAAGTACAAACCGAAACAATCAAGCTTCGTAACCGCCACTTTTGAAGAGAAGGATTGAAAGACGCGGTTTGCGCAGCTTCTCGTTGAAAACGCGATTTTATTTGACGCTCACGGGCAGAGGTACTACAGGCTAGCGTTTTGCTGTTGTGCGTATTTTTTTGTCACATTGCAGTTCTATCGTGAACGCCTATTTGCTGTTCCTGGGTTAATGAGCATGATTTTATAAAACAATACATTTGTTCCGTCATTTCCGTTCCGCCTTTTCGTAGCTACTGTGTTGACAGCTGGAGCAGACGATCACACATTCACACCGCGCGCTTGGCCTCCCGATGTCTGCTCGGGACTATTATCGGGCCGCAGACTATGATTTCAGTCCATCTTCGTTTGACGTGGGTGAGAAAAAAGTCGCGCTACCCGGGAAAAACAAGCACACGCGCATAGCGCACAGCGAAAGTTGAAAACGGTGGTTGGCTGCAGCCATCAGTGCCACATCAAAGAAGGTAGGCCTTGCGGCTTCCGGCGCCGGCGTAGACAGAGAGAGAGAAGACTTTAGAAGAAGAAGACAGCGGAGGTTACCGGGAAGGGGCCGTTGGGGGTTGTGCAGAGGAAAATTGGCCGAATGCCCGCCTGCTGCAACAGCCAATGGCCCTGCTTAGAACCAGACAGACGGCCCAGCTGTCGATCCCTGTGGAGGCGCAAAAGATCGGGAAGAGGAAGGAAGAGACCTGTGGCGTATAATGTCTCTGTAGATGCGTGCATTGGGAGATGCAGGGCAGCTTTGTAAAGTGTGTTAAGGGCAGACTGAACTCTTCGCAATTGTGTCTGGGCTAATGTGCAATATGGGAGACATTACAAGATTTTGTTGAGGGCGAAGGCTGTTACCAGTTGACTGGCTCTGCGTTCATCGAGACCACCACGCCGCTTGACAACCCGTCGGACCAAGTGAGTAACTTGTTGGCATGTGGTGATCGTGGACTTGATGACATGGGTGAAGGAATGGTCTTGGAGGGGAAAGCCCAGAACACGGCAGGAGGAAGCACGGGGGACGGGGTTACCATTAAGGGTTAGCGACAAGAGCGGGTTCACAGATCGTTGATATTTAGAGCCGGAAATCAAGAGCAGCTCAGATTTTTCTGGAGCTGCTTGCAGGCCTGTGCGGGCAAAAAATCAAGAAATGAGGTCAAGGCCAGATTGCAAAGTGAGTTCCACCTCCCCAGGAGACCCATGAGTGCACCACAGTGTAATATCATCGGCGTAGAGAATTGAGTGAAGGTTCGGGATCTCGGACAATGCTCTGGCAAGAGGTGAAAGGCCGAGGTTAAAGAGTGTAGGAGATAATACGGCTCCTTGAGGAGTACCGCGAGTGAGGGTGATCGGTGGTGATAGTGTGTTCCCCAGCCGGAATCGAGCCGTTCGGGAGCGAAGGAAAGAACGAACGTAAGAGTAGAGATGGGAGCCACAATTAGTGCCTTGGAGGGGGGACAGGATAGCGTCGTGAAGGAGGGTATCGAAAGCCTTGCGAACGTCCACCGTCACGAGCCCATGAACTTGGTGCCCTGAGGGCTGAAGGAAAGTTTGCTGAAGGAGGAGAAAGAGGTCTTGAGTGGATATATGTGGGCGGAAACCGATCTGATTGTGTGGAAGGAAGTTGGTACTATCGAGTAGGTCTGTGAGACGCGCGAGAACCATGCGCTCCATCGTCTTCCCTACACAAGAAGCCAGAGAGATGGGGCGAAGGTTTGGGAGGGTGGCGGGCTTACCAGGTTTGGGGATGAGAGAGAGATGGTGGAAGAGATCCATTCCTCAGGTAGCCTGCCCGTGCTCCAGTATTCATTTATTTGGGATAGAAGGAACTCTTTGTCTGAGTCGGGGAGGTTCTTCAGGACGGAATAGGAAATCTGGTCCGCACCCGGAGTGGTGCCAGCTTTATTGAGGGCCAGAGCACGTTCCAGTTCGGGTAATGTGAAAGGGCGATCAAGGTCACTGTTGGGAGGCCCTGTGTACTCGGGGTAGAGAGAAGGGAGTAGTGGCGTAACGTATAAATCGGTAACCTCTCGAATTAGGGAGTCGGCATCATGCAGTGAGAGGGGCTTTTGAAGGGTTGGAAGAGGAGCCGGCTGAGGGCCAAGAAGGGAACGGAGGAGAAACCAGGGGGATTTAGTGTGTAGCGAACCGTTGATCGAATCACATATACGATTCAATTCGATGAATCAAAAGTGGAACAGTGGGTTAGTATTTTGGTGTTTAGGGTGTCTAGGCGTTGTCTCAGCTGTGTGTTGTGGGGCTGGGTACGTACAAGACAAAGGAGGCGTTTTCGGCGTCTCCACATACGCATAAGGTGAAGATCGGGGTTGTCTGATGGAGGGTCGGCGACGGTGGTCGTGGCTGTTTCCGACTGCGTTCTCTTCAGCGAGCGTATCCACAAGCTATAGTCAGTAGTTGGTTCTTGGGCGCGCAGGCGGCGAAAACGGTCCCAGTTAGTATGTGTGATTACACGTTTCTTAGGTTTGTGTGTGAGCATGAGTGTTATTTCAATAATGTGGTGGTCGGAGAGGAGAGTATCCGGAAGGACTTGCCAGGTTGCCGGTGGATTCGGGCCGTTGTGAAAGGTGAGGTCAGGTGTTATGGGGCGTTGTGTTGTGTATCCGTCTCGGTTGGGTGTGTCTGGAGTATTTATGAGTGTATATGAGCCTTGCATTGCGTGTGCGTGAAGAAGACGGCCTGTACGAAGGGTGTTTGAGTATCCCCATATGGTGTTTGGGGCATTAAAGTCTCCGCCAAGGATGATGTCACGCCGTTTGGGAAAAGATTGGAGAAAATGAAAGAGAGGAGAGATTAGGACGGTAGAATTGGGGGGATTATAGACATTCACAAGAGTAAGAGGTGGCTTCGGGGGGTCTGGGTAATAGGAGAGGGCCGTAACATATGGGAGTAATGTAGATGGGACGTCTTCCGGTTCATATGATATGTCCCTACGAATATAAATAGACGACAGTGGCGCAACAGGGTCGGCGTGCAGACCTCGATAGCCGGGTATGACTTTTGCATGCCGTGTCTCTTGTAAAAGAAGAAAGTGCGGGAGTGTGGCTTGTGTAAAGAGCCATTGCTGAAGAGGCGTGCGGTTCGTAGAAAGGCCGTGTCTGTGCGGCAGTTCCACTGAATCAATTTTAGTGCCATATTAGAGGTTATTGGGAAAGGTTGGGTGGGGCGAGAAGGGTGGCGGGCTTAATCTTAGGGGCCAATCCGACTGACGAAGCAGGGACAGGGTTGGCGCGTTTAATTGAGCTGTTTGTGTCTTCCATGGGTGTTGGGGCGTCATCAAATTTTTTGCTTGTGGTGGCATTTAGATTGTTAAGCGACTCTGTGAGCTTGGTAATGAGCGCCTCGAGGCTAGAAGTGCGTTGGTCTTGCGCATCGAGGCGCGTTTGCTGGATCTCGACTAGCGATGTAAGGGCAACTGCGCGTGACGTAAACTCGGTAAGCCATTGCTCGAGCTGGTCGATCTTACAAGAAGTGGGGGAACTTTGGGGGGTGAGTGTGGGTGGGATCGGCGGCCCTACCTGAATTCCAACATGCGGTGGCGTGAGCAGGTCTGGATTCACTGGCACAGTCTTCGTTTGTGCACTGAGTGCGGGTTGAGATGCCGAAGTTACTGATGAAGGGGGTAGATTAGGTCGCTGGCCTCCCCAGGTGGCAGTCGGCGGCAGAGCCATATTCGAAGTGGGTGGCTTGGACGATGCAGGAGGGGTTAGCTTCACTGGTGGTGGCGTGGTGTGAAGGCTCTTCTGTTGCTGTCTATGCCGTAGTAGCTGCTTCTTTGCCTCTTTGGAACAGGCCTCATCCCGGCTCTTGCGGATATTGCATACTTCAGCGAAGGGTGCGTGGTGGCCTTCACAATGGAGACACCAGGGTGTGCAGGGATGCGGTTCGTCGGGCTGGGTAATGACGGTGGAGCAAATGGGGCACCGCTGCTGATTGCCGGGACACGCCAGCGTGCGGTGTCCATATTGCAGACAGATTGTACAATGGTGGGCACGTGGCTTGTGTGGGCGGAACCGAAATTCGATTCGTTGGTAGTACACGTAAAAAGGGACGTTTGTGCCAGAGAACGTGAGAATGGCCGAGTTCGTACTACCCATGCGGCGGGCAGAGAGGATGTCAGACTGGTAGCAGTCCAAATCACGTATAAGGTCGTCAGGCGTTGCATCGGGGGCGATTCCGTGTATTACTCCGCGGCACGAGTTCGTGGGGGCCATTAGGTAAGGGGCTACTTGATGGGTGCGTCCGGCCAGCGTAATGCTTTGGACGCGGAGGAGGCGGTTGACGACTTCGACGTGGTGCGTTTTAACAACTGCGAGGCGGTCGCGATGGCGTAAGTGAAGCGAAATATCGGCACAAGTATGTGCCGGTAGCTTCGCCGCTCGGATGAGGGCTGGAAGAATACCAATCCGCTCCGCGGCAGCTCCGGATTGTATGGGTGGTAGATGTAGTCCGACTGCATGTAGGTCGAAGCTTGGGCGGGCGGTGGGTCTGGGCTTGCGGGGTTTTCCGGGGGTTATCCAGTCTCCTTCTTGGTCATCTGGCTCGACAGGGAAGTCCTGTTCGAGGGTAGAGGCGGTAGCAGGCCCTAGTGTGCGGAGTTGAAGGGAGTGTGGTTCGGGACGCTGCATGGTAGTGCCTTGCGAAATGGTCTGCGTCTGCAGTACCGGCGGCGCAGACGCTCCCGAAGAATGCATGGCCAGGTCGGTAGTCATGGCAACGGCGCCCGGCGATGTCATGCCGCGTGCAGGTGGCTCGAGCAAACCCAGCGCCGGCGCCTGTCCGGCGCGAACGTGAAGGTAGGCTTAGCTTGCCACGTTGTGCGGTGGAAATTTCACACGGCTTGTTTGCGACTCCGGGCCTCTGAACGCCGAGATCCGATGGTCAAGGGAGTCCTGGTAGGCTTGCTCACCTGACGTGAGGTAGAGGCGGCAGCTGGACGCACAAAACCGAAGAAATCCGGCGAATTTGCGGGAGCTGACGTCGCCGTGTCCGATGCTCACGGCGCTGGTGGCGCCCTCCCGCGCCGGCGTTGTCTGTCTCTTTCCACCCTCTCTCCCGGCGGCGTTCCCAAAGGCGTCGATCTCCTCGGAACAGGCATTTATTTGTTCTAAGCAGACGGTCGAACGACCGCCGCTCGGTATCGTTCGCCACTCCTACGGCTACCTCACTCGTTTTTCACGGTATGGAGGTCGATCTTTATGATGAAATGACCGGCCACATCAGCATAAGACTGTGAATAAGACTGCTCGGAGCAGACTTATTCACAATCTTATTGCGTTCTTATTTAGAGTCTTATTCGCTGTCTTATAAGTTTCCAGAAAGCGTCTTATAGCCTAGGGAAGAAAAGACCCCGAATAAGAATGCCAATAAGATTAGACTGCGAATAAGACTCTTATTTGGCTTCCAGCCAGCGGGCCGTGGTCATGCAGTGCGAGCGCGCGATCTGTAACATTTTTTTTCCGCCAATAAACTTCCGTGTTCCGACAGCCGCTCTATCTCTCGTCTGTACAAAACGATGGTGCCGTGACAAGGGCCCGCTTGCTCGAAGCAAAATAAGACAGTCTTATTCGCAGTCTAATCTTATTGGCAGTCTTATTCGGGGTCTTATGTTCCCTAGGCTATAAGACGCTTCCTGGAAACTTATAAGACAGCGGATAAGACTGATTGATTGATTGATTGATTGTGGGGTTTAACGCGCCGACGCAACGCAGGCGATGAGGCGCGCCGGTGTGGAGGGCTCCGGATTAATTTTGACCACCTGGGGATGTTAATCGTGCGCCGAAATCTCGTATCGGATAAGACTCTAAATAATAAACTGTGAATAAGACTCCTCGGAGCAGGCTTATTCACAGTCTTATTGCGTTCTTATTTAGAGCGGATAAGACTCTAAATAAGAACGCAATAAGACTGTGAATAAGCCTGCTCCGAGGAGTCTTATTCACAGTCTTATGCTGACGTGGTAAGTCGTTTCATCATAAAGATCGACCTCCATACCGTGAAAAACGAGTGCAGTAGCCGTACAAGTGGCGAACGATACCAAGCGACGGCCGTTCGGCCGTCTGCTTGGAACAAATAAATGCCTGTTCCGAGGAGATCGACGCCGTTGGAAACGCCGTCGGGAGAGAGGGTGGAAAGCGACAGACAACGCAGGCGCCGGAAGCCGCAAGGCCTACCTACTTTGAAGTGGCACCGATGGCTGCAGCCAACCACCGTTTTCAAATTTCGCTGTGAGCTATGGGCATGTGCTTGTTTTTCCCGGGTAGCGCGGCTTTTTTTCTCTCTCAGGTCAAACAAGGATGGACAAGAGTGATAGTCTGCGGCCCGATATTAGTCCCGAGCAGACTTCGGGCGGCCAAGCGCGCGGTGTCAATGTGTGATTGTCTGCTGTGTCGGCTGTCACCACAGTAGCTACGAAAAGGTGGCACGGAAAGGACGGAACAAATGTATTGTTTTATAAAATCATGACCATTAACCCAGCAAAAACAAATAGGCGTTCACAATAGAACTACAATGTGACAACAAAATTACACAGAACATCAAAACGCTAGCAGCCTGTAGTACTTCTGCCCGTGAGCGTCAAATAAAATCACGTTTTCAACGAGAAGCTGCGCAGACTCGTGTCTTTCCATCCTTCTCTTCGAAAGTGGTGGTTACGAAGCGCATTCTGCTTGAGCAAATGGGATCCGGAGGCGACACGTAAAAGCAGCATGCATAATACCAGAGTCCTTCAAGCATTGAAGGACTCTGATAATACTAACATTCGGCTGTATTCTACAGCGCTATTGTTTACATCGGCAGCCCTCGCTAACGTGCTGCCGGCTAGGCAGCGGGTTGTTGCAATCGTGTGACGTGTCGCCGTTCCAGTCGGCGTGAGCCGCTGGAGTGCTCGTTGCATCCGAGTCTACGACGATGAACCCGAAGCCAATTCGCAGCTTTCTAATTTACGGTGAGATGAAACGCACGACTCGTGTTGCGGCAACGTCAGACAACGTCGGTGCGTTTTGCGTCAGCCCAGCGGGTTTCTCGGGCCCACGCTTCGAGCAGACGATCTTTGTTTTACGCGGCCGGGCGACCGAGGCCCGGCCGCATGAGTTGGCGTACCAAGGAAGGCGGATCATTGTAACGTATGCGTCACAAGGACCAAATACGGTGTCTGATGGTCAGTATTTCTGGAATTTATCCAATCATGGTTGAAAATAAACGCTTGCCAACGCCGGTGACGGCAACAAGCATTTTTGCGGCGTATTCCCCGCTTTTCCCTAGGGGCCTATCTCGTGCTCATCTAGGTACCCGCTGTCCCTATATTCTTCAATAAGACCGCTCTGTAGACTGGCCCGAGTGCTTTCGAGCAAGCGCACTAGTCCGAATCTTATTCGTGGTCTTATTGAAGTCCGTGAATAAGACTAGACTGTGAATAAGACTGCCAATAAGAACGTGTGTTCGTGCAAGCGGGCCCAGGATTACCTTCGAGCCGTATCACCAAGAACCCTACGTGCCTCGGAGCAGCAGAGACGAATACGGCGAGGAGCAGCTGAGCCACCTGGACGGAAAAGGGACGGCGGCGGAGCCTGCCGGAACAGAAGAATACGCACGGGGATCGACGTTCAAAGCATAAGCGAACAACGCTGTCAGCATGACTAAGGAAACGCTAATCAAGAGGAAAGCGCTAGAACCCAGATTACGCAGATAACCAAGCTGGGGGAAGAAAGAATTGCTAACGGAGCAGACAAGCGGACCTTGAACGTACTTAAGGCGCAATCAAAGCAATATCCGCCAATCTAAAGACAACAAATGAACAAATGGAGCAGTTCATCACAGATGACTCAGCAGATAGCGAGTTTTAAAGAAATATTGAGTACGAGATAAAGATATTCACTGTTTTGTCGCAACTGGCGACCAGCATAGCCGAGCTAACTTAGGCAAATGGGCGAGCCATACCAACAACTGCAAATAACGCCGAGCGGAGTAACCCGACAGACTCGACGGAGCTAGTCAAGTTACCTAAGCTGGACTTGGTGAAGTTTGACGGGAATGCGCTTGCGTGGCAGCGGTTTTGGTAGCAGTATGAATCGGCGGTACACCTAAGGCCGAACATGAGTAAGGGACATAAGTTTAATTACTTGATGTCTTCGGTGACGAGAAAGACAGCCGCTGCTATCGAAGGTCTCCAGTATTCCGAAAAAAAAACTATGATCAAGCAGTGGAAATATTGAAAGAGACATTTGGTAATCAGGAGCAATCAGTTGACCTGCACATGAGCGAGATACTAAAGCTAGAAAAATTCAAATCTCCAAAGGAAACAGACGCCCTTCGCCAACTGGTTCAAACAGTCCAAGTGCACACACTAGCCCTCGAGTCATTGAATGTTTCTACAGAGTGCTATGCCCCGATGATGATGCCTGTGCTTAAGAGAATGCTGCCTCCGGAGCTAGCTGTTGCGTGTAAGATGAAAGAAGTCGCAATGACAAGCCCGGATAGTCGCGATGCTCAAGGACAGAGAAGTGCTCAGCCGGAAAGAATAACGCTGAAACCCTCAAAAGGTTGCTAGTGTTTCTCCGGGAACAAGTGAAAATTAAAGAGGAGAAACAGTACAAGAGCAAGAAGGGGCAAGCATGAAGGAGCGGGCGAATTCCTGGAAAACCACCGCACATTTTTGTGGCTCAGCTGACAGAGTATGCTTATTCTGTAACCAACAAAATCATATGACCGAGGATTGCTGCAGAAGCTTTACGATGGAAGAAAAGAAAGCGGCATTGGTCGGGAGCAGAGCGTGCTTTAGGTGCACACGACCTAACCACACCGCTCGTGTTCGTAGGTCCAACGTTAAATGCAAAAAGTGCAAAGGCCGCCACGCAACGTCGATGCGTAGGACTAAGTTAAGAGACAAAACAGGACGCAGCGCTTCGGCCCCACATCAAAAGGAGGCAACCAGCACGGCTTGTACTACGCACGCAGTGGATCGAGAAGACCAAAATGAAAACACTGGTGTACTCCTGCAGACGGCAGGGGCTTAGTTCGGCGGAGGAACAGAGGGTGATTATGCACGACTGTTGCTTGATAGCGGAAGCCAGAGCTCGTGTATATCAGCCCGGCTTGCAGAAAAGATTGGAGCAAAGGTTCGGAGAAAAGAAAAGTTATGATAGGCTTCTTCGATGGAGATGAAAAGGTTAAGGACATGGAAGTGGTGGAAGTTGCCGTGGCCTCAGAAAGAGAAAGTGACGCTACTTTCATCGAAGCAGTGGAGGTTGAAGTGATATCTCTAAACAGACTGCCCAGCCCAAGTAAAGTGTTATGTCGAAAAATGCAGGCGATGGGCATGAAAATCGCAGGTGATAATAAGAAACCCGCAGCATTTCAATCGGTTTGTATGCTAATAGGATCAGATTATTACTGGGACTTATTTACAGGGACATCAAAAGGAGTTGGAGACAAGCTTATGGCCGTTGAAACGAAGCTTGGTTGGGTTATGCAAGGACCAGTCCAACAGAGCAGAGTGACGCTAACGCAAGCGCAGGCGGTGATGGTACTCCATGTGGAAGCCGCCGCGAACGGACTTCAAGAAGAATTGCAAAAGTTTTGGAGCCTCGAATTCATCGGCATTGAAAGCAAGACGAATGACTCAAGGAATAATGACCGCATAGTTGAAGGTTTCGAGAAAGGAATAGTCATGTTCCGAGACCGATGTTCAGTAAGTTTACCGTGGAAAAAAAAAACGTCACTTAGTAATTACGACATCGCGGAAAAAAGGTTGTTGCAGCCAACTCAAAGATTAACCAGAAATGAAACGCTCATTCGGTACGACAAGGCAATAACGGAATATTTTTCGTCAAATGTAGCAGAAAGGGTACCAGGTGAAACAGAAAGGATCACCACGCTTTGCTACTCTATGCCACACCAAGACGTCATTCGAGAAGACCAAAAAACAACCAAAGTGCGAGTCGTGTTCGACGCGTCATCTAGCTCAACAAACGGAGGGTCTCGGAACGACAACTTGGAAAAGGGGACAATTGCGACGAGGACATACTATGACTGCTGAGAAACTTCAGAAACGACAAAGTGGCGATGATATCAGACGCCGAGGCGGCATTCTTGCAAATTTCAATTTATGAAGAAGACAGAGACACCCTTAGATTCCTGTGGTGGAAGCACAACGACAAAGGCAATATAACGGGAGAGACGGAGACATGGCGAATGACCAGAGTAACTTTCGGAACAGCACCGACCACGTTCCTACTAGCAGCTACAATCAAGCACCACCCGAAGGCAATGAAAATTGAGTTTCCTGACACGGTGAACAAGCTCAGAAGACTATTTACATTAACGACGTGCTTCTGGGCGCTTCAAAGATAGAGGAAGCCAAACTTTTGTACAAGGAGGCCAAAGACATTTTCAGGAGATTGTCAATGAACCTAAGAAAATGAACAACAAACTTCGATGAAATGATCCAAATATTCAACGAGCATGAAAATCATGAAGTACACGAGATCGTCCGATGAAAACGAATAAGTACATTGCTCGGGATGGTGTGGCACCACTCAAAAGACATGCTATCGTTCCCGGTACAGAAATGGGAGTCACCAACAGACAACAGTTCTTTGACAAAAAGAGCCGTCCTGCAGGCTACGGCGAGAATATTCGACCCGCTTGGATTTTTATCACCAGTCACCGTCAGTGCAAAAATAGCATTTCAGAAGCTATGGAAGTTAGGAGAGGCATGGGACGACCCTCCACCTGACAAAGCAATGGGAAAGTGGAAATGTTTCATTCAGGATATGCAGAATCTAAAACACTTGAAAGTACCCTGATGCTACGGCCAAAAAGAAAAGAACGTCGGGACTAGGACTCTAGATGTGTTTGCCGATCCGAGTCCTCAAGCCTGTGGGTCTGCGGTGTACATCGTCCTCGCTTACAACGACGGGTCAAGAGAAGCAAAACTAATGGCAGCGAAAAGCAGAGTGGCTCCTATGAAGACTCTAACGTTAGCAAGTCTAGAGCTTATGGCCGCCGTGGTGGCCGCCAGGTTGTGCGACTACATAAATAAGCATTAGATCAGAATACTCGAGAAAACTTTCCATTGGACTGACTCAATGTAGTCCTACATTGGATAAAAGGAAACAGTAAAAAACAGCCATACGTCGAGAACCGGCTGTCGGAAATATGATGAACGACAAACCCCGACTGCTGGTCGTTCGTGCAGGGAGTAAATAACCCGGCAGACCTCGTGACACGCGGGATCATCGCGAAGGCCTTGGTGGAATCAGATCTGTGGTGGAGAGATCCGAGCTGGATGACTGCACCTGACGTGAATAACCAAGTAATCGTCGAACTTAGCACTGCTTCACTACTGGAAGAAAGCGCCCAATGCAATGAATGTGAAGTACATACAACTACACGGTGCGTGATGAAAATAGAACAGTATAGTTAATACACCGCCTAATACGCGTAACTGCTTCGGTTTTCCGATTCATATATCGTCTGAAAAGACAACACGAACAAGGGCCTTTGAAGCCAGGCAGAAAACTACTGGATAAAGCAGTCACAAGAAACTATTGCTGATTTAGGCCCAAGCAAGACAAAAGAACAAGGGAAACATGTTTTCACTGCGTGGAATGGAAGCATACTTAGATGATGAAGGGAGGCTACGGCACAAAGGACGACTGCAGTACAGCATGCTACCCAACCGGCACCTTATTGTGTTGCCTAAAGGAGGTCATTTTACGGAGCTTTTGGTCAGACATGTTCACCACCTAGTTCTGCATGGAGGTGTTCATGACACCTTGTCGCAACTACGCACAAGATTTTGGGTACTACAAGGACGTCAGGTGGTGAAGAAAGTTGTGAACAACTGCATTGTTTGCAAGAGGCACAATGTCATGAGACCTCTGACACAAGCTACGCCACCATTACCAGCAGACCGAGTAAATGAAGCTTTGCCTTTTGAAATCAGTGGTGTCAACTTTGGGGGAACACTTTACGCACGAGAAAACGAAGGGAAGATCAAGGTGTACGTCATAATTTTGACAAGTCCGGTCACAAGGGGTGTACATTTAGAGGTAGTACCCAACATGTCGACGAAGAGATTTTTGCAAGCGTTCAGGCGGTTTGTTGTGA
Organism: Haemaphysalis longicornis; assembly: GCF_048455015.1. NCBI lineage: Eukaryota > Metazoa > Arthropoda > Arachnida > Ixodida > Ixodidae > Haemaphysalis > Haemaphysalis longicornis. The sequence continues at coordinate 41,597,643 of NW_027526203.1, read as the reverse complement.
GAAGAAGTACACCGGCGGTAATATACTCGGATAATGCAAACAACATCAAGAAAGCTGCGAAAGAAGTCAACAGAATTATTCAAGCCATCCAGGACGAGACAACGCAGGATTACTGCTCCACACGCAAGACTCAGTGGAAGGCCATCGCAAAGTGCACCGCTTGGTGGGGAGGCTTCTACGAACGCCTAATACGGAGTCCCAAAACATCAATGAGGAAGATAATACAAAAATCAACGACTCCCTTAGAAGAAGTGTGAACGATAGTCACCGAAGTGGAAGGTGAGCTAAACAACCGTCCTCTTACTTACGTGCCCGCTGGACCTGACTAATCCCTGCCTATAAAACCGGCTGACGTGATTGGAGGAAGAATTAAACTTCACGAGCGAGGAAAGTTGACCCAAAGCACGGATATACAAACAACTTGGAAAAGCCGGCGTCGCACCTTTCGGTCTTGGTCGATCAGATGGCACCGGGAGTATTTGAGGGAGATTGCAGCAACTGTTCGTACCAAGACAGCAAGAAATAGAGGCCTGTCAGTAGGGGACGTAGTTTTGCTGGACGGTCGTGAACCAAGAACATTCTGGGAGGCATGTCGAATTGTGAAGGTGTATCTCCGACGTTACGGAGAAATTAGGCAGTGCGAACGCCGCAATAGGAGCAACGAGCTTCTACGTCGGTCTACAAGGCAAATATACCCGCTCGAAGATTGTTTTAAATGGACGCGCCGATTACCTGGTAATTTGGTGCTGGCGGAAACTAGTAAAATATTCTCATCAAGGATAAAGAAGATTACCAAGAAGGAAGACCTGCTCTTGCAGCGCGAGCGCGCGAGAGCGTCGTGGCCGCCAATTTATGCCACACTTCACAATTGAACATCAGCGCTTAAACGGGACAAGAGATTGCCAGGACAGCGCTCTGTCCTGTCAATCACTTGTCCCGTTTAAGCGCTGCTGTTCAATTGTGATGTACCAAGAAGCCCACACAACCACGCATTTTCAGTTTACGTGACAACTTCGTCTAATAGAAACTGACCTTTCTTTTTCTCCCCTCGGTCTCTTTCTTTCTCCCGTTTCTCCTTCCATCCTTCTTTCGTTATTTTTTTCGTTCTTACTTTCTTTCTTCGCCTCCCCTCGTTGCGAAATTACCCTTCCCTCCCTACTCACCCCTGCAGCTACACAGGCTTTTAAGGCCAGCTTTCCCTTCGTCCGTGTATTAATTCGCGCTTTCCGGCTGCATGCAGAGAAAGCTGGAGGGAGCCGCTCTTGTGTTCATTTGTCTTAGGGGTGGGTGACCAGTGCGGTCGCACAGGGCACCCCGACACCCTCCCTGTCCTCAATCCGTCAAAAGGGACATCGTAAGTGCACTCTGAAGCGAGGAATGAAAACGCATTTGTCCAAATCATCCAAAATGATCACATAAAGTGGTGACTACGACGCGCGCCTGGTCGGGCAACCATAGTAGACTGGGGGGGGGGGGGGGATTTTGCGGGTACGCCAGGCAAAATGCTACCCATTTGGTACAATTTGCAAGTGGACACATTAGACCCTCAAAGCACCTGCGCAATCACACAAGAGGGCATGTGGCATGACAAAGGCACAACCACTTTCACAGAATGGGCCACTACGCCATGGTCCTTTAAAGTTTTGCAACACATGTCGTAGAGGTTTTATTTCGAATAAATGGCACTTTATTGCCGCAACGGTGTAATTACCTCGGGTTTGTTAACGCCTTTCTATATAGATGAATCCTTGTTATCCATAGAGTGACATTCCATTTTCACTGTAGCGTGTTCGCCACATACATCTCTTCCATACTGGGAGCGGCATTCATTAGTATACCGCTGACATTTTCCTTGTGTGTGGTAAACTTCTTTTTATCTAGATAACTAGATCAAAACTTGCGTTTTATGTCAGGTATGTATATCCTTCCGCCAATCCTTAACTTCAGTATGAGCACGGTATAGGAGTGTCGCCTGTTCTCGGTGGTTGTTTCCAGTAACACACAAGAAAAAGTTAATGCGACTAAATTACATTCACGAAACTTCAACCCACGATGAATAAACCGATGGGTTTAAAATAGCACACGCCAGAGTTTAGGTCCCCATCCTGATTACTGCACACAGGGCTTGTAACGATACCGACCGCGTATTGGTGCCTCCGTCTCTGCGGCATGTCCTCTGACAAGAGGGCCAACTGTTTCGGAGCTGCCAGTAGTCTTAGGTTCCGCAAATTAAATTGCAAAATCCACACATCAGACCTTTTTTCAGCAATACATTGCTCTAGTTGGTCGGGAAGGTAGCTTGTTCGCGCACGCGTAAATATATCGCTTGCCAAATCGGCGTGCAGCGCCTGGAGGAAGCCTATATATATATATATATATATACATATATATATATATATATATAAATATAAGGTTTGTAGAGACAGAGACAAACGAGAAAGACGTAGAAAATAGAAATAAGTTTACTGACGTTTCAGGGAGAGGACTCCCTTTCTTCAGAGCACAAAATAGGTTCGTTTCAGAGTTATATATATACAGAAAATGTAGCAAGGGCGAGGGCAAGGTAAGAGGAGGGAGAGTTTGTACAAGTGGATCATGGTTGGTGGGTAGCAAAAGAATGAAGAGACAGCGGGAAAATAAATTATAAAAAGGATAATAAGAACACACAGTCACGCGGCACGAAAATGGAAAAAAAGAAAGAGAAGAACCAAACACAGAGAAAAAAATAAATAATAAAAATAAAAAAATAATTAACAAGGTAATTTTCCCCTCCCCCGGGGCAACGGGGTGAAAGAGGGGTCAAAACAAGATATGCCCATGCACGTGTTTGACATGGGCAAAAAGATTAGTCACGCGAAACGAAGAAGTTCCAAAGAAGATATGCAAATGCAACAAATGGCGCACATCTGCCCATACACACCCGTTCTAAGAATCAAGAGACACGTGGCTTCTGTTAATGGGAGGCAAGGGTCGCGCCCAAAAGCAGTCGGACAGGCAGTTTCGACAGGAAATGAGTGTACAGTCATCAAAAGTGTTAACAAGAACAAAGAACGAGGTGCCAGCGTATGCAAATAGCGGCAGCTTGCTATAGCACCCGGGGTAATCAGCGAAGTTGCGCGCGTGCGTAGGAGCTGTTGAGTGCCGAGAGTCAGCATCGAAAGCACCGATTATCAGCAGCCGAAGATGCGCTGGTGGCTACCGTAATCTGCCGCTCCGTGCGAAGCCTGCACCCGCTTCTTCGTTATTGTTAACACTTTTGATGACTGTACATTGGTATACAAAGAGCGGGGGGAAAATCAACAAGGTAATTTTCCCTTCCCCGTGGCAACGGCGGTGAAAGAGGGGCCAAAACAAGATATGCCCATGCACGTGTTTGACATGGGCAAAAAGATTAGTCACGCGGAACAAAGAAGTTTCGAAGAAGATATGAGTGTACATTGGTATGAACAAAAAAGTCAAGGTCACACAAATCATGAAAAGAAAGAAAACAGGCAGGTGCACGCGTATGGCGCGGCAGCAGGTGGTATTCATCTGGTCGGCGCATGGTGCCAGTTCAGGGAATGCCGAGGCGGTCAGCAACGAATATTAGATAACAACAACACAAAAAAGAAAGAGGACCCGAAAGCAAGCACACACGCTCGCGTTCACAAATTAATTACAAGGTGAGAATATCAAAGCCAACCATGGTACTGGAGCCTTCAACCCAGAACACAATGTCCACACTTGTTCGTCAAATTTGGTTCAGTGAAGCCATCGTGCTAAAAAACGTCGTGCTAGCACGAAACTATACCCAACTACGGGAGCTCGCCATCTCATGGGAGAATATTATTGATGGAAATAAATGAACAAGCATAACACTAGCCTAAGAAATGCAGCCGAAGTTTTAATCAAAGGAAAGACACTGTTAATTTCCCATAACTTTCATTTATGCCAAACGACGCTGATTTAAACTTATAGATAAGGTAGGACTCACGAACCTCGCGATCGTGATGCGTTTTAAAACTAGATTCAAGAATTGTGGCTTTTAGTTGTTCAAAACAATGGCCAGCAGTGTTAACATGCTTTGTTATAGGCAAAGAAGGGCAGGTTTTTGCATGAGAGCGGTGATTGTTGAACCTAAAAAAAAAAGGGTGTTTCAGTCTGGCCGATGTATTGTTTGCCGCAGAGGGTGCATTCCAGCAGGTATACGACGTTGGCGGAATCACAGTTAAAGTTCCCTTTTATATTAACATAATAGTTTGAAGCTGTGCTGGCGGCGCTGTGTGTGGTAGTCATTTGTGGGCATACCTTACACCGTGGTTTGTTACAGGGCATGCAACCAGTAGTCTGTGGTCGGCTGATGCTGGACTTAGTGAGAACGTCGCCCAAATTTTAGCTGCGTCTATAAACAACACGTGGCAGCTCGGGGAATATTCTGTTTAGGCGTTCACTTCGAGCGAGGATATTGTGATGTTTCCTTAGTATGGATGCAACTTTCGGAGAAGAGGCCGAATGGGTGAAAACGATGTTTGTTTGTTGATTGGGTTTTGGAGCTTTTTTTCGGAGAATGTCGGTGCGGTTCAACTGGTTAGCTCGTGTAATCGCGTCATCGATCACCTGCTCTGGGTAGTTTTTATTTAATTAAGAGTGCGGTTTTAAGTTCTCTGCAGTTAGAATCGAAATCCGCCTGGCTTGTGCAGATTCGCCTAAAACGGTGAGATTGACTATAAGGTATAGCAGTCTTGCAGTGCCTGACATGGCTGCTGTGCAAGTGCAAATACTGGCCCGTGTCCGTAGGTTTTCTGTAGAGATAAGCCTGAAGTCTGCCCTGAGAAACTGTGACAGTAACATCCAGGAAATTTATGCTGTGTGTAGAGTAGGAATGAGAGAGGGAGATGGTAGGATGCGCAAGGTTAAAAGCCTCAATAAACGCATGAAGGTCCATTTCACCGTCCTGCCAAATCATGAATATATCATCTATATACCTTTTGTAGTACAATGGCTTCAAACTTTGGGTTGCGAGGAAGTTTGACTCCAGACATCCCATAAATATGTTCGCGTAGTTGGGCCCTATTTTGGTTACCACTGACGTTCCACTGACTTGCACGTACTTGGCACCATCAAACTCAAAATTGTTAAGTTCAAGGATAAGGTGAAGGAAAGTTTCAAGGGTGAGCGAATTGATAGGTTTGTCACCCGCCGACCCCTCATACGCACATGATACAGCGGTGATCCCATCGGCATGCGGAATGTTAGTGTATAGCGACACGACATGTAGGGTAACCAGCAAGCAGTTGTTGGGAATTTCCATCTTCATGATACCCGAGAGAAAATCAATTGTATCCTTAATGAAGGATGGAAAGCTGGGGGGAATGTCGCGAATGAGAGAGTCGACATAGCGCGAGAGATTCTCGGTGACAGTACCAATGCCAGAGACAATGGGGCGACCTGGGTTGTTATTTTGTATGAATCTTAGGAAGAAGGAAGAATCTACCGGCTACTGGGCTTAAGGGGATAAGAGAACGAGCAGTCGTTTCAGTTATTTCCTGATTTTGAACAAGCTCACTGGGTTTTTCTTTGACAATTAGCTTATAATCATTAGTGGGAACGCTAGGGAGCACTTTGTAGAACGCAGATTCTGATAGTTGTCTATGAGCCTCGTTGACATAGTCAGCTTTGTCGAGGATCACGATGGCGCCTCCTTTATCGGCTGGTTTGATTACTATATCGGGGCAACCTGCGAGTTCCTCCAGGGCTTTCTTTTCCTTGTTTGTGATGTTACAGCGGAAAGGGATTTGCTTTTGGTATGCTGCTCGTACATCGCGATGAACGGCTTTAATGTACAGGCGCTCACAGAATAAACCGCACCAAGCGAGCGGTGCGCGAAAACTATCGGCGCGACACCTTCCGGCCCAGCGCCTGCTGTCGAGATACCGGATGGCGCATGCGTGCCGCTTCCTAAAGTTTGTGCATGTCAGTTTCCTTGATTTCGGCTGCAGCACTTTGATCCTCTACAATGCGACGCGCGGCGGCGCCTTGCGCGGCGCGCCTACCGACCGGGCGTGATGCATGTCAGCAGCCGGCAGCGCGCGCCATGCGCTGATGCCGCGTGACTGTCCGTTCATCTGAGAATGTTCGTTCGGCGCTCTTTTTATCATTTTATTGACTGAAACGCAAACTGCCGTTGAAGAAAGGATGCGATAAAGACTCACACATGACTGAACCAGTGCTGGTTGTTATGCGACAAACACACAGTTGATAGAACTAAAAACAGCGATTTTTTTTTTAATCTCGAGTTTTTCACGTGGGGCATATGAGAGGCGGTTTAAAGATGAGAGGAGGGAAGAAAGTAGGAAGGAAAGAGTTTATTCGCTTCGGAAAAATAGACCGAAATACGCAGCTGTCGGTGTGAGTGAATTGCTATCGAAAAGCAATGAGGCGTTTCCTTCCATGTCACCCATTGGACAGTGATAGCTATGAAGCGTATAAAGCACGTAACTCGTCCTGCATGGCCATATTTGTGAAGAATGCCTTCCCGCGTCCCCATTGAGCAACGGAGGCACATCGTGCGAATTTTCATGGAAGGGACTACTCAGTGGGAAAGGTGCCACCTCACCGGGAGGTCTAGGACTTCTGTAAGCCACATTATTCAAGCATACCGCGATGATCAGGGCAGGCTCATTGACGCAGAGCGCAGCGGGCGGCCTAAAGTCGCCAGTGAGGAGCAGGAACTACTGATTGTCGCAGCCGCTGTGGCAGATCCCCTCCTGTCTGCAAAAGAAATTCGACAGGAGCTGTCATTGATTGTCTCTTGCGAGACAATTCGAAGACGACTGAAGGAGGCGGGACTGGGGAGTTGCGTGGCAGCGCAGAAACCGCGCGTGACGGACCGCCAGAGGCTGGAAAGGCTGGAGTTCGCCCGGGCAGTGGAGCGGTGGACAACGAACGAGTGGAACGAAGTTATATTCACAGACGAATCGACTTTCTCCAGTCGCTGGGATCAACAGCGGCGTGTTTGGCGTCCGATGAGCTGCAGGTACGAAGCTAAACTGTGAAACGTAGCTGGTAATGTGCATTCTAGATGATATATAAACTACTACAGTGTAAGAGGTCAAATCGGGAGCACGGTTTAATGTGAGAATTGCTGTGCATTCCTTCGGGGGTCCCGAGTGCAACGCTAAGCGTAATTGTTAAGGCTAGCAATGCATAACTACTTGTTAATAACTATATTTCGGAGCATCCGATATACAATGTCCCTGTAAATTCTGTTCAGCTGGGTTCATTTGAAACGTTTTAATCGTAGTTTTATAAGCACCGTTTGTTAAGCGTTTCTTGTCGCTGTTTTTTACTAAACACTTCAGGTAGCCCTCATCGGCTAACGGGGCTTTTGTAATTCCCGATGTGGAAAGAGGATGAAATTGATGCGTTGTTTTATACAGGATACTGTTCGCCTACGTGGCAGTGGGGGTGCAGCCTCCCGCTAAAAAAATGTGCCAGTAATTTCAGTCGATGTAAACTATCAAACACGGCGAGTGTCCTTTCATTGATTTAGCTAGTATACCCACCGACCATCTTATATCTTTCCCCGGAGATATCTTTCCTGAATGTATTTCTGTATTTAGCCCGATGGTATTTAGATACCAGCCCGGCTACACCAAAGCGTCCTTTCCAGTGGGAGGTGCTCCGTCAACGTATGGGGCGCAATGAGTGCGAACGGCCTGGGACCCCTCGTCAGAATTTCTGGGCCATTCAATGCTTCCCAGTACTGTAACATCATTTCGACAAGTCTGCTCCCCTACGTCCTGCACGGGTGCTTCATCCTGCAACAGGACCGAAGCCCTGTCTTCACAGCACGAGCCGTGAGCTCACTGCTCGAGGACCACGCGGTGCGACAGCTGCGGTGGCCTCCGTGCGGGGCAGACCTAAATCCGATAGAAAATGTGTGGGGGATGATGAAGATGAATCTCGGCAAACAAAATGACTGCGGTCGCACGGGGGACGAGTTGTGGCAGGCAGTGGAAGATGAATGGGGACGCCTGCTCCCCCGTCCCGAAATCATAAAGTCGCTTTATGAGTCGCTCCCCCGACGCATTCGTGAAGTTATCAAAAACGACGGAAACTTCACACACAATAATAAGAGGAACCACTCGGACAATCACCGATGTCTTTTTTTTTTTGTTCCGAACCGAATAAAACTTCGCTGTATTCAGTTCTTACTATCAACTGTGTTCGTCGCATAACGACCAGCACTGTTTTAGTCATGTGTGAGTCTTTATCGCATCCTTTCTTCAACGCCAGTTTGCGTTCCAGTCATTGAAATGATAAAAAGAGCGCGCCGAACAAACATTCTCAGATGAACGCACAGTTACGCGGCATCAGCGCATGGCGCACGCTGCCGGCTGCTGCCAAGCATCACGCCCGCTCGGTAGGCCAGCCGAGCAAGGCGCCGCCGCGCGTCGCATTCGAGAGGAACGGAGTGCTGCAGCGCAGTCAAGGAAACTGACATGCACAAACTATAGGGAGGGACACGCATGCGCCCTCCGCTATCTCGACAGCAGGCGCTGGGCCGGAAGGTGTCGCACCGATAGCTATCGCGCGCCGCTCACTTGGTCCGGTTTATTCTGTGGACGCCTGTACATGTCGAGGCATGTATCGTGCTGCGTGGGAGGGGTCCAGTGCTTATGGCTAGGCAATGCGGTTCGGGCTTCGTCGGTTGAAGGACGGTCATGGAAGTAGTCTCGCAGTCTCATGTTTCTGGCGAAGTTGTCTTAGTCCTTAAAAAGTTGAAATTCGTTGAAACCGCCACTTGCCGGGCAAAAATTCAGACCTTTTGACAAGGCGCTCATGTAATCTGGTGACAGGGTAATACTAGAGAGGTTCATCACAGTTCCGGTGAGATTTTTGTTAGATTTAGTAGCCTGGGGAGAGGTTACAGAAGGGGAATAAAAATTTGGGTTTGCGTTGGCAGACTCACTAGTACTGGCACTAATGAGATCTTGTGAATGGTTAGTATTTGGTGCGTTTAAGGGGCGATTTTTATGTGCATTCCCAGATAGTGGACAGCCATTAGTAATAGGGCTAACTTTATTTTTACGGATGTAGTCATTGCTAGGGATATTATCTCGGGAAAATTTACGGACTTTTGTTTCGGATATAGCGGATGCCTTTTTGGATTCGTAGCTGCGTAGAATGCTTGATTCTCTTTCGCTTAGATCCTTACTAAGAATTTCCTCTTCCTGGCGGAAAATCCGCGAAAAGCAAAGCTCGCGGATGTGGCTAGCAAGCACAGCCACAGCTTCAAAGCTGCGGTGCAGGCCATCAGCAGCAAGGACTCGGAGGGCGGGAAGGTGCTGGAAGCCGTGGTCAATGAAGCGCACGCAGCGAGAGTGGCGGCAGAATTCACGCAGGAGAGAGTTAAAGCGTCGTGCTTTTTTATTGCAGCCAATGGCAAAGCGGGAGATGCCGTAGTCACGGCGGCGGTTAGCAGAGCGCGGAAGAATCAAGCTGGCGTAGATGGTGGAGATGTTAGGCCGAGATTGAAGAATCAGGAAAGTCAGCGAGCGATAGTCACAAAAAGCACGTTCAGCAGAAGAAGAGGTCAGGTCATTAGTACCGACATGCAGAAAAACTGTGTTAGAGCAAGCAGGTATAGAGTCAATGAGAAAGCGTGCGTCAGAAATGCATGCGCCTGGTTGCGAAACAAAAGCAGGGGTTCCAACACAGAGCGGGTAAAAATGTTCAAAAAGGTACTTAGTCTGAGAGTCGCCGATTACAACACTAGACGGGGCAGTCTGCGGAAACTTCCCGATAACGTCTTTCTTCGTTGTCCTGGCAGCGCTCATGGTTAAAGATAGTCTGAAAAGATAAAAACTCACACAGAGCGCGAAAAAAATAAGGTTTGTAGACACAGAGACAAACGAGAAAGACGTATAGAAAATATTGCCGCGAACCATACATTGGGTTTGTTTATTTGTGTTTTGCTTTTACCGCCCGGCTGATCCGGTATGTGTTACCTCTGCGCCAAGGGAAGCGCGTGTTCCATTCTTTCTTTCTGTGCCGCATGTGTTATCTGTTGTGATAGGGAGAGCATTCCGATCTAACGTGAACAGCCCAGAATAATCTTCTTGGATCTACTGTGTTCTCGATGCGAATCGACGTTTCGAGAACCACACGCGCCGAAAGATAAAAAGCCTGCAGTGCGGACGCCGGGGCATTCGATTCTGCGACGCTCGCCGACTCACGTACGTCACTTTGTTGACCGCTGCTTTGCCGCCTCTGTATTCTTTTCAGTTGTTAGGGGAGCACAAGTTCGCTCCAATAAACTTGTTTCTTTCCCAAACAACTGCGCCGTCCTTGGCTTCGTGACATCTGGTGGAGGTGCGGGGTACGCACCCTTCATGCCCACTACAACCTCTGGAAGCCGCCAAGCCAGTCCAACAAGAGCCAGCCTCCGCGTGCAAGATTTACCACCCGAGTTCGGTCTACTACCGGAGAAGACGAAGAAGAAAGACGTCGCAACCAGCACCATGCTCAACCAAGCCAATCCTCCTGTCGTTCTGCAGCAGCCACGGGAACCGCCATCATTCCGAGGAGCCCCCGCAGAAGACCCAGAATAATGGTTGGAGAAACTGGAGCGTGTCCGGAAATTCAACAGGTGGGACGACGCAGAAACGTTCCGGCATGTTTTCTTTTACTTGGAAGATTCGGCTCGCACTTGGTTCGAGAACCACGAGAGCTCCTTGACAAACTGGGCTCAGTTCAAAAGCGAGTTCACTAAGACCTTCACTACCGTGGTGCGGAAAGAAAGAGCCGCCCGTTTGTTGGAAACGCGCACGCAACACCCCAACGAAAGCGTCGTGATCTTCGTTGCGGAGATGAAGCAGCTATTTTGCCGCGCGGACCCCGAAATGACGGAAGAAAAGAAGTTGCGCTTCTTAATGCGTGGAGTGAAGAAGGAACTGTTTGCTGGACTTGTCCGAAATCCGCCCAAAACCGTCGCCGAATTCGTGACCGAAGCCAGCACCATTGAGAAAGCCCTTGAAATGCGTGCTAAGCAGTATGACCGCAACTTTGTTGGCGCGGCCAATGCGAACGACTTTGGCAGCACGCGGATCCCGGCCGACAGCCTACGCGAGACTATCCGCGAAATAGTGAGAGAGGAGCTGCGGAAACTTCTCCCAACGCCGCCGCAGCCCCAAGTCACTTCCCTCACACACGTGATTAGAGAAGAAGTGCAACAAGCGTTGGGAACTTCTACGCATTCCTAGGTACCCCGAGAGCCACAAGCTATGACATACTCCGCTGCTGTTCGTCGACCCCACCCTGCTCCAACACGCCGTCAAGAGGCCCCGCCGTACCGCCGCCCACTGTCACCCGCCCGACCCCCGGTAGGCCGAAACCAGACGCCGAGGAAGACAGACGTATGGCGAACTCCCGATAACCATCCTCTGTGCTACCACTGCGGAGAGGCTGACCACATCTACCGTCGCTGCCCATACAAGAGACTCGGACTGCGTGGTTTCTCCGTCGACGCCCCACGCCCCCGACCCGGCCAGCGCCCTACCGAGATCGACGAATACCTGTCCAACACCAACCGAGGACCAGCCCGCTCACACCGATCGCCGTCGCCCTACCCATACCAGTCGCCTAACCGCCGTAGCAATGCTGATTTCGCACGTGGAAGGTCCCACAGCCCACGCGGGGGAAACTAAAAGCAGCAACTTCTGGAGGTGAAGTTACTCTACGGCGAAAAACTGGAAACCCTCCAACGACGCAAGGACGCGCTGAAGACAGTGATTCACGACATGCCCTCATCCCGACGACCCGACCTAACCCTGACGAGACTCCCGAACACGACGACAGCTACACGGCGCGACGCGTACCCGACCTGACCGAGACGACGACGACAACGACGATGCACAGTGCCCGACCGTCAACACGTACAAGCAGAGATACGACGCCCCGACGAACCCGGAACTCGAGGAAGACTGCATCTGACGTCAAGGTGTCCATCGACGGCTTTGACGTAGTCGCCCTCGTAGACACGGGAGCTGACTATTTGGTAATGGACCATTTGCGTCTAAGCTGAAGAAAGTTATGACCAGATGGGACGGTCCGCACATACGCACAGCAGGAGGCCACCTCGTGACGCCAAGTGGAACGTGCACATCGCGCGTCACCATAGACAGCACAACGTACCCTGCGGCGTTCGTCATTCTGCCTAACTGCTCCCGCGACGTAATTCTTGGAATGGACTTTTTGATGGACAACGGTGCAATAATCGATCTGCAGACGAAGTCAATAACTTTTTCCCCCAATCACTCCATGACGCCGGAACCGAACCCCGAACGACGTGCTGCTGTAAGGATTGCCGATGATCATGTCACCCTGCCACCCCGCGCAAGCTTGATGGTCGCAGTCTACTGTGAAGATGCTGCTCCTGACGTCGACGCTATCATAGACACCGATCAAAGGGTGCTTCTCAACCGTGGTGTGTCGGTCGCAAGAGGCATTGCGCGCTTCAAGGAACACCAATCCCACATTTTGGTTACGAATTTCACCGAGGAGTACCAGCATTTAAACAAGGGCGCGGCAATTGCATTCCTCGAAGAAGCGCAAGAAGCAAGTGACGTGATCGCGGTCGCCGACTTTGAACGCACACCCGTAGAAACCTTCAAGCTCCCGCAGCCTTTCGACGTGAATCCGGCGCTACCCCAAGAACAACGGAACAAGTTATTGGCTTTGCTGCGTCGCTATAGCGAATGTTTTTCGTCGAGCGCAAAACTACGTCAGACCCCTCTAGCGAAGCACCGAATAATAACCGAAGATGGAGCCCGACCTACCCGACAGTCACCGTACAGCGTCTCTTCACGCGAACGGGAAGCCATCCGGACTCAAGTCGACGACATGCTCAGCGACGACATTATACAGCCATCGAAAAGCCCCTGGGCTGCGCCCGTCGTAGTCGTAAAGAAAAAAGACGGCACATTAAGGTTTTGCGTTGACTACCAGCGACTGAACAAAATCACGAAAAAGGACGTGTACCCCCTCCCCCGAATCGACGACGCCCTCGACCACCTCTGCCACGCGAAGTGGCATCGATGGACTTCTCATCGATGTACCTGAAGACCGGCTACTGGCAAATTGAAGTGGACGAGAGAGACCGAGAGAAGACTGCATTTGTAACCCCAGACGGCCTATACGAGTGCAAGGTGATGCCGTTTGGGCTGTGCACAGCACCAGCGACGTTTCAAAGAGTCATGGACACTGTGCTAGCTGGCCTTAAGTGGCACACCTGCCTGGTATACCTCGACGACGTAGTGGTATTCGCCCGGACGTTCGACGAACACCTTGCAAGGCTGAAGTCTGTACTCGAGGCCATTCGTACGTCGGGGTTGACACTAAAGCCTGAAAAGTGCCGTTTCGCATACGGGGAACTCAAGTTCTTGGGTCACGTCGTCAACGCCGCGGGAGTCCTACCTGACCCGGCAAAAACTTCAGCCATTGCGAACTTTCCAAGGCCGAAAGACAAGAAGGGCGTGCGAAGATTTCTCGGGCTGTGCGCATACTACCGGCGCTTCGTCGCAAACTTCGCACGCATTGCAGAGCCACTCACGCGCTTGACGAAAGATAGCACCCCTTTCAGCTGGGAAAACGACCACGAAAAAGCATTCTGCGAGCTGCAAAAACGCCTGCAAAGCCCGCCCGTGCTCGCTCATTTCGACGAAAACGCCGAAACGGAAATGCACACGGACGCCAGTGATATATGCTTGGGTGCCGTCCTTGTCCAAAAGCAAAGCGGCTGCGAAAGGGTAATCGCCTATGCCAGTCGAAAACTATTCTGCCTCTGAGAAAGAGTGCCTGGCTATTATATGGGCTATTTCAAAATTTCGCCCATACGTGTATGGAAGGCCATTGAAGGTTGTAACAGACCACCATGCGCTTTGTTGGCTCGCCAACTTGAAGGACCCCTCTGGCCGTCTTGGGCGGTGGAGCTTGCGCCTGCAGGAGTTCGACGTTACAGTCGTTTATAAATCCGACAGGAAACACTCCGACGCCGACTGCCTGTCCCGCGCCCCCGTCGACCCACCACCACAAGACTCTGATGAAGACAGCGCGTTCTTCGGGATCGTGACGGAGAGCGACCTAGCCGCCCAGCAGCGTGCCGACCCCGACTTACGCTTCATAATCGAGTACCTCGAGGGATGCAACGTTGCCGTTCCTAGGACCTTCAAACGCAGCTTACCAGCATTCAGCCTGAGAAACTCCGTCCTCGTGAAGAAGAATTTGAGCTCCGGAACAAGAGCGAATTACCTTCTCGTCATCCCCGCGGACCTTCGTGACGAAATTTTGGAAGCGTGCCACGACGACCCGTCTTCCGGACATCTGGGCACAGCCCGCACTATTGGAAAAATCAAGGCGCAGTACTACTGGCCCGGCCTTACATCTGACGTCACCCACTACGTCCGGAGCTGCCGTGACTGCCAGTGACGAAAAACGCCGCCGACAAGACCCGCCTGACTTCTGCAACCGATCGCCGTCCCATCGAGACCATTTCAACAGATTGGAATGGACCTTTTAGGCCCGTTCCCTACGTCACGATCACAGAACAAGTGGATGGTCGTAGCGACAGACCACATGACGCGCTACGCAGAGACCGCCGCTCTTCCGAGGGGGACTGCACAAGAAGTGGTGAAGTTATTTATAAGCCAAGTTGTGCTGCGACATGGAGCCCCGGAAGTCCTAATCACAGACCGCGGAACGGCATTCACTGCGGAGCTGATGCAAGGAGTATTACGCTACAGCAACATGGATCACCGAAGAACGACGGCGTACCACCCCCAAACGAACGGACTAACAGAACGTCTGAATAAGACAATCGCAGATATGCTGTCAATGTACGTTGACGTTGAACATAAGACTTGGAACGAAGTACTCCCGTACGTCACGTTCGCGTACAACACGGCTATCCAGGAGACGACGCAGCTGACGCCGTTCGAGCTTGTCTACGGTAGAAGGCCGACTACGATGCTCGACGCAATGCTTCCGCACGTAGAAGACGACAACCTCAACGCCGACGTCCATGGATATCTTCAACGTGCGGAGGAGGCCCGCCAGCTCGCTCGAGTTCGTATAACGGACCAGCAGCTGGTGGATGCGGGCCGCTGCAACCTCCGACACCGAGACGCCGAGTACCAACCAGGGGATCGTGTGTGGGTTTGGACTCCCATCCGACGACGCGGACTCAGTGAGAAGCTCCTGCGACGGTATTTCGGACCCTACCAGATTCTGCGACGTGTTGGCCAACTTACCTACGAAGTGATCCCCGATGGTGACTCCGGCACATCACGACAACGCACGCGGCCTGAAGTCGTCCACGTAGTTCGCTTAAAACCTTTCTACGGACGATGACGAACTTTTATTTTCATTTGTTCGGACTGTCGCTTATGTTAGCATCGGCTCGATGCACTCTTAGAGGGGGGGTAATGCCGCGAACCATACATTGGGTTTGTTTATTTGTGTTTTTCTTTTACCGCCCGGCTGAGCCGGTCTGTGTTATCTCTGCGCCAAGGGAAGCGCGTGTTCCATTCTTTCTTTCTGTGCCGCATGTGTTATCTGTTGTGATAGGGAGAGCATTCCGATCTAACGTGAACAGCCCAGAATAATCTTCTTGGATCTACTATGTTCTCGATGCGAATCGACGTTTCGAGAACCACGCGCGCCGAAAGATAAAAAGCCTGCAGTGCGGACGCCGCGGCATTCGATTCTGCGACGCTCGCCGACGCACGTACGTCACTTTGTTGACCGCTGCTTCGCCGCCTCTGTATTCTTTTCAGTTGTTAGGGGAGCACAAGTTCGCTCCAATAAACTTGTTTCTTTCCCAAACAACTCCGTCGTCCTTGGCTTCGTGACAATTTAAATAAGTTTACTGACGTTTCAGGGAGAGGACTGATTTTCTTCAGAGCACAAAATAAGTTCGTTTCAGAGTTATATATATACAGAAAATGTAGCAAGGGCGAGGGCAAGGTAAGAGGAGGGAGAGTTTGTAGTAATGAATCATGGTTTGTGGGTAGAAAAAGAATGAAGAGAGAGCGCTCTCTCTTCATTCATTTGCTACCGACAAACCATGATATCTCATTTCAATTCTTCGCATCCGACTATTAAATTCTCCTGCCAGAGTTCTCAAATCGAATTGAACTTCCTAGATACTACCGTCATTCTAGACAACGGTAAACTTAAAACCACACTTTTTCGAAAACCAACAGACAGGCATCGGTACCTAGATTATAAAAGCCATCACCCGAGACACTCCAAGCAAGGGATCTTTGTAGGACAAGCAACCACGCTTAGAAAAGTATCCAGTGATGATAGTGACTACGTAGAGACCTAGACGAACTGAAGCCCACCCTTATGAACAAGAACAACCCCAAAAGCTCACTCGATCAGGCGTACCAACGTGCGTCTAAGCTCAAAAGGGATGACGTGCTCAACAAACAGCGACAAAACGAAAGCGCCAGGGCGCCTGCACTAATAACTAAATTTTCAAACGACCTCCCAAACGTAACTAATATACTGCGGAAGTATTACACCATCTTACCAAGTAACGACCGACTTAAAAAGACTTTCTCAGAAGCACCAAGGGTTATCTATGGGAGAAACAGGAATCTAAAAGATATTTTAGTGCATGCTTAATCAGGGCCTTCAAAGCAGCCAGTCACAGCCAGGTTCTCCCGTCACAGATGCAAGACTTGTAGGCACCTGCAGACACACTGTATTGTAAAAATCACAGCCAGTATTTATGTCCGCAAGATTAATTCAACTTTTACGTGCACATCATCCAACGTTGTGTATATGTTGGAATGCGCAATGTGCCACAAACAGTATATAGGCGAAATGAGTCAATCTATGAGCCTACGTCCTAATGGTCACCGGGCAGATAGCCAATCTTCCATAGTTGTAGCGCAGCATTTCAACCAACCAGGCCACGATTTTGAAGACCTTATGTTGTGTATACTTCAGTAAAACTTTAAGTCTTCTAGGGACAGGAAATACCGAAAATTCTATTTAATTGACAAATTTAACTCCATGGAACCTATTGGAAATTATGCGCCTAGGGGCAACAAAGAATCCTTGCGATATTCACCGGGAATACAGCGCTAGGCATTGTCTTCATATACATTATCCAAAGACTATAACCCCTTCCACTGCTCTTTACCGGGTCACCTAATTCCCTTTGTTTTCATTCCTTTGCTTCCAGCTTAGTACGCGCCCGCATCGCTCTAACCTTTGCTTTTAGAATTTCATTTTATGTTTTGTATTGCTCGTTTTTTGCTCCGCTTTGTCTTGTGTCCCGTACGTCACTATAACTTTATCTTTTCGTTTTTAAGTTTCAGGATAGGCCTGTTCCGGGAATGTTGCCGTGGGCGACACGTGCCATTTCAGTTGTCGGTTATTGCGTTTTCTTTTGTGTGTAAGTTTGTGTGGTTTCCCTCCCTGCTACTTTTTTTTCTTTTTTCTCTCTTTTTTCCTTTTTCTTTTACCTAGTGAATCCCCCCTTTTTTTCTACCTTTTTTGACTTGAGGCTTGCTGATAGTTTCTGATAAGGACCCCACTCTCACCCCCTGTTCTGCTTTCGGCCTTTCTGAGAACCTTTCGGTATGAGATGCGGTGGGTCAACAAACACCCTCGCATCTTTTCTCTCAAAAATTCGCGGAATATCAACCCCCGGCTGACTTCCCTGTGACCTACTTCAAGGCTCAAACTATACAACGTTCTTTTACCTCAATATCTCCCCCCGACATACTCCTAAACCAATCGGCTTTCTCAATTTCACCTGTTTCTTCCCTTCTCTCCTCTCACTTGGGGACCTACCCCTACATAAAGCGTGCAAGGTAGGCGATAGATTGCCATGACGAAGGCACGTCTCTTTGTTGAAACGTTGCCACAATCGTGCTGTTACCTGGTTCGAAGTTTTGTTTTTCTTGTGTTCTCTAAAATCCTGAAAGTTCTACTGCTTCCTTTGTATATATATATATATATATATATATATATATATATATATATATATATATATATATATATAGTAAGGAAATGAGGGGCTCGTTGAGGAAATACAGAAAGATAGGGCAGCAACGAGCCCCTTTCGAGCCCCTTTAGGGCCTCAACGAGCCCCTAATTTCCTTACTATATTATACTGCGAAAGCCTAGCGAGGGTCTCGGTTCTGGCAGCCTTGATGCCTAGGTAGCATAAGAGGGCTTCCCGCCAGTAACCCGCTCATGACAGGCTGTAGACGTTGAGTCACGCCCCGGGGGTTGAAAAGAAGGTCCCCTTCTCCCCGTGTAGTCAGAGTGGCGCTGGCTACCACCCTCAAGCGTCAGATACACTTCTAGTAAATATAAATAGCCCAGAAAGTGAAGGAGAACACAGTCGCCCAGATAGACGAATTGGTAAGGCATTCGACATGTAATCGAAAGGCGTGGGTTCGGTCCCCACTCTGGGCGCGTGTTTTTCTTTCTTTCTTTCTTCTTTGTATTTAAAAAAAATGTTTACTTAATTAACCGTAGTGAAAAAGAAAAGAGACTAACCACACCCCTGTGCTTCCTTTGGCGTTGTTGACTGCTGCCCTATCTTTCTGTATATATATATTTATATATATAGTCCGCTGGACAGGAATCAAGAGGCAAAACCGTCCAAGGTGAACCAGCCAGAGGATTCGACTCGAGCCGCCCGATCACGCACCGGTGATGACAGCCGTTGATCCGTGCTACATGCTCATTCGGGGATTGACCGGTTGGTGAAGAGGGATTGGACGGCGAGAGCACTTCAAGCAATCTCCATTACAATTGCCCCCGGTGAAGCAGGAGCTATCCTGGCGACTTACGGCGATGAAACGACTGCGGTGTCGTAGTAGGGCTTCAAGCGACTGACGTGGACGGTTTCGCTGCCACGACAGCGAAGGTCTGTAGAGGGCGTCAGTGGTTCTACTGTGTAGTTCACCGGACAAGTACACTTGAGGACACGGTAGGGGCCGTGATATTTCGAAAGCAGTTTGGAGGATAGACCCGGTGTTGTAGCGGGGACCCACAGCCACACAAGGTCGCTAGCACGAAAGGAAGATGAGGCGTGGTCGTTGTCATGAAGATGCTTCTGGCGACCCTGGTCATTTGTTGTCAGTGAGCGCGCGAGCTGGCGGCACTCTTCGGCTTGTCGGGTTATGTCCGAAATAGGGCGAAGAATCGGGGCTGTACGGCAGTATTGTATTCATTGTGGAAGACGGCTCGTGCCCATAGAGGAGAAAAAGGGCCCATCTCCCCGCGAGGGGGACTCGAGTAAATGCGTCGCATAGGGGGTGGGTGAATTGCGTTCACGTTTAGTGTTTGGGGAGTTGGTGGTAGTGAATGCGTTGTATCAGCAGCTTCTTGACGTAGTTTGAATGAGTCAAGGATATAAGGCGCGTTCGTAGCCTTTCATTCTGTGTCGGTTTTGTGGCGCAGTGGGAAGTGCACCATGTACCTCGCGTTCCGCCCACAGAGAACGCAGTTTAATGGTACTGACGAGGTCTGTCCAGCAGATAGTCTAACATGCTACGTCAGGTGAATAAAGACACAAATGAAAAAAAAAAAGAAAGAAAAAGCGACAAGCGGTCTGTAGACAGAGTTCAGTAGTTCGAAGGAAAAGTAAAAGAAGTGTTAAAACACACTAGAGAATTGTTCTAACGCACTGGGGAAATGTTCGCTTTCAATTTTAGCAGAGTTCAGGCAACCGCGGAGCGACAACACGGGTCATGAGATCACTAGGTCAGGTTAAAAATAAAAGACGGGGTATACACGCAATGGCTGAAGGTTCACTTTGAATTTAAGCACAGTTCAGGAAACATCGGAGCGACCATGAGCAATCATAACACTTTGACAGCCAACTTAGTAGTCGCGGTGATCACAGCCCCGAAATGTTCACTGGGACACCACTAAGAGCTTGAGAGCGCAAAGGTGACGGTCACGGTTCTGTAGCACATGTCGAGTCAATGCTCGGCACTGTTAAAGTCTGTGAACTAGGCCTGAACTGCGAAGGAAGCTTAGGAAGGCCCTCGTCGCACGTGAAGCCATCTTTGCGCATGACCAGGGGCCAAGCTCATCATTCAACGTAAGACACGATGTGGGTAGCCTGCCCAAAGTCACTGTCAAGGAGCGTCTTGTTCGTCATATCGTTTACACACACATACGACATGGTAAATATCTTCGGGACAGTTACAGTCCGGACAGAAGGGTGAGCTGGTCTGCTGAAGCTTGAAACGAAAAAGGCGCGAGTGTAGGCGACGTTCAGGCGTATGCGATGTATTACGGCTGCGTCGTGTTTGCTGAGATTAGAGGGTAACTTGAAAGTACATTCTGGGTCGACCGAATAAAGCGGGGTATAGCGACGTGAAGGATCCGCCCATATTGAAAGCTGTACCTGCCGCGCAACACGACACGCAAGTGCGGCCGTATCCTTCCTAGAGAACGGTATTGCCGCAGTAGGCACTTGGCAGTTGTGAGCTTGGGAAGCTGCAGCGTCTGCTGTGGAATTACTCGATACCCCGCAATGTGCCGGTATCCACTGTAGTTCGACGAAATGGCAAGCATTCACGGCTTGGTGATGTAAAAACCGAATGTCCCCGACTAGCTGGTCAGAAGGGAAAGACTGGAGGCATTGAAGGGCCGCGCGGGAATCCGTAAAGATAGCCCATTGGCTGGGTGACTGCGTGGTGATGTATTCAATAGCAGCACGGATGGCGGCGAGCTCAGTCACTGTTGATGACGTCCTGTGACTGAGTTTTTTGGTTATCGTAGTGCCCGACGCAGGTATCCAAACACCAATCGTGGAAGATCCTTCTGTCACTGAGCCATCAGTGTATATATGTTTATGGCCGATGTATTTGCTGTCTAGAAGTTGTAGAGTGTAAACTTAAGAGCTTGAGCGGGAACATTTGCTCTTCGCTTCACTCCTGGCACGGCTGTGTGAATGCTTATGGGTGGGAGCAACGATAGCGGGTACGAAGGCAGAGATGGGATCTCGTAATGTTGCGGTAAAAGGTCTTGCAGATCTGAAGCAGAAGTCTCAGCCAATGGATGGTGACATTGCCTCGTGACAAAACGCAAACATGCCCGAAGCAGTTCCTGTTGGCGCAGCGCTACCGGCGTCAATCGTCTACATTCAGTGAACGTTCCCAGGGTTGATGTTGTTTTTGGGACGCCGATACACACTCGGAGTATGCGCGCCTGCATGCTTTCCAAAGCCTTGAGATTTCCAGCTGAGAGGGGAAACAACGCAGGAAGGCTGTAACGTAAAAGCCCTTCGCAGAGAGTGTCGTAGAGACGAAGAAGCTAGTAAACTGTGCAGCCACCACTGTTGCTGGAAAGCATTCGGAAGATGTTGAAAAATGACGGGAACTTTTTTTTTCAAACTGCGAATGTGGGGTGTCCATGTCAACAATCTATCGAATGTGACGCCGAGAAATTTATGATTTGTGACGTAAGGTATTGGTATCCCCATTGCCGTGAGCTCGTACCGTGTGACATCACTTTTCGTAAAAGCGATGGCTGCTGATTTTGTTGCCGAGATTTGGAGTCCACGCACTGCGAGGAATTCAGAGATAGCATCTATTCCCCGCTGAAGCCTCGCACGAAGCACACGCCTATTTCGGCCGGAGCACCATATGCAAATATCATCGGCATATAAGGAAATCGCGATATGAGGTGGCAAACATTTTTCAATGCCGATGAGGGAAATATTAAAAAGCGCTGGGCTGAGTACTCCTCCTTGTGGAACACCACGAGTTACGGTGTGCTTCGATGTGTCGCCATCAGAGGTGGTCATGAAGATGCTTCTGTCGGTAAGGTAATTCGACAGCCAATCGTCCATCCGACCACCAATACCCAATGAGTGCATTTGAAAGCGGATAGCGTCATGCGTGACAGAGTCATACGCAGCCTTGATGTCCAAAAACACCGCTGTAACGGTGTTACGGAGTGCTTTTTCGCGCTTGACGCAGTTAGAGAGGGCGATTACATTGTCGATACTGCTCCTGCCTTTGCGGAAACCGGACATTTGTGGCGGGTAAATATTTCTAGTACTTAGGTCCCAATCTAGCCGAAGCAGCACCATTTTTTCCATCAGCTTGCCTACGCAGCTCA
This sequence comes from Haemaphysalis longicornis, assembly GCF_048455015.1. Taxonomy (NCBI): domain Eukaryota; kingdom Metazoa; phylum Arthropoda; class Arachnida; order Ixodida; family Ixodidae; genus Haemaphysalis; species Haemaphysalis longicornis. The sequence goes on along the minus strand of NW_027526203.1, from coordinate 41,575,494 downwards.
AAAGCGCAATGGGTCGATACGATTGAATGTCTGAGGGATCTTTTCCTGGTTTCAGTATAGGCACAATGCGAGCAGTCTTCCAGCTGGGCTGCAGACGACCGGTCCTCCAGGATTGGTTGAAAATTTCCAGGAGAAATCTCTTCCCCTCTTCTCCCAGATGGGTGAGAGCAGTATAAGTTATGCCGTCTGGACCAGGGGAGGCGGACTTGTTAACTGCAGATAAAGCCTTGACGAATTCCGGTATTGTAAACGGGGCATCCGTAAGGGGCGTGTGATGTGATAGGCGTCCGTTATCCGAAAATGGAAGTGACGGAGGTGACGTTGATGTGGCCGCAATTTTTGCACAGAACATCTCAGCGACGTCTAAGAATGTGGAATTGGTACGTAATGAAACTGCGTTAAATGGGTGGAGACATGTCGGTGGTGTGCGAATACTTCTGACGAGGCTCCATATTCTAGTGAGTGGTTTCTTGGGGTCCAACTTTGAGCAGAAAGATGTCCATTCACGTTTAGCCAATTTGCCCATGTGCCGTAGAATGCGCTTCTGCACTCGTCTGGATTCTCGAATGTCTTCAGGTGCCAGTGGTTTACGTGCTCTTCTTTCTGCTAGCCGGCGTATGGCACGAAGCCTTTCAAACTCTGCGTCGGCGGCAGAAAATAACTTGGGTAATATAAATGCCGTCGCGCTCGTTTTGCGCGCAATAGCCATCGTGCTTACAAAGTCGCCGTAGGATAACACAGAACTCAGGCCCTCTTGGACTGCTGTGGTAAATACCTCCTAGTTTGTGAATCGGACCTCATGTTTTCTATAACTGCCCGGAGCACCGTCCAGTGTTATGTAGGTAGGGAGGTGGTCGCTGCCGTGGGATCCGCCCACAGGTAGTGAATGCGTTGTATCAGCAGCTTCTTGACGTAGTTTGAATGAGTCAATGATATAAGGCGCGTTCGTAGCCTTCCATTCTGTGTCGGCTTTGAGGCGCAGTGGGTAGAGCACCATGTACTTTGCGTTCCGACCACAGGGTCGTGGGATCGAAACGAGGTGCCGGTAAGTAATATTTTTTTATATAGTGTAGGGGGAGGGGTGCGGACCTGTTGTTGAGAGCGAGGAGGGTAGCGTGATGCGGGAGAGGAGGAGTGGGGGAGAGGGCGCACCTGGAATGGCTGTTGCGGACGCCGAGGCACGCCAACGCGGACAACGCCGGGTGACATCGTGAGTTAAAGAAATGATCTGCATTTAAAAATGGTGAAAAGCTAGTAGTGGTCTGTGCGGCGGTGTTGTAAGCAAACGTTACAAAAGCTCGCACTACGTCCCAATTTGAATGATCACGAGCTACGTACATGGTGAGCATGTCTCCGAGTGTGCGGTTGAATCTCTCGGTCAGGCCGTTCTTCTGTGGGTGGTATGCGGACGTAGTGCGATGAACGATTCTGCACTGAGCGAGGAGGGATTCAACAACCTCAGGGAGGAATACGCGCACTCTGTCGCCGAGTATTTCGCGGGGTGCACCATGCCGCAAGACAAGGGACCGAAGACGAACCCAGCAACATCACGCGCCGTAGCGGCTGGCAGCGCTGCGGTTTCGGCGTAGCGGGTTAGGTAGTCGACCGCAACAATAATCCATCGGTTGCCGGAAGGAGTGCATGGCGAGGGGCCGTACAGGTCGAAGCCGACACGATCGTAAGGACGAAAGGGACATGACAAAGGCTGCAGAGGGCCGGCTCGTTGCGGTGCAGGCGTCTTGCGGCGCTGACAGTCAGTGCAAGGACGAATGTATTTGCACACGAAGCTGTACATTCCACGCCAATAGTATCGTTGTCGGAGGCGAGTGTACGTTTTAAGAAGTCCAGCGTGAGTGGTTTGGGGATCAGCATGGTAAGCAGCGCATACATCTGCACGTAAACTGCGCGGAATTACAAGAAGCCACTTCCGACCATCGGGCATATAATTGCGGCGATAGAGAAGGTGGTCATCCCGTATGGCGAAGTGGGCGGCTTGGCGTCGAAGAGCCCTGGGCCGCGTAGGAGTCGGTGTAGTGGAGAGAAACTCGATGATCTTCGCAGTCCATGGATCACTGCGCTGACGGGAAGCTATGTCGGTGAAGGTCAATGACGCTACGAGCGTATCGGTTCCCGCAAGACGTTCCGGGTTACCAGGCAGCGGAGAGCGAGACAGTGCATCCGCATCAGAGTGCTTGCGGCCGGATCTATAAACAACTCGAATATCATACTCCTGCAGGCGGAGGCCCAACGAGCAAGACGTCCCATAGGGTCTTTGAGGGACGACAGCCAGCACAGCGAGTGATGGTCGGTTACCACGTCAAAAGGGTGGCCGTAGAGATAGGGTCGAAATTTGGAAAGAGCCCAGACGATGGCAAGACATTCTTGCTCGGTAACCGAATAGTTTTGTTCAGCTTTTGTAAGAGTCCGGCTAGCGCAGGCGACGACGTACTATTCGTAGTTAGGCTTGCGTTGAGCGAGCACCGCACCGAGTCTTGCGCCGCTGGCATCAGTATGGACTTCAGTAGGGGCGTTCGAATCGTAGTCCCGAAGTATGGGTGGCGAAATCAACAGACGCCGCAAGGTTGTAAACGCTTGATCGCACTCCTTGGGCCACGAGGACAGGCCATTGTCACCATCGAAGAGCTTGGTCAGTGACGCAATGATAGACGCGAAATTTCGTACGTAGCGCCGAAATTACGAGCACAGCCCAATAAAGCTGCGGAGGGCTTTCATTGGGGTCGGTTTAGGAAAGTCGGCGACAGCACGGAGCTTTTCGGGATCTGGTAGGATGCCATCCTTTGACACGACATGGCCGAGAATAGTCAATGTGCGAGCACCAAAGCGACACTTTTTAAGGTTCAGTTGGAGCCCTGCAGCAGATAGGCATGTAAATAATTGGTGCAGACGGGTCAGGTGGGTCTGGAAATCCGAAGAAAACACGACGACATCGTCTAGGTAACAGAGACATGTCTACCATTTGAGACCACGCAAGATATTATCCATCATTCTTTCGAACGTGGCGGGCGTGTTACATAGGCCAAACGGCATTACATTAAATTCATATAGGCTCTCTGGCGGGACAAAAGCTGTTTTTGGTCGATCAGACTCAGCAACCGGGACCTGCCAATAACCGGAGCGCAAATGAAGGCTGGAGAAGTATTCGGCGCCGTGCAAACAATCAAGGGCATCATCTATTCGAGGCAGGGGATAAATGTCTTTCCAGGTGATCTTGTTAAGGCGGCGATAGTCAACACAGAATAGGAGGGACCCATCTTTTTTCGTTACTAGCACCACAGGCGACGACCAGGGGCTTTGAGAAGGTCGGAGGACGCCACGTCGGAGCATATCAGCAACATGCTCAGTAATCACGCCACGTTCCGATGCCGACACTCTATAGGGTCGCTGTCGTAACGGTATGTGGGTACCATAACTACTTCTTAAGCGCAAAAAAACTACAGGGACATAGAGTGAGTCAAGGACAAGCGCTAACTTCCAACTATATTTTATTGAGCAAGCGTGAAATATATACATAAAAAGGCGATAGGAGAAACAGAAAGTGGGCATGCCAGCAGAGTGGGCATGCAAGCTGGCGTTGCGGCAACATGCTGAAACGAGTCCTTTTTTTCGTGCAGTTTCTCGTCATCGACACAGCAGCCCGGACAAGCAAAACGCAAGATAATGCAAGTCCCATCGTTTTGGAGCGTGTCACCCATGGAGACTGCGCACACACGTGTCTGCCTGAGATACGCCGCTGGATGTCGTCTCACCCGGCATCGTCAACGTCAACGGAGCCAGCTATAAGAAGCCAACGACCGTGCAACCTCTTCAGTGGGCATGCCAGCTGGCGTTGCGGCAACATGCTGAAACGAGTCCTTTTTTTGTGCAGTTTCTCGTCATCGACACAGCAGCCCGGACAAGCAAAACGCAAGATAATGCAAGTCCCATCGTTTTGGAGCGTGTCACCCACGGAGACTGCGCACACACGTGTCTGCCTCAGATACGCCGCTGGATGTCGTCTCACCCGGCATCGTCAACGTCAACGGAGCCAGCTATAAGAAGCCAGCGACCGTGCAACCTCTTCAGTGGGCATGCCAGCTGGCGTTGCGGCAGCATGCTGAAACGAGTCCTTTTTTTCGTGCAGGTCAGTAACGCAACATCTACTGTTAAAACAAGTGAACCTTTTTTTTGTGCAGCTGGTGTGCCCACGAAAAATGTATATTGGTTTCTTGACTGTGCGAAAGTTGTTTTTGTCTTTGCTGATGCTCTGCGGGGACGTGGAATCCAATCCTGGACCCACAGAGGAGCTTCTGAGGCAGATCCTTGAGGGCCAGAAAGCTATTTCTTGCAGACTAGACAATATTGACTTGCAGCTCAAGGCCGTAGAAGTGTCAGCTAAGGCTATTGGTGAAGTTAATACCAAGGTGTCCGCTCTTGAAGAATGCGTAAGGAACTTGGAAGATAAGCTTGTTAGTTTAGAAGACCGCAGTAGGCGTAACAATATCGTCGTGTTTGGTATTCCGGAGGATCCCGATGAAAAAGTGGAAAATTTGACAACAAAAGTAGTTCAAGATGTCTTTGCCAAAGAAATGGGTGTTACCATTAAAACAACTGAAAGAATCCACAGAATTGGTCGCATACAACAGGGGAAAACACGTCCGGTGATTATAAAGTTGATTGATTACCGCGAGAAAAGTGAGCTCCTAAAAAAACGCCTTTCAACTCAAAGACACGGATGTTTCGATATCCGAGGATTTTTCGGCAGTTACTCGCCAAAAGAGGAAAAAACTCTGGGACCACACGAAGGAACTCCCAGAGCGAGGTAGCAAAGTTAAGTTGATTTACGACAAGATTAAAATCGACAAAGAGTTGTTTGCGTGGGATACCAGCCGCAACGAAATGGTTCCTGTGGGTCGAAAACGCGATAAAGAACCCCGTCCGCAATGAACCGGCAACAATACAAAAAAGCCTTTCCTGTGCTTGAATGTGAACGCCCGAAGCATCCTAAATAAATCTGATGATCTCGAAAGTATCACAATAGCATACAAACCTGATATTGTGTGCCTAACAGAAACATGGCTAACCAGTAGCATTGGTGATGACGAAATAGTACCGCCGGGGTATGCTGTCTGTCGCAAAGACCGAGACTCTCGCGGTGGGGGCGTTGCGATCCTGTTTCGTGAAAACCTGCGTGTTTTCAGGCTCCCCGACATAGTGGGCGTCGAATGCGTCATTATCAAGGTAGCCTTAAACGAATTCAGCTTGGTCGTGGGAGGGTTCTAGCGCCCCCCGATTACAGATAACACTTTTTTTGAAAAACTGAACGAATTTTTGTGCTCTTCTAAGGCCATCTCTCTAAACATCCTAATAGGTGGTGACTTCAACACCCGGCCATCAACTGGTTCACCGAAGTTCCCGAACCCCTCTCTAATGCTGCACAGCCTTTAGTAGACATCGTATTTTCGCACACTCTCACGCAGATAGTCACGTTACCCACGCGAATCCAAAAAGGTGCGGCGTCCATTCTAGACCTTTTCCTTATCAGTGACAGCTTAGTGCATCGGGATTATGAAGTAGAAATTATTCACGGTATATCTGACCACAAAATAGTGTGCTTAACAATGCAGTTGAATTATTCCCCGAAACGGAGCTACAAGGAAACAGTGGTCCCCCTCTTTTGTCGTGCCAACGATATTGACATACTTGACATGCTAGACACGTCATTTTTCGATTTCATCTCGTTGTCGAACTCGAACGCATGCTCCGTCGATAATTTATGGTACTTCTTTAAAAACCTTGTTTTGACATGCGTAGAAAAATTTGTGCCGACCACGCGAAAAAGGGTGCAAACCAAGAATCCCTGGTTATCGCGAGAAGTAGTGCGACTTAGTCGAAAGACCAACAAAATTAGAAAACAATACCGGGACTTTCCTTCCGCAACACGCATGTGCAAATTGACCGACTTACGCCTGCAACTTAAAGCAAGCATAAAAAAAGCAAGACTACTACTACAAAACGTCCATGAAAACATTTCTTCTTTCATCCCCGGCAAAGTTTTGGCGCCACTTTTCTCCGCGAAAGAAGCCACTTCAAAATCTATTGATAAATGGGGAACCTGTGTCAGACAAACTGACAATCTCGGAGTCATTTAACAACTTTTTTTGCTCTGTTTTCACAAACGACAACGGCAAAAGACAAAACTTTGATGCTTTCGAGAGTCTCCCTCCGATCAACTCAATTTCAATATCAGAAGAGGGTGTGCTCTCACTTCTCTTAAATATCGACCCAAAAAAATCTCCTGGAATAGATGGGATACCAAACGCATTTCTCAAAAGGTATGCCGAGTGGTCTTCGCAGTACCTCACCGTTATATACAAAAAATCCTTTTTGGAATCACAGGTCCCAAAAGATTGGAAAAGCGGAAAGATCACCCCAATTCCTAAAACTGACAAGAAATTATTGCTTTCGTCGTATCGGCCAATTTCAATATTGTGCTCTTCAGCGAAAATCCCTGAACACATCATTTGTAAACATTTAACCCTTTTTCTTGAAGAGCACAACCTTATAGATTCACGGCAACATGGTTTTCGACGGAGACTTTCCACGACTACGCAACTCCTGGAAACGATTCACGACTTTACGGCAGTTCTAGATCAACAGGGTCAAATCGATGTTGTTGTTTTTAGATTTTGAAAAGGCCTTTGATTGCGTTTCCCACCCTAAAGTATTGCTAAAATTGCGGCCTATCCTAAAAAACGATTCATTACTTCGATGGCTACATTCCTATCTGTCTTCTCGATGCCAAAGTGTGAAAATTGACGATGTTTGTTCAAGTTCACGATCCGTACTATCAGGCATCCCTCAAGGATCTGTGCTAGGACCACTGCTTTTTCTCGTTTTTATAAATGATATCGCGCAGCAAATACCGGTAAAAATGAAGCTATTTGCAGATGACTGCATTCTGTACCACGAAATTCATAGCCCCAATGACCAAGCGGACCTCAATTCTTCCCTTGGTATAATCCAAACATGGTGCGAGACGTGGCAAATGCGTATGAACCTCAAGAAGACAGTGGCAATGACAATAACTCGAAAACGGCAACCCTTAAATTTTTCATACTCTATTACTGGTCATTCCTTATCATCTGTGCAGAGCTACAAGTACTTGGGTGTTCACCTCACTTCGGATCTTAAATGGAACGAGCACGTATCTTTCCTTCAGCAGAGGGCAACTCAGAAGCTTATGTATCTTAAAAGGTCATTGTCTAAAGCGACCCCGGAAATTAAACTATTAGCTTATAAAACCTTCATCCTTCCGATACTCGAATATGCGTCAGTTGTTTGGGATCCTTATACGCAAATTAACATTAACAAACTAGAGAGCGTGCAGCGTAAGGGCATTATATTCGTCTACAACTCGTATAGTTGGCATACATCACCCAGTGCTCTTTTGAGAAGTGCCCAATTAGAAAGCTTGCAGTTGAGACGGTACTGGGACAGGCTCAAATTTATGTACTTACTTTACCACGATAAAATAGGACTTAACAAGCTTAATTACATACAACCAGTAACATTACGTCCGACACGGTCAAATCACACTAAGAAACTCATCGACGTTTCGTGCAGAACAGATGTGTTCAAAAACTCGTTTTTCCCACGAACTGTTCGCGAATGGAACGCGCTTTGCCCCGATGTCATGGAATGTTTGACCGTAGATGCATTTATGTCATCTCTGAAAAACGAAGCGCCCCCCTGAAGGTGTGCACAATTGCTATGCCTTTGTTCTTTATACATTTTTTCATTGTAGGGCATAGTTTATCTTTGCTGGTTGAGACTTTGTCTTTCTTTGTTACTTCTCCCTGGGCTTCTTTTCTGATATATTCATAACAAGACTCTTCACCGCCTGTGTCGTCATTATCAGAAAGAGGCCCTGCCTCTTGTGCAGACTATGTGTATGCGCAGAAGACTGCGCACCTATTTCTTTGTACTTGTCTACTCCGTCATATCGTTCTTTTCTTGCGTGTATGATACTGCGCGTGTGAGAAACAAACATGCTGTTATGCTTCTTCTTTAGTTTTGCATTTCTGCACTGTTTTTGCTTACAATCGCCTGGTCATTCTGCAGCTTGTGCCTAACTTGGATTACTTATTATGTTTTCTCTGTATAGATTTTTCCTTTTCGTACGTGTTACAATGTACACCCACTCCTGCTGAGGGCCTTTGTAAGGCTGGCATTATTCCTGAAATAAATAAATAAATAAAGAAGAAAAGATTACAATTACACACAAGAGAGAACAGATGAAGTCGGTGCTGTTTCACACTTGTCAGGCACTACCATGACCAGTTCTTTTTCAAGAACACTGCTTCCTTTACCGACAAGGCTATCGACGTTGTGCTGACGCATTCGAAATCACCTAATTGCATTTAAGCCGCATCAACTATTTCACGCATGCGTTGATCAGAATCATGAAACAACGTGACTGAATTTGAAAAGTAGGGTTCGCACCCCTGGCATTTAGCACAGTGATTTGAGAGGTTCCCATTTTTTCTTTTTAGTATGTTATTCTGGTGTTCACGTAGCCTTGAGTTGATGCATATGCCAGTCTGTCCTACATATACTCTACCACAAGCCAACGGCACACGGTACACTACGTCGCCATCACATTCGACATACTTGTTATTATGTCCAACATTACCGCCACTGTTTTCTTGCCTTACCGGACACGTTTCCTTACACAGCCTTGCGAGTTTAAGCGGTGCGGACATGACAACCCGAACCCCGGCCCTCTGTCCTATTTTGTTGAGCCTATGTGCAACACCATGCAGGTACGGTATCACGGCCGTCTTACGGCGCTCATTACCATCCTGTAGACTGGTCTCGGCCCCTTTTCCTGGTAGCCCTTCACGCCTGCGGACAGCCTCACAGACTGCCACAATGACGTGCTCAGGGTACCCCGATTCTCTTAGCCGAGAAACCGGCGCCTCCACAGCGCTGTGCACTTGGTGAACGCAGGACTTTTTTGAGGGCGTTGGTGAAACACATCGTCGCTACTGCGCGTTTCACCAGTTTGGTGTGCGCAGAGTCAAAATGCAATAGGGGCTTCTGGCAGCGGGGGGCGTAACCCCAGCAAACCTGGTCACATGAAAACGTGAGGCGTATGTCTAGGAACTTTGGGGCGTTTTTTTCCGGTGTTTCGTGCGTTATTTGAAGGGGACTGAGGCAATCTTTTAACACTGCCAGCGTCACCGCTACATCGTTTTCAAAGCAAGACGCACCCCTCTGAAGTAAAACCAAAAAGTCATCAACAAACCTGTATACCTAAATGACATTAGTGGACTGCAATCTATCCGCCAACAAGCGGTCAAGACGGCCCAGGAAAAGATCACTCAGCGCAGGTGCAACACACGACCCTATACACACACCCCCTTTTTGAATGAATATTTTGTCGTTCCAGGAAACGTACGTGGACTGCAGATAGATCAACAGCAAATCAAGAAACCTTTGCATTGATACTCCACTTTCATTTTGAAAGGCTATGACACCAAACTCAAAAATACTCTCCTCAACACACTCTATAACCCGGTCATGCGGCAGGGAATAATAAAGGTCCTTTATATCTACGGATCTACGGAGAATCCATTCAACGCAGAGTGGGAGTGCTCTGCAACGAAGTCGCAATATTCTTCTGAGTTTATCGCACGAAAGGGATCCCCAGAATCCAGCAGCCCAAGGTGTTTCTGTAGAAACAGACCCATCCATTTTAGCCAGGTGTGCCGTTCTGAGACTATAACACAAAACGGTATGCCCGCCTTGTGTGTTTTTTCCGCAAAAAAAATAACGCACGAAACACCGGAAAAAATGCCCCAAAGTTCCTAGACATACGCCTCAAGTTTTCATGTGACCAGGTTTGCTGGGGTTACGCCCCCCGCAGCCAGAAGCCCCTATTGCCTTTTGACTCTGCGCACACTAAACTGGTGAAACGCGCAGTAGCGACGATGTGTTTCACCAACGCCCTCAAAACGTCCTGCGTTCCCCAAGTGCACAGCGCTGTGGAGGCGCAGGTTTGTCGGCTAAGAGAATCTGGGTACCCTGAGCACTTCATTGTGGAAGTCTGTGACGCTGTCCGCAGGCGTGAAGGGCTACCAGGAAAAGGGGCCGAGACCAGTGTACAGGATGGTAATGAGCGGCGTAAGACGGCCGTGATACCTTACCTGCATGGTGTTGCACATAGGCTCAAGAAAATAGTGCAGAGGGCCGGGGTTCGGGTTGTCATGTCCGCACCGCTTAAACTCGCAAGGCTGTGTAAGGAAACGTGTCCGGTAAGGCAAGAAAACAGTGGCTGTAATGTTGGACATAACAACAAGTATGTCGAATGTGATGGCGACGTAGTGTACCGTGCCCCGTTGGATTGTGGTAGAGTATATGTAGGAAAGACTGGCAGATGCAGCAACTCAAGGCTACGTGAACACCAGAATAACATACTAAAAAGAAAAAATGGGAACCTCTCAAATCACTGTGGTAAATGCCAGGGGTGCGGAGCCTACTTTTCAAATTCAGTCACGTTGTTTCATGATTCTGATCAACACATGCGTGAAATAGTTGATGCGGCTGAAATGCAATTAGGCGATTTCGAATGCGTCAGCACAATGTCGATAGCCTTGTCAGTTAAGGAAGCAGTGTTCTTGAAAAAGAACTGGTCATAGTAGTGCCTGACAAGTGTGGAACAGCACCGAGTTCGTCTGTTATCTCTTGTGTGTAATTCTAATCTTTTCTGTTTCTCCTATCGCCTTTTTTTCATGTATATATTTCACGCTTGCTCAATAAAATTTAGTTGGAAGTTAGCGCTTGTCCCTGTCTCACTCTATGTCCCTGTAGTTTTTTTGCGCTTAAGTAGTTATGGAACACCAACTAGCCCGAACGCAAGCCCTTCTTCAGGTATGTGGGTACCTGTGTCAATGTGATGGCCGACCGTGGATGTTCTGCCCAAAGGAGCTTGCTTGTAGTCAAAAGAAAACTGAAACTTCCTAAGAAGAGAGTCACGTTTTGCTCGGGTTCGTGACAACCCGTGAGGGGACACTGGGACTCCTTGCAGGACGGAAGGCTGTTTCACTGTTTATTCACCGAACGCTGGCTTCCTCTACGACACACCGCAAAGGTTGCACACTTCACTTGCAAACGCTTTGGGCCACATGCCGGGTTTTCCCTCTCAAAACGCCGGACCACCTCACTCGTCGGTGTCCGGCTCTGAACTCCTCGCTCCGGCGCCCCCAGCCCGTCGCGTCTTTCCCACCCCCTTAGAACAAAACAAACACAACTAGCCCATGAGCGGTGGCAACCCCGAGCGAGACTGTTTCTAAGAATTTCGGTGCCTCGACCTTCCCGCCGCGGGCCAAGGCCGGCCCGGAAGCCTCTGAGTTATTGCACTCCCCATCTCCCAGGGCCACTCCTACGCCGCCCCCCTGTCACCATGGCGTCCTGGCAGGCGAAACCTCGACACCTTCCCCTTTCATCCTTTTTCCTCTTTTTTTGGAATCACTCCCCTTTCCTTTTCTTGAGTTTCTTGAGGTAAGACGCGTACACAGTTACAACACTTGAAAAGAGAAAAATGCACATTGAAAACAAATGACCCTAGTAATCAGGGCACCCAAAAACTGCCAAAGCACTGGCCGACGAAAAGCAAGGGTTACATACATGCACGACACAACAAATAACGCGAAGAACAAAAATACTATACAGAGCAAGTGAACAACGCTGCTCCGTTGGAGCGGCCCATTGCCCCGCGCGCTCAGGTCGCAATGCGGGATAAAGCGTCGGCAAGTATGTTTTGGGCCCCCTTCACATGCTGCCCGGTAATATTGTATTTTTGCAGGGACAAAGCCCATCTGGTTAGCCGTGCGCTGCTCGAGGCAGCCGTTGCAACATACTGAAGTGAGTTGTGGTCCGTTCTCACAATTACCTTAGCTCCAAAGACCCATGTGCTCATTTGGTCAAGCGCCCAAATCACAGCGAAAGCCTTTTTCTCAATGGTGGACCACCTAATCTGAGATTCAGTAAGCTTTTTACTGAGAAATGCCAGAGGGTGTTCAGTTCCGTCCATCTCCTGAGCCAGACAGGCCAACACCGCTTCCTGCGATGCATCGGTCGACAAAATGAAAGACCGTGAAAAATCTGGAGCATAGAGAACTGCAGCTGTCTTCAGCGCCCGCTTCATCTCCAATAATGCTCTCTCCTGCTCTTCCCCCCACTGCAGTGGCCTTTCCCCATGGCTCCGTTTCGTTAGGCTAGTCAGAGGTAACATAGTCTTGGCGTAGTCCTGCACGTAGTTTCGGTAGTAGTTGAGCACACCCAACACACTTTTCAGTTCGGACTTTGTTTGTGGCCGTTTCATTCCTTCGATCGCGCTTATTCTCTCAGGGTCAGGAAAGTGCCGCCATGAGCCCACGACATGCCCCAAGTACTTTATACTAGGTTCGGCAAAACGGCACTTTGTGGGGTTCACCGTCAGCCCAACAGAGCGCAGTGTTTCGAGCACCAACGTTAAGTGTCGCTTATGCTCGGCCAGATTCCGAGAGAACACGGCAATGTCGTCAATATACGCGCATGCGTACTCGCGGTGCTCATACAAAACCTCGTTTATGGTCCTTTGGAAGGTCGCGGCTGAGTTCCTCAATTCATAAGGCATGACTCTCAATGCGTATTGTCCACTGTCGGTTACAAAAGCAGTCAATCTCTGGCTCTCTTCATCCAGCGGTATTTGCCAGTAGCCTCGAGTAAGGTCCACAACCGTTATACACTCAGCCTTGGCCACGGTTGCGAGCAGATCATGGATTTTATTCATTGGGAACGCGTCTACCTCTGTTACGAAGTTGAGAAACCTGTAATCAACAGAAAGCCTGATGCTTCCATCGCTCTTAACTACACACACCACTGGATGGGCACACGGTGATTCTACAGGGTAAATCAGGCCCTGACACAACAACTCCCGTATCTGCCTCTCTACCTCAGCTCTCATTTTTATAGGAACCCCGTACTGGTACCGAGATGCTGGCCGACTTCCCGGAACCATTCTGATCTTATGCCTTCCAACTTTGCTCAATCCCGGCCTCTCCGAAAAAACCTCTCTGAACTGCTGGACACATTCGTGAACCCCAGAAACATCCTTTCTTTCCCTGCTGGTGGCAGCGCCCATGTCAGGCATCTCCTCTACGTCTCCAAACTCTTTGTCATCGAAAACGACACCAACAAGGCTCACGCCTACCACGTACGGTGTCAGGCTGTTGGCGTGGAGCCACCTTTTTGATCCATCTTCCATCTCAACCACGTAGCTATCATTTCGTTTCACCTCTAGTATTTTGAGTGGCCCTTTCCATGGGTATTGACCCTTAGCTCGGTCCTCATTCCGCATTAGCACAAGTTCACCAACGCGGAAGCTTTTTGGCCTCGCTCTCAAGTTGTACAGAGTGGCATACGCCCGTTGGTTTGCCTCGGATGCTCCTTTTGCTATCTCCTCCACTGCAGCCAGGCGTTTGCGCAGTTCGAGCAGATAATTCTCCGCTGGCCGGTTAAGCGCAATGGGAAGCGACCACTCTCCCGTCCAACTCTTCTCCAGTATGGCCAGCGGCCCCGTGGGTTGGCGTCCGTACAACAGTTCGAAAGGTCTCTCCCGTTGTCTCGTTAGGCGCCTCGCGATAAGCCCAAAGAAGACATGGCACCATCTTATCCCAGCCCCGCTTGTGTTCGTCTATTACGTGTCTCAACATTTGTTTAAAGGTGCCGTTCCATCTTTCCACGAGTCCGTTGTTCTCTGGATGACCCGGAGTAGAGAACCTGGGCAACGCTCCCAGCCGAGAGACAAGTTCCTGAGTTAACTTGGCCGTAAAGTTCGTGCCTTGGTCAGACGAAATTGTCTCTGGAACACCCACCCTAGAAAATATTTCTACGAGGGCATCACACACAGCTTTTGCTGTTAGAGACCTAAGGCACACCACTTCTGGCGACCTAGTGCACACATCCATCAAGCAAAGAGCGTATTTGTGCCCTCTTGACGATGGGGGTTCTATTGGGCCAACGCAATCCATGACGACGACTTGGAAAGGCTCCGCCGGCCTTGTCAGGGGTTTTATCGGCACGCGGTCCAATTTCCTTGGGATCGCATTTCTTTGACACCTGTCGCACTCTCGACAGTATTTTCGGATGTCCGCATCCATCCCCGGCCAATAAAATGAGTTCTTAATGCGCTGTCGTGTCTTCTTTGTTCCCAAGTGGCCGCCAACCTCTCTGTCATGTGCCACCTGCAGAACGGTGCCCCTTCTTTCCCTCGGCCGTACCAACTGGGTGACCATTTTCCCATTAATTTTGTCGCTGTGGAACAACAGGCCATCTCTACTCTTCATTCCATGACTCCCCGTTTTCGCATGCTGCCAGGAGACCGCCAGACTCTCATCTCCCAACTGCTCTGTTCGAAATCTTATGCGAGTATCACCTCGATTTGTTTCTTCCTCGCCATCACTCTCTTCCTCAACCACCGCTGCTACACTCATCGCTGGCTTCTCCGCTGCTACACTCATCACTGGCCTCTCAGTAACGAGCCGCCGTTCTTCCTCAGCTTCCTTCTCCCTCTGCCTAACCAGCAGGTCGTGGTCACTGACTGTTAGCAAGCACTCCACCTCACCGGTCAATTTATCGGTCACCGCACAAAGTAAGGAAACATGTGAACCTTGCATGTCTAGTCTGAATGGCACATACGCGAGCTCTGCCTCGATGCTGGGCCCAAATACTCCCTTTAGGATCACTTTCCCCCGGGGCTCGATGCGTTGCATTGGAAGCAAGGATCTCCTGACCACCGTTATGTCCGCGCCTGAGTCTAGGCGGGCCCAAATGTGTGACCTTTCTGATGTTAGCCACACATCTTCAGTTGGGGCTGGAGCCGCCGCCGCACCTTCGACTTAAGGTTATCAACGCGCGTCGCGAGGTCCACCGGGGGACCGGGCTCTCTACTACTCTAAAGGCCATTTTTGGATCTGTGTCAGGGCACTCTCTTATCAGGTGACCGCGTCGGCCGCAGCGAAAGCATTGGCGTGGGTCTCGGGCCTTATCGTCCGCATGGACACCATCGGGACCCATGCAGTCTCGGGCGAGGTGACCCACTCGTCCGCAAACAAAACTCTCACGCGAAGTGGTGTCCACCTCGCGGGGCGGGAGTTTACTGTCAGGGGGACAATACTTTCCATCACCTGCTTAACACTGCTTTGTGGTGTACCGCCAGGTCCCTGTCCTGTTCCTCGCCATCCCTTCGGAGCATTAGAATTCGGCGGCAGAAACGGTGTACGTGGCTCCCGTCGACTTCCTTCTACCGCCTCCGCGACCTGTGCAAGATCCTCGAGACGCAACCATTCTTTGCTCTCTTGAAGTGCAACCTGCCGCTGAGCGTCTTGGGGGAGTGCAGCTTTCAATTTGTCGGCCACAACCAGCTCCTTCAGATCGTCTAACTTCTGGATACCTCTACTATTAATATAATAGGAAAAGTAGTTGTGGAGCCGCCGTCCAAACTGACGCCAAGACTCGTTACAGCCCTTTTTTGCTCTCTCAAACATCTTTCTATACTCGGCGGGGCACAAACGCAGTTCCCTCAGCACCAATGACTTTAACTGGTTATAAGGCAACATCTCCTTTATGCCGCTTGCCACTATCAACGCCCTGACTCTATCAGTCAAGTACGGCATCAGTGTTGCCGACCTGACCTCGTCGGGAACCTTGAGCGAGCTGAACAGCATTTCAACTGCGTCGAACCATCCCGGTACCAACCCTTCATCCTTGGGCATGTGTGGCAAGACATTGCTTAACAATTTGGAGACGCCCGCGACACCAGAATGGGTCTACCCTGTCGGAGTCCAGCGCCACGCCCTGATATCGTAATTTGAGCATCTCCAGCTGCACCTTGGCCCGTTCCAGTTTCGTTTGCTCGATTTCGAGCAACATTTTTGCATCTGACTTTCCTGCCGTCACACCTTCGCTGATCGTCCCCGAATATGCTCCTAACGGAGTGGCGCTCGCAGGGGGTGTACTCATGTCGGGAATTTTAGATTCGCGCAAGCACTGTGTTTTCGACCTCGTAAGCATACAGGGCAATGGGCAAAGCAAAGTCGTCGTTCACTCACCCATTTGTTGCCGACCGCTCCCGTAGCAAAGGACACAGTGAAGAATTCCTACTGTACACTTGTAGCACACATATTGGTCCTCCAAGTGTTCAACCGTTCGCAACACAATGCGGTACCTTGTTTAGTTTGCACGCATTCCTCCCAACACCAACTCCAAGTCAGCCTACACTGGCAATGTCTCCAACGTCCTTCCACGTTCCCGTCCACCCTTCGTCAGCGCTCCGTCTTCGTTTCTTCCCGGTGGACGCCAATACACATCTTCCGCGCTCACTTTTCAAAGCTTCATGCGGCATCGGCGATCCCCTTCTCCAACATTTCCTCCTCTTCTTAGATTTCTTTCGAAATTCGGCTACTCCTCTTCTTCCAGATTCGTCTTTTGCATCAACATTTTCTTCCTCACCTTGCGGGAAAACTTTCTGAGCCCGCTCAAAACACCGCGAGCTCTGATTCTTCACCACTTGCCTTCTCGTTCACGATTGGGGTCCAGCTCCACCGTCTGCTGCGACGTCGTTCGTGGTCGTCGTCCCGCAGTCGCTGCGTGTCCCAGATGTCCCTCCGTCGAATTCCTGTCGAGGCTGCGCCAGTCACGTTTTTCTCGGGTTCGTGACAACCCGTGAGGGGACACTGGGACTCCTTGCAGGAGGGAAGGCTGTTTCGCTGTTTATTCACCGAACGCTGGCTTCCTCTACGACACACCGCAAAGGTTGCACACTTCACTTGCAAACGCTTTCGGCCACATGCCGGATTTTCTGTCTCAAAACGCTGGACCACCTCACTCTTCGGCGTCCGGCTCTGAACTCCTCGCTCCGGCGCCCCCAGCCCGTCGCGTCTTCCCCACCCCCTTAGAACAAAACAAACACAACAAACCCATGAGCGGTGGCAACCCCGAGCGAGACTGTTTCTAAGAATTTCGGTGCCTCGACCTTCCCCCCGCGGGCCAAGGCCGGCCCGGAAGCCTCTGAGGTATTGCACTCCCCGTCTTCCGGGGCCACTCCTACGCCGCCCCCCTGTCGCCATGGCGTCCTGGCAGGCGAAACCTCGACAAAGAGCCAAAAGGTCTTTGCGTTTCGGGGGGTCTAAATCGGAAGCGATTGACTTCTGGAAGATGTCATCAGAGGTGGGCGTATCGGTGGGACCAATCGCGTTCAGCGAATGTAGCTGCTGTGAAGGTGCATTGTCGGAAACGTCAAGGCTGAAGACGGCTTCGACAGGTTCAATATTGCCGACAGTTTCATCTGGTTGCAAGGGCGGGTCGTCTGGTTGCAAACAAACATCGCTGTGCGGCCAGATAGGAGTGTCAGCACAGCAAACGGAAGCGGCAAACCTTAGCGAGCAAAGAAAACGTTTGATGGCGTAAATAAACCAGGTCCATCCACCAGAGTACTGCCGGAAAGGGAGACAAGAACTGAGCTTTGCAGCGGGATATCCACGTCTTCGTCTACGGCCAGCTTTTCTCCGTTAGTAGAGGAATCGTTCGGGGTCGGAGCGTCATTTTGCGAACAGAATTCGACTTCGGCGCGGGCGCAGTCAATTACGGCGTTCCGGTTCGACAAAAAGTCCCACCCAAGAATAACGTCGTGTGAGCACGTGGGCAAGACGGCGAACTCAATCGTGTAGAAAATATTTTGAATGGCGACCCGAGCAGTACACGCAGCCAAAGGTGCGACATGTTCTGATCTTGCAGTTTGGAGAGAAAGTCCCAGAAGTGGCGTCGTGACTTTCTTCAGTGACCGACATAGTTTAGCACTGATGACCGACACGGCTGCTCCGGTATCAACAAGCGCCAGCGCAGGTACTCCATCTTTTAACACGTCAATTACATTTTGCGGAGGTAGGTGAGAGCTTCGGCATTTCGACGGGTACGCAGTTCGTGCCTCAGGAACTGCGCGAATCAGTTTCCCTCTGGAGTGGGGGCGGAGTGTCGGCGCATGGGGGATAGGGAGCGGCGACGGGGTGACGGCGATCGGCGGCCTTCGAAGATCTGACGGTCGGCGGAAAACGAGGTTGGAGGTGGTCCTGAGGACGCACTATGATGTGGGGGTCGTGCGGCGTAGGCGGACGTCTGGGGCACACGAGGAGATGAAGCGACACGGCGGCAGTAACGGGCAACGTGACCGGGGCAGCAGCAAGAAAAACATATAGGCCGGTTGTCGGGAGTGCGCCATGGATTACCGTACAACACAGCTGGTGGTCTGGTCGGTGGAAACTGGGGAGCGGGCTGCAAAGTGGGAGGTGCCACTGCTGGTATCGCTGGCCGAAACGACCGGAAAGATGGGTGCACTGGCTGCGCGAGACAGTCAGCGTACGTCATTGGCATGACTGCTGGAGCTGCAGCGACTGTAGCTGTGAGCGGCGCCGCGACTGTAGCTGCCACCTGCGGAACGGCCAGGGGTGCGACCGCTGCGGTAGCGATGTTAGCAGGCGGGAGGGCCTCGGCAACCTGTTCGCGGATGGTCGCCTGCAGAGCAGAAGGCAGGCTGGACGAAGCCTGCTCAGTAAACGGCACCAGCGATAGCTGACGTGCTACCTCCTCGTGGACAAATTCTTTGATTTTCGTCTCGAGCTGCAATTAGATCGAAGAGAACGTGAGCCTCGAGAGAGATTCCGTCGTCGGCAATGAATGGCGAACCAAGGCCCTTTGCCGGCGCAGTTCCTCAAAATTCTGGCTCACGCCAATCACTTCAGTCACGGATTGAGGGTTCTTGGACACAAGCATGTGGAACATGTCGTCGTCCACTCCTTTCATGATGTGTTTGATTTTGTCATCATCGGACATGGACGAGTTGACGCGCCTACAAAGATCCACAACGTCTTCAATGTAACTGGTGAAGTTCTCACCCGGTTGTTGCGCCCTTGTACGCAGGCGTTGTTCAGCATGCAGTTTCCGTACGGCGGGTCGATCAAAGTCACGAGTTAAGTTGTTCTTGAAGTCAGACCAGGTCTTGATGGTCGCTGCGTTGTTGTTGTACCACAAGATCGCGGGTTTTTCGAGGAAAAATGCGACGTTGTGCAGCTTGGTAGTGTCGTCCCATTTGTTGTAAGCACTAACTAGCTCGGAAGAAGACAACCAATCTTCAACGTCATAGTCAACTTTACCCCTGAAAACCGGCGGGTCGCGCTGACGGAGCGCCCCAGCGCAGATGACCGATGGCACCTGTGGAGGCGGTTGGTCGGCAGTGGCCATGAGGATGACGGGCATTGGCAGCATCCGGCTGCAGAGTTCCAGGCTGTACGACGGTTCACCTCAAACCCCGCACCTCTACCAATTGCAAAGGGGTTTATTGGAAGGAAGACAGAGTCCGCTGGACAGGGATCAAGAGGCAAAACCGTCCAAGGTGAACCAGCCAGAGGATTCGACTCGAGCCGCGCGAAAACGCACCGGTGATGACAGCCGTTGATCCGTGCTACATGCTCATTCGGGGATTGACCGGTGGGTGAAGAGGGATTGGACGGCGAGAGCACTTCAAGTAATCTCCATCACAATATATATATATATATATATAGGTTGCCATTGAAGAAAACATCGGAAAGCAAGGGGGAGGTTGTGGTTGGTTGTAGAAACGGATGAAGAATTTTTTCAGTCAGAAAGAAAGTGGTGAAAAAATCCCCGCTGGGTGGGAACCCAACCCACAACCTCCAGAATACAGGTCTGGTGCGAAACCACTACCCTACCGGCGGGGCTGTTTCCCCACCACTTTCTGGGGTATTTAAGTTAAGGTAGTGTTTGTTTCGTGCACTTGGGAGTGGTAGCCAGCGCCACTCGGACTACTCGGGGTGAAGGGGACCTTCTTTGTAACCCCCGGGCCATGACTCAAGTGTCTACGACGTGTCGAGAGTGGTCGACCAGCGTTGAACCCTCTCAAGCTACCTTTGGCACCACGGCTGGCACAACAGAGGCCCTCGCTAAGCATGCAGCGAATCAGAAAATGGTAAATGAGGGGCTTGGTGAAATAAGACAGAAAATAAGGGTTCGCAGTCACAAAACCTCGGTAAGCAAAGGAGAGGTTGGGGTGGGTTATAGAAACAGATGTAGAATGTTTTGAGTCCGAAAGTAAGTGGTGAAAAAATGCCCGCTGGGTGGGATCCGAACCCACGACCTCCAGAATACGGTCTGGTGCGATGACCACTATGCTAGCGGCGGGGCTGCTCCCCACCACCTTCTGGGGTATTTATGTTAATGTATTTTTTGTTTCGTGCACTTGGGGGTGGTAGCCAGCGCCACTCGGACTACTCGGGGTGAAGGGGACCTTCTTTTTAACCCCCGGGCCGTGACTCGAGTGTCTACCACATGTCGAGAGTGGTCGACCAGCGTTGAACCCTCTTAAGCTACCATTAGCACCAAGACTGCCAGAACAGAGGCCCCCGCTAGGCATGTAGCGAATCAGAAAATGGGAAATGAGGGGCTTGGTGAAATATGACAGAAAATAACCTTTGGCAGTCAAGTAAACCTCCGAAGGCAAAATGGAGGTTGTGGTGGGTTATAGAAACAGATGAAAAATTTTTTTTGTCAAAGAAAGTGGTGATAAAATTCCCGCCGGGTGGTATCCGCAGCCGCGACCTCCAGAATGCCGGTCTGGTGCGATAACCACTACGCTACCGGCGGGGCTGTTTCCCCACCACTTTCTGGGGTATTCATGTTAAGGTATTTTTTGTTTTGTGCACTTGGGGGTGGTAGCCAGCGCCAGACACTAGTCGAAGACATGATGAGCGACGACATTATACATCCATCGAAAAGCCTCTGGGCTGCTGCGGTCGTACTCGTAAAAAAAGGATGGCACATTCAGGCTCTCCGTTGACTACCGGCGACTGAAGAAAATCACCAAAAAGGACATTTACCCTTTGCCGCTAATCGACGACGCCCTCGACCACCTCTGCCACGCGAAGTACTTCTCATCGATGTATATGGAGACAGGCTACTGGCAAATTGAAGTGGACGAAAGAGATCGAGAGAAGACTGCATTCATAACCCCGGAGCCCCCTATACGAGTTCAAGGTGATGCCGTTTGTGCTATGCACGGCGCCATCAACGTTTCAAAGAGTCATGGACCCGTGCTAGCTGGCCTGAAGTGGCACACCTGCCTTGTATACATCCACGACGTTGTGGTATTCGCCCGGACTTTCGACTAACCGCTTGCAAGGTTGGATTCGGTACTCGAGGCCATCCGTACGTCGGGGTTGCCGCTGAAGGCAGAAAAGTGCCGCTTCGCGTGCGAGAAACTCACGTTTTTTGCCACGTCGTGAACGCTGTGGGAGTCCGGCCTGACCCTGCGAAAACGTCAGCCATAGCGAATTTTCGAAGACCGGAAGACAAGGGCGTACAAAGATTTCTCGGACTGTGCGCATACTACCGGCGTTTCGTCGCGAAATTCGCAAGCATTGCAGAGCCACTCACGCACTTGACGAAAGATAGCCCCACTTTCAGATTACAAAACACCCAAGAGGATGCATTTCGCGACCTCCAAAAACGCCTGCAAAGCCCGCCCGTGCTCGCTCATTTCGACTGAAACGCTGAAACAGAAAAGCACACAAACGCGAATGATATAGGCTTCGGTGCCGTCCTCGTCCAAAAGAAAAGCGGTGGCGAAAAGGTAATCGCCTATGCAAGCCGTGGTCTGTCACAGGAGGAGAAAACCTACGCTGCTCCAACAAAGAGTGCCTCGCTATTATATGGGCCATAGCAAACTTTCGTCCATACGTGTATAGTTGAGCGTTCAAGGTTGTGACAGACCACCATCCGCTTTGTTGGCTCGCCAATTTGAAAAACTCCCCTGGCCGTTTTCGGTGATGAAGCTTGCGCGTGCAAGAATTCGACGTTAGAATCGTCTATAAATCTGGAAGGAAACACTCCGACGACGACTGTCTGTCCCGCGCCCACGTCGACCCACCACCTCAAGACTCCCATGAAGACAGCGCGTTCTTCGGAGTAGTGACGGAAACCGACCTAGCCGCCAAGCAGCGTGCAGACCCTGAGTTGTGCGTCTTGATGGACTAGCTCTAAGGACGCAACGTCGCCGTGCCTAGGGCCTCGGGGCTTCAAACGCAACTTACCAGCATTCAGAATCAAAACCTCCATCCTTTGAAGAAAAATGTCAGCCCCGGAACAAGAACGATTACCATTTAGTCATCCCAGCACACCTTCGTGACGACATTTTGGAAGCGTCGCACGACCGCCCGTCGTCCGGACATCTTGGCACTGCGCACACTATTGGAAAAATCAAGGCAAAGTACTAGTGGCCCCGCCTTAAAGCCAATGTATCCCTGTACGTCCGGAGCCGCCGTGACTGCCAGCGACGAAAAACGCTGCCGACGAGACCCGTAGGACTTCTGCTGCCGATCGCCGTCCCATCGAGGGTCTTCAAGCAGATGGGAATGGACCTTTTGGGCCCGTTCCATACGTCCTGATCCGAGAACATGTGGATTGTCGTAGTGACAGACTACATGACGCGTTACGCAGAGACCGCCGCTCTTGCGAGGGGGACTGCAAAGTTTTTCATAAGCGAAGTTCTTCATAAGCCAAGTTGTGCTGCGACATAGAGCCCCTTATGTCTTAATCATGGACTGCGGAACGTCCTTCACTGCGGAGCTCATGAAAGGAGTCGTACACTACAGCAACACGGATCACCGAAGAACGACGGTGTACCACCCCCAAACGAACGGACTAACGAAACGTATGAACAAGACGATCGCGGGTCTGCTGTCTATGTACGTCGACGTTGAACATAAGACTTGGGGCGACGTCCTTCCGTATGTCACGTTTGCGTACAACACGGCTATCCAGGAAACTAAGCAGATGCCACCGTTCGAGCTTGTCTATGGAAGACGGCTGACTGCGATGCTTGACGCCATGCCTCCGCACGTAGAAGACGACTACCTCAACGCAGACGTCCAAGGATACCTTCAGCGTGCGGAAGAGGACCGCCAGCTTGCTCGAGTTCGCAGAACGGACCAGCAGCTGGTGGATGCCGGACGCTACTACCTCCGACGCCGACACGCCGAGTACGGCACAGGGAATTGTGTGTGGGTTTGGACTCCTATATGACGATGTGGACTCAGTGAGAAGCTTCTACGATGGTATTTGTGACCCTACCGGATTCTACAACGTGTTGGCCACCTTACCTGTGAGGGGATCCCCGATGGTGATTCTGCAACATCCCGACGACGCACGCGGCCCGAAGTGGTCCACGTGGTTGGCTTAAAACCTTTCTACGCAATATTATGGAGTTTATTTTTTTTATTTTTTGTTAGGACTGTCCCTTTTTGTTAGCACCGGGTCAATGCACTCTGAGAGGGGAGGTAATACCGCAAACTATGCATTGGGTTTATTTATGTTTTGCTTTTATTGCCGGTCCGCGCTGGTCTGTGTTATCTGTGTGCCGAGGGAAGCGCGTGTTTGTTTCTTTCTATGCCGCATGTGTTATCTCTTCTCATAGGGAGTGCGTTCCGAAGTAACCTCAACAGCCTAGAATTATCTTCATTGATCTACAGTGTTCTGGATGTAAGTCGAAGGTTTGGGGAACACTCGCACCCAAAGATAAATTAACGCGGAGCCGACACCGAGTCATTCGGTTTAACGACGCTCACCTGCACGCGTCACTTGGTTGAGTGCTGCTTCGCCGACTGTATTCTTTGAGTTGTTAGGGGAGCGCAAGTTCGCTCAAATAAACTTGTTTTCCTTGAAGACAACTGCGTCGTCTTTGGCTTCGTGTCAATACACCCGCAACCAACTGGTCACGCAGGGAATCTTCCCGAGAACGAAAAGAGCACGTAGCAGCCAGCTCACGTAACGCGGCAACGTACTCATTGATTGCTTCACCGACTTGCTGCACACGCCTACCGAAACGGTTCCGTTCGACAACAGCATTGGTTGTTGTGAAGTGCGCATGCAACACTGCGACAGCGATATCGTCCGACGACGCCTCATGCTTAGCTGGAATAGTGTCCTTTATAGCTCCCGATTCTGTATGAGTAGTTGATTGCTCACAAGGCTTAGCGTTGGCCGAAGGTGGAAGCGACAGAGTGTGAAATATCCGCTGGCCTTCGACACCGAAGCTGTGGAGAAGGACAGCCTTGCGATGGTCCGGCGCACAGGCCGAGGCTCCGATGCGAAGAGAAAATTCTCGAACAGGCGGATCCATTGCGGCCAGGGAACATCAGGGTGTCCAGGCGTGGGCAGGAACGGGGGCGGTGGTGCCATTCCGGAAACACACATGTCGCGAGAAACCGTTAACAAAAATCACGAATATCACCCCCCCCCCTCCTAAACGAGCATCCTCGTCTCCAATGTAGTGGCGGCGTGTGCCGCCGATGAATGAAGCACTAGACAACTTCAGTTCGCATCGGAAACAAAGACCTTTTATTCCAACTTGCGCATGGTTATAACTTAAACGACAATGGTGCCACCAGCGGCAGTGATCGCGGAACCGAAGCCAAGTATTCAAATATACAACACGATGCAACTTCTTCCCGCATTCATTCATTCCAGCTATTTTCTCATTGGAGCAGCTGTAATCGGACACCAAATACAATTCTGCCGCGGAATGACCCGCCGATGCTTTCTACGAACAAACCATAGAAAAACAAAGTATTTATTTCTCTTTGCCGACACCGAATGATGGCGCGGAAAAGTACGAAGCCTAGTACATATGACAATCCTGAAGCCTCAAGTTAAGCCAAGATCGAAAATAACAGGTCTACGTCACACAATCAGTTCCATGGTGGTAGAACGATTGCAGCGCCATTGTCCCCGCTAGTTTGATTAGTATGAAACTCAGTGGTCAGCACTAAGTTCACGCTTCGAGTTCACGGAACACGCGGCTCCACGTACAACTTGCATGACACCACCAAAATGGTGATATTGGGTATTCCCAGCTGGAATGTAAGACCGTACGTCCCAAATGCAAGATGATGCCTGTAGTTCCAATTTGGAAGTTGTGAATAATCATATTTATAGGGTTTCGGATCGGCTGACAAAAAAGGGGACGCAAAACCCAATAGCACAGGTGTGTTTTGAGCTCCAAACAATCTGCCGGAATTTTGGAAAAACTTTAAAAAGTGTTACTTTATGTCTGAAAGCACAATTGTAGTGTAAGTATAGCAGAGGAGGTACCCATGGTGGGCCTACGCTTCCAAACCTAAGAAAAAAATGACTGCGCCTTAGCTCAGCTAATCCTGAACATGCAAGGCCATAGCTTGCTTTATCCTGGGTAAGTCTTCATTTCCTTTTGTTAACCACGGCTGTTGGGGCTGCCGCCGACCGACTCGTTTAAAGCCTGCCTTTATCTGCGATTGTAGTAGCGCTCCCGTCGTTTTGCGAGCCGAACGGCTCGCTCTTCGTCAGTTTCCCACGTTAACTTCGCGCACATGGCATTCCGCATCCTCTCCAGTGAAGCAGCTCAGAGGGCGAAATCCGCGTAGCCGTCAGACAGCGCTTTCCGACGGTATATCAAGCATACAGCTCTGAAAATACGGCCCTGTCTCGAACTCATCCATGGATGGCCAAGCTCGCACTCACTAGGCGAGCGTGGCGCTCCTCTTAGCTTCGCAGTGAGTCAGCTAGTTGGTCATGCGGCGACGCAGCAGCGGAGAACGCATGGTTCAGGCCGGCAGCGCGGTTGCGGGGCTAGGCGCGGCGAGTCACGTCACTTTGACCATTACCACGGCTACGGCGCAACTGTGGTGCAATGAATGGGAAACTGCTGGGGACGGCAAAACTCGGCTCGACTTGGTTAGTAAAACTTTGCTTTAAAATAAAGCATTTACATGTGGTGAAAGGAGCGGATGCATGTTTGTCAAATACGCAGAAGTCATAGTAAATAGAGGTTCTTTCATGTTCTCTTCTTCTCGCTCTCATGTGTCCAGGCCAGTAACCAGGCTTGCTCTAGTGGGCCAGCCTGGTGACTCTTTTTAAGGAGATAAAAAGAGCACCGCAATGATTGTGACCACCGTGCGACAAATGGAACTTTTTCCACGCATGTCATCCAACCCGCATGTCAAAAGACGCGGTTGTTTACCAGAACTTGAAAGCCGAACCATTTATCCCGTTTAAATACAAGACACCCGCAAAGTCTCGGAAGCATACAAAACGGTGTCAAGGGTGAAAGGAGGTGACGTTCGCGCCTTTGAATCCTGCTATCTGTCGTGAAATTTGCTTTATTCTATACATCAAGGGCGGATGCCCAGTGAGGTCTCGCTTTTATCGCTAGTACCTTTTTCATTTTTGTTCTGCGTCCTTCAAAAAGGGCTGTGGCAACGCTAACTTCATCCGCGTGTCTTTGAAGCAAGAGGCGCTCGTGTTTGCGTTTCCTTGTTTGTTTGCGTGAGTTCTATATATAGGCGGCTGCGGCAGAAGAGGGCGTCCGCCGGCGCCGACACTTCGACTCTGCCGATGAGCCCGTGACTAAAAACAGAGACGACAAGGCCAACTTTGATTTTCGTTTCGTTTTACTCATTGTTACAGGTTTGCAACGTGTAGGCCACATTTTCAGACGCCAGGGACGGCGAAAATGTTAAGTGAGCGGAACTTCTGGCCTTGCGACTCCGGATCATCTACCAAAATTGAATAACGTCGAGGAAGGGCTAGCCGCAGCACGAGAAGTGGAAAGAGTTCGTGCCGTTGTTCGCCATTCCGTATCATATCAGCTTCGCTGGCCATACACCTTCAACGAGTGCAATGGGTAACAATTTCTTAGTCCATGTTCGCTTTGTTCTGGGCATATGTAGCACCAGCACCCACTTTAACAAAATAAATGGTAGTCTCTTGGTGCTTGACCCGTTGAGTCACTATTTTGGGCCACGCAGACTTCTTACGTGTACTTTCTACGGCCCTAGTAGAAGGCTTCACGGCACGGGCCTTCTACGTTTCAAGGCATATCACCTGCATTGTGTTCAGTATATTTATTATCACGCAGTCAAGAACAATGCAAGGTTCGATCAGTCCCGAAGGTTTTTTATAGCTCACTTGTGCTCCTCACCAAACAACAACTAAACGGAAGTGGCAACGAAGCGGTCAGCAAGGCGACCCATACAATCAAACGTCAGCGAACAGACTGCCGCGAATTTCCTCTACACAAATTTATCTACGGTGCTCTCCTTACTAGAAATGTCGATGTAAATCGAGAACGTTTCAGATTAACGAAGAAAGGTTTGGGAAAGCGGAGGCAACGCAAGCACATTTCCCATTAAAAAAACGTCTGGCGGTGCGTGCAGCATACAAAATTAGGGAAAACACGCCCTTCGATTAGAACACAAGATAAGATATCCGGGCGCGTCCACTGGCTAGTAACAAAGCATATTTTAACAAGACAGAAGCCATCGTTCGCCGCATTACCCCCTCTAAGAGTGCATCGGCCCGATGCTAAAATAATAGTATAGTATGAGCAAAAAAAAGTCCGTCACTTCGTATGGTAAGGCTTGAGGTGAACCAAGTGCTCGTCTCCAGGCCGCGTACGTAGTCATCATGTTCTGCAATCACCATCAGGGAGAACCTCATAGACAATTCAACAAAGACATCATTGAATTCTGTATACAGTAGCCAGCCCTTTTTTCGGACACCAAACGTTCGGCCTTGATGGATATTCCGGAATTCCCCGAGGAAACGCCAGTTGTCCCGTAGGAGTGATATATATGAACAGCTATTTCGCACAAAATAAAGCGGAAAGCTCGATTTTCCGGGAAAAGTTTTCTGCAAGAAACCCAAAGTGTGACTCCAGGATGACGCCGTTTTGAATCCTCAGCCACTTTGCTGGTTTCGGATTAGGTGGGGATTGGCTTAACTTCTGCATGGGTAACAAACTTACTTTGGAGAACATAACATGATGTAATATGGTAGCTAGCCATACTTTGGTATGTAGTCTAGTGCAGAAAAAATCTTGAAAGCAGGAAGCTGGTCTCACTTACCAGCATTTTTTAGACACCATTTTGGTGCGCGGAGCTGACGGACAACTAGATCGTGCGCCAAGAGACCGCGCTACCGCAAAAGCAACTCTGAATCCGATGAAGACCCTCCAGATGCTTGCAACCATCAACGCAAGACTATGCCAATATTTTGGCGCTATTGCCCAGTATTTACGAACGAAACATCACGCTTTCAGAGGTGAAACCAGACGTTGTCAGACGAAGGGAAAATTAAAAGCAGGGAACTATTCGCGACTTCTTCCATCCTATTTAAATGAAATAAAACTTCTTTTTGCGACTAGCGGATTTTTCGAACGGTTTTTACTTCGGCAACTTTTCTTTCCCGTCCATGTACGAAAAATTGGTAGGCTACTGTAGTCCGGAATGACGTCGCCGAAGCTTCTCGCTAAGCCCGCCTTCCAGGATTGCTGTCGAAAACCACAGAAGATCACCTGGGTGATACTCGCCGTCACGGCGGCGAGGGGTGGAGCACCGGGAACCGATGACCTGCTGGTCCTGTCTACGAACTCGAGGAAGGTGGCAGGCCTGCTCAGCTCACAGTAGGTGCCTTAGTCAAAAGCGTCAGCGTAGACACCACCGCAGGCTTAGAGGTTGTAATGAAGAAACACGGGGCAAGAGACACAGGAAATCTGCAAACACACCGGCCGGGAAAGTACCGGGATTGGGAGGGATTTCGACCTGAAAGGAAACACACTGCCGACCCAGTCGAGGAATGATCTGGGAAGCTCGTACTAACTGAGTAACGGCACACAAAATGCCTCAACCGAACAACGACACAGCCGCAGGTAGGTAACCACCTCTTCAATTTCAGGGAGGCACACAGGCACGAGCCTGGAGAAAAAATCTTGAGAAAATTGGGATTCCGGAGACTGCAGCCTCTTCAACTTTATTGCTGAGAACGGCTGGTTCCCGTAAATTTAACCATACTTACATCCACCGTTATTTGCTGCTGAGAAAAATTTTCAATGAAACAAAATGCAACCACAAAGGGGAAGACTACGCAGACCAACTAGCCAGGCAGAAGGAGAAACAGTTTGCGGATAAGATAAAAGGCAAATTAAGCACACACGAAATGTGAAACATCCCTAAAGCCGACATGATCGACCCGAAAAACCCCAAAAATTGGAGCGGCAATGGCTTCAATGGCTAGAGCACCAACAGTGGTGTGAAAGACCACTTTCTCAACGAAATAAAAACGACTATGACAGAACGCGAAATGTGCCCTCATACGATCCAGGGGAGGGGACAATCCTACTCTGAATAGTCCTATAATAGAGGAGGAAGTTGGAGTTGCAACACGAGCTCTCAAAACGGACAATGTCCCCACGAAGCCATTATAAAAGGATCGGAGAAACAAAAGGACATACGGTTAGGTACACGCCATTTTATGCACAGAACGGCAACAGTGGGCTTGAGGAACAAGCGAAGTCCTCCCATTGTGATGCCAAACAAGGGAGCCCCTCAGGGCTGGGTTGTATCACTGCTTGTAACCTACGTAGCTATGATCATCGTCATCACCACCAGCCTATCTACGCGCACTGCTGGGCAAAGGCATCTCGCCTTAATCTGCAATTAGCGCGGTCCTGTGCTAACTGCGACCAATTTATCCCCGGAAACTTCTTGATCTCATTTGCCCATCTAACGTTCTGCCACCCCCTGCGACGCTTGCCTTCCCTAGGGATCCACTCTGTTACCCTTATTGACGAACGGTTATCTTACCTTCGCATTACATGCCCTGCCCACGTCCATGTCTTCTTCTTAATATTTTCTAATATATCTTTAGCACGCGTTTGTTCCATGCCCACTCCGCTCTCTTGTCCCTTAATGACACATTTATCACCTTCCGTTCCATGGCGCGCTGAGTCGTCCTCAATTTAGGATAAGCCCTTTTAATGAGCCTCCAACTTCCTGTTTTGTAAGTCAGTACCGGTAAGACGCAGCTGTCATGCCCTTTCTTCTTCAGGGAAAATGTTAAGCTGCAATTCATTATCTGAAAATGCCTGCCGAATGCACTTCACCCCACTAGTCCTTCGAATTATCTCTGCCTCGTGGTTGGGATCCGGGGTCACATCTTGGCCTAAGTAGGTATATTTGCTTACCACTTCTACTGCCTCGCCACCTATCTCACACCGCTGTGCTGTCCGGAGGTTATTTATCATTATTTTTGTTTTCCCCATATTAATTTTCAGGCCTACGATTCTACTCTGTTACCCCAGTGCGGTAAGCATGTCTTGCAATTCGTCCCCCGAGTTACTTAACAAGGCAATGCCATCAGCAAATCAGAAGATACTTAGGTATTCTCTATTAACCTGTGCTCGCACCTGTTCCCAACCCAATGTTCTGAATACTTCTTGTAAACATGCTGTGAATAACGTCGCAAAGATTGTGTCTCCTTTTCTGACACCTTTCCTTATAGGTATTTTACTGCTACCATTATGGAGGGTGATGGTAACTGTTGACTTACTGTAAAGATCCTCTAGTATTCTTAAATAATGCTACAGCCTGGTTTCGTAATGCCTTAATGACGGCTGAAGTTTCGACCGAGTCCAATGCTTTCTCATAATTTATGAAGGGTATATATAGAGGTCAGTATACTCCACGCACTCGTCTATCACCTGAGTCATCGTGTGAATACGGTCCATTGCTGAATAGCTTTCTCGAAACCCTGCTTGTTCTTTAGGTTGACTGAAATCTAAGGTGGCACGAAATTGTGTTAGCGATTACCTTCGTTTGTATCTTGTAGACGATTGACAGTAAGCTCAGCGGCCTGTAGTTTTTCAAGTCCTTCATATCAGGTTTGTTATGGTTTAGGATGATGTTCGCGTTCTTACAAGATTACGGTAAACTCACAGTCATTAGGCATTGCGTGTACAGGTTTGTTAGTTTTACTAGTACAACATGCTCGTAATGCTTTAAAAGGTCTGCTGTTATTATGATTTCACCACGTGCTTTGCCCCGTTTCATTGCTTTCAAAGCCTTCCTTATTCCTTCTGTCGTTATTGGTGGGATGTCTATCTCCTGTCAACTACTTTCTCTTTCGGCATTATCCTGGATGTTCCGGCTACTGTACAGATCTATATAGAACTCCTCGGCTACTATGTATACTACCCCTATTCGTGATGACATTGGCTTGCTTGGCTTTAAGTGCATACATCTGATTTCTCCCCACGCCTCAACGCCTCTTCGCTGCTTTCAGGCTCCTTCCGTTTTTTACTGCATGTTCGATTCTCCATATTATTCTTCCGATGTCAGCTGCCTTACGCTTACTGGTTAACTTCCAAAACTCCGCTAGTTCTACTCTGTCAGCTGGGGTGGAGATTGTCGCGCTTTGCTTTTTCCGAATTACATTTTGCGTCTCCTGGGAAAGTTTAGCAGTATCCTGTCTGGCCATGATAGCTGTTGCCCAAGAACCGGAAGGGACACTGAAGACAAAACCGTAGTTGGACTGTTTAGATAGACTGGCGGTGGAATCCCGCGATGCCGTGGTGGGCCACTATACTAATGCCACTAATGAGCATAACAGCTGTTTCGTTATTTCTTGTCATAATTAGGTAGTTGACAAAGACGTTGTACACAATTAGGAACTCCCGCGTACTGTCAATACGTGGGCTCCTATCGGTGGCCTCTAATAATGGGAAATCGCTGGAACTCTTCCTTTATTAGAACTCTCCCGAAACATATTGTACCAAGATAATGCGCTCAAACGACTACTTACCCCTGTGAAGTGTTATCTCAGTAGTTATGAACGGTAATCCTCACTTACAGTTTAATGATAAATAACATGGGCTGCTAAGGGGTGATGCGTGGTTGCAGAAACTCTCAACAGGTGACGAGAGCTGTGCGAACGGGGGAAAATTGAAGTGTATTCCGTGTACCAAGAAGTGTGAGTTCAAAAATCTGCCTCGTGCCTATATACGCGAGTTAGGACAAAATCGTAAAATGGTTGTTTGCACAGCTTATGAGTACACAAATTGAAAGCCAAAACGAATTCGATAAACCAACGGGCTGTTTAGTTATTGAGTTATTGAGTAATACGTTCTTTCTTTAAAATCATGATTGTCCCTATTAAGTGGGTGTTATTGAAAAATCTTGAAACACTGCGCTTCGATACCTGTATAAGTTACCTATATCAATAAAAACAAGATCAATATTTGAACTCGCCTGCGGTAAAAAAAACAGAAATAAAAAACTATTTCTGCGCTCTTCACTCTTTCCCGGGTGTAATATTTTCGGCAATCTTCAACTGCTACAGGATAAGCAGAGTGCAGAGTGGGCGCAATAATTTTGAAACCCTTTGAATCAGCAGTAGGCTAGGCGTTGATATCACCTGTTTACTGTTCGACAGGCGTGCTGTTTAAAAATTGTTTTCGCCCATTTACTGGCGTCGCCGGGCGAGATTCCTAAAATTAGTTTTGTGTAATCTAATTAGTAGCGTTTACTTTTATGTAAACGTTTAGTTAAACATTTATTGGAGCATCTTTGACAACAGCCTTTTTTTCCGAAATGCAGAATCGGACCAATAGTTTTGATTGAGGGAAAACCGCAAAACAAATATTAAGATATTCCTAAGGGCTACACATATCAGCAAAAAAACTTGGATATGTGAACGGGTGAGCGAGATAATGACACATTTCTGAATACACAATTTCTTCTTTTCCCTTGCTTAGGAGTACAATTAGGAAACTTCCCGCCTACGCCCGGACACAAATGTACTCCCGAAATTTAAAGTCTCTAGGTGTAGCATGTCTGGCTAAGCGTTGATGAATCAGTCAGTCAGTCAGTCGGTCGGTCGGTCGGTCGGTCGGTCAGTCGGTCGGTCGGTCAGTCGGTCGGTCGGTCGGTCGGTCGGTCGGTCGGTCGGTCGGTCGGTCGGTCGGTCAGTCAGTCAGTCAGTCAGTTCGGCGCTTCTCTAAAGGTATAGATTGGCATCCCCCGAAAACGAATATACCAGTCTCTTGGGCTGTACTTTTAAACTTATCTCGTAAATATATAAAATGAAGAAATCAGTTTCCCATCAGAGATGACGGAAACAACGATTGAGCGGATTTGCAAAGAGTTACGTGACGAGCAACCGAACAAGAAGCGCGCACACTAGGTCTCAGAAACACGTAAAATATACTTTACACGTTAGCTTCCATAAGTGATCAACAAATATAAAGATACAATTATAATTCAAGCCATGCTCACATTCGCAAGCTGCAAAGCCGCGGCGCCGCTAGCGGTTGCTATGGTTCTTGCAGGTTCAACGTAGTCATATGTCCGTTATTTCAAACACTACGAAACCAAGACTGCGCTACGTAAGCCCATCTGTAGAGCCAAAAATTTGCATAGAGTGGCCCTCTGCCGTTGCGCCCTTCTGTGGACAGTAATTTTGGGCTGATTGAACGTTTTTTGCTCCTGTGTTTTTAAATGCGCGAAGTGGGTGGCACGTGGCCTTCACGTAGCGCTGAATTGCCGTGACATCGCTGCTGTCTCCCCAAACGAGGCTTTACAGCCAGGCCGGCAGCCGAAGCATTGTGTGTTGTTGTAT
Source organism: Haemaphysalis longicornis (assembly GCF_048455015.1). Lineage (NCBI taxonomy): Eukaryota > Metazoa > Arthropoda > Arachnida > Ixodida > Ixodidae > Haemaphysalis > Haemaphysalis longicornis. The sequence continues at coordinate 41,541,897 of NW_027526203.1, read as the reverse complement.
CGCTTCACGATGAAATGCGACAGCGTTCGCCTGTGGGTGCACTGTGCTTACTATGTTCGAAATTATGACAAGCGACAATTCAGCCCCGCAGCGGATACGTTGAGTGTGCGCTATAAAAATCTCTACTTGCGTAGGAGTGAGGTGACTTGGTGGGTCCCGTAAATCGTAAGAAGTGATTGCTGCCCTTACGGCGGACAGGAGGTACTTGATCGCCTGTTAATTTCGCGCTTGGGCCTGAAAGCGCATGCCGTCGCTATATCTTTTGTCGAAACCCATTTTTTGATTGTCTTGAAGTTTAACAAAATCTATGCGGCAAACCGGGTCCTTCAGTTTTGGGCGTTCTGCGTCGGGGCGCAAAACAGCTGCTATGGTTTCACTACGGTGCGTACTTGGGTGAAATTATATTTGTATCATGGTATGCAACTGTTTAATTCCACACAATGGCGCCAAGGCGTATAGCACGGATTTGAGCACTCAGAAAAGCTCTAGGCACACTTCTGGCAGCTGGGCTGATAGGCAACTCGCTTCTAAAAACATTCAATAATTGGAGCAGTAAGCGTTACCATATTGCGACGGAAAACCGACGAAACGTTCTACTAAAACCCAATTTTGTTTCCGACGTAGCGGGCCGCAACAATGTAGCATTGCACCTACCCCAACGCAGCAAACGCTATACTAAAACTCCTCCAGTATAACGTGATGTTGGGCTATTTGGTGCATAACGTATCACTAAACTTGCGCTTAATAGACATAAACAGACGAAGGAAGACGGACGATGCGCAACTCACAACTATTTATTTGCAGTAAAAGAAGTTGCCTTATATAGGCTTCTACAAGACAGAAAAAAACACATAAAAGCAGATAGTAAAATCGATGGCAACACCACAATACTCAGAGCCCGCCAACCGCTTGCTGTCTAAAAAAACGAAACTCATTGCTAAAAAGTGATAATGATGGTTCACTGATGCACCCCTTGTGATTTTTTTAATGAAGTACGATTCTGAAAGCTCACGCGCGACAGTGTCATGGCTTCTGTCAATGATAATGGTTTCTTTTAGGCGCGGCGTACAACTACAATCGCGGCAATGCATGGGCAAGTGTGATCCAGTGCCTTTCTTGATTGATAAATCATGCTCCCTGAGGCGATCATTTATGCAACGTCCGCTTTGCCCAATATATACCTTGTCACAAGTGAGCGGTATCTGGTGAACAATGCCAACTTTGCATCCCACGTACTTCTTTGCGTGCTTCTTACCACATGGATTAGGCTTCTTTTTTCCGGCGATACGGCTGCACAACCCACCAAGTTTGCGTGGAGCAGAAAACACAATCGGAACCCGATACTTCGTAGCAACCCTCTTAAGGTTGTGAGCTACTTTATGGGAATATGGCACCACCTCAGGCCTCGTTTTCTTTTCGGCTGCAACCTTAGGTTTGACCCTCTTACGCTTTAGTTTTTGAAGCAACGCCTCAGAAACAGCCGCCGGTAGCGACCGAGGGTACCCGGCATCCAATAGTCGAAAGACCTGGGCGTCAAAACTGGTTTGCATACGATGACTACTAGACTTTTGTATAGAGGACGCCAAGCACATCAAGGCTATCGCACGTTTTACAGTTTTTGAGTGAGCTGATTCAAAGGGCAGGAGCCCTTTTGTCGCGCGGGGACAAAACATCCAACACACATGTTTTTCTGCTACGCAGAAGTCAATATCTAAAAACCTCAGGTTATGCTCTTTTTGCATTTCGTGCATAAACTTCAAGCTGCCGCCCAATTTACTGAACGTCTCTAAAACTTCTGCAACGCTTTCTTGGTAACTCAGATCCTCTCGCCTTTTCAAAACGATCAAGTAGGCGTGCACGTATCTAAAGACTTTTTGGACCATTCCATTGTCGAAATCACGTAGTAAATTACTGTCTAACCGCGATATAAAAATGCTTGACAGAACTGGGGGCAACGCACGAACCGATACAGTTATACAGCAGGTTATACTGAATTATCTTTCTTCTACAGTGGGCCCTTTTACGTGTTGCTCCCCTTTCAATCTTCAACCCTTGGTAATAGTGAGGCACATCGCCTGGACGGAATGCTGTGCAAGACGCCTATCGCTATCCTTGCGAAAAGCGCTGGTTCCAGTGGAACTATTGTCCCTGTTTGGTGCGGTGCAGCCGTCGTTCGGGCATGTCAAACGGATGAGCCGGATCCTACGTTCCCAGTTCCGCAGGCAGGTGCGACTCTACCAGGACTAAAACCCAATTTTGTTTCCGACGTAGCGTACCGCAACAATGTAGCATTGCACCTACCCCAACGCAGCAAACGCTATACTAAAACTCCTCCAGTATAACGTGATGTTGGGCTATTTGGTGCATAACGTATCACTAAACTTGCGCTTAATAGACATAAACAGACGAAGGAAGACGGACGATGCGCAACTCACAACTATTTATTTGCAGTAAAAGAAGTTGCCTTATATAGGCTTCTACAAGACAGAAAAAAACACATAAAAGCAGATAGTAAAATCGATGGCAACACCACAATACTCAGAGCCCGCCAACCGCTTGCTGTCTAAAAAAACGAAACTCATTGCTAAAAAGTGATAATGATGGTTCACTGATGCACCCCTTGTGATTTTTTTAATGAAGTACGATTCTGAAAGCTCACGCGCGACAGTGTCATGGCTTCTGTCAATGATAATGGTTTCTTTCAGGCGCGGCGTACAACTACAATCGCGGCAATGCATGGGCAAGTGTGATCCAGTGCCTTTCTTGATTGATAAATCATGCTCCCTGAGGCGATCATTTATGCAACGTCCGCTTTGCCCAATATATACCTTGTCACAAGTGAGCGGTATCTGGTGAGCAATGCCAACTTTGCATCCCACGTACTTCTTTGCGTGCTTCTTACCACATGGATTAGGCTTCTTTTTTCCGGCGATACGGCTGCACAACCCACCAAGTTTGCGTGGAGCAGAAAACACAATCGGAACCCGATACTTCGTAGCAACCCTCTTAAGGTTGTGAGCTACTTTATGGGAATATGGCACCACCTCAGGCCTCGTTTTCTTTTCGGCTGCAACCTTAGGTTTGACCCTCTTACGCTTTAGTTTTTGAAGCAACGCCTCAGAAACAGCCGCCGGTAGCGACCGAGGGTACCCGGCATCCAATAGTCGAAAGACCTGGGCGTCAAAACTGGTTTGCATACGATGACTACTAGACTTTTGTATAGAGGACGCCAAGCACATCAAGGCTATCGCACGTTTTACAGTTTTTGAGTGAGCTGATTCAAAGGGCAGGAGCCCTTTTGTCGCGCGGGGACAAAACATCCAACACTCATGTTTTTCTGCTACGCAGAAGTCAATATCTAAAAACCTCAGGTTATGCTCTTTTTGCATTTCGTGCATAAACTTCAAGCTGCCGCCCAATTTACTGAACGTCTCTAAAACTTCTGCAACGCTTTCTTGGTAACTCAGATCCTCTCGCCTTTTCAAAACGATGAAGTAGGCGTGCACGTATCTAAAGACTTTTTGGACCATTCCATTGTCGAAATCACGTAGTAAATTACTGTCTAACCGCGATATAAAAATGCTTGACAGAACTGGGGGCAACGCACGAACCGATACAGTTATACAGCAGGTTATACTGAATTATCTTTCTTCTACAGTGGGCCCTTTTACGTGTTGCTCCCCTTTCAATCTTCAACCCTTGGTAATAGTGAGGCACATCGCCTGGACGGAATGCTGTGCAAGACGCCTATCGCTATCCTTGCGAAAAGCGCTGGTTCCAGTGGAACTATTGTCCCTGTTTGGTGCGGTGCAGCCGTCGTTCGGGCATGTCAAACGGATGAGCCGGATCCTACGTTCCGAGTTCCGCAGGCAGGTGCGACTCTACCAGGACTAAAACCCAATTTTGTTTCCGACGTAGCGGGCCGCAACAATGTAGCATTGCACCTACCCCAACGCAGCAAACGCTATACTAAAACTCCTCCAGTATAACGTGATGTTGGGCTATTTGGTGCATAACGTATCACTAAACTTGCGCTTAATAGACATAAACAGACGAAGGAAGACGGACGATGCGCAACTCACAACTATTTATTTGCAGTAAAAGAAGTTGCCTTATATAGGCTTCTACAAGACAGAAAAAAACACATAAAAGCAGATAGTAAAATCGATGGCAACACCACAATACTCAGAGCCCGCCAACCGCTTGCTGTCTAAAAAAACGAAACTCATTGCTAAAAAGTGATAATGATGGTTCACTGATGCACCCCTTGTGATTTTTTTAATGAAGTACGATTCTGAAAGCTCACGCGCGACAGTGTCATGGCTTCTGTCAATGATAATGGTTTCTTTTAGGCGCGGCGTACAACTACAATCGCGGCAATGCATGGGCAAGTGTGATCCAGTGCCTTTCTTGATTGATAAATCATGCTCCCTGAGGCGATCATTTATGCAACGTCCGCTTTGCCCAATATATACCTTGTCACAAGTGAGCGGTATCTGGTGAACAATGCCAACTTTGCATCCCACGTACTTCTTTGCGTGCTTCTTACCACATGGATTAGGCTTCTTTTTTCCGGCGATACGGCTGCACAACCCACCAAGTTTGCGTGGAGCAGAAAACACAATCGGAACCCGATACTTCGTAGCAACCCTCTTAAGGTTGTGAGCTACTTTATGGGAATATGGCACCACCTCAGGCCTCGTTTTCTTTTCGGCTGCAACCTTAGGTTTGACCCTCTTACGCTTTAGTTTTTGAAGCAACGCCTCAGAAACAGCCGCCGGTAGCGACCGAGGGTACCCGGCATCCAATAGTCGAAAGACCTGGGCGTCAAAACTGGTTTGCATACGATGACTACTAGACTTTTGTATAGAGGACGCCAAGCACATCAAGGCTATCGCACGTTTTACAGTTTTTGAGTGAGCTGATTCAAAGGGCAGGAGCCCTTTTGTCGCGCGGGGACAAAACATCCAACACACATGTTTTTCTGCTACGCAGAAGTCAATATCTAAAAACCTCAGGTTATGCTCTTTTTGCATTTCGTGCATAAACTTCAAGCTGCCGCCCAATTTACTGAACGTCTCTAAAACTTCTGCAACGCTTTCTTGGTAACTCAGATCCTCTCGCCTTTTCAAAACGATCAAGTAGGCGTGCACGTATCTAAAGACTTTTTGGACCATTCCATTGTCGAAATCACGTAGTAAATTACTGTCTAACCGCGATATAAAAATGCTTGACAGAACTGGGGGCAACGCACGAACCGATACAGTTATACAGCAGGTTATACTGAATTATCTTTCTTCTACAGTGGGCCCTTTTACGTGTTGCTCCCCTTTCAATCTTCAACCCTTGGTAATAGTGAGGCACATCGCCTGGACGGAATGCTGTGCAAGACGCCTATCGCTATCCTTGCGAAAAGCGCTGGTTCCAGTGGAACTATTGTCCCTGTTTGGTGCGGTGCAGCCGTCGTTCGGGCATGTCAAACGGATGAGCCGGATCCTACGTTCCGAGTTCCGCAGGCAGGTGCGACTCTACCAGGACTGGCTACGCGTCGCTTGTTTCACCCAGTACCCCAAGTGGCTGGGGGAGAGCAAGCTAAGGACCTTCCGGAGACTTGCTGCCCAGAACACCGAGGTGTGGTGGCAGGGGATGCCTCGTCAACTTCCCAAGAAATCGGACAGGGGCGCACGTGCTGCAACACTGCATCTACTTGGTGGAGCTCAACTTCCACAAGAGGTGGCAGAAGTCATCCAAAAGGGCCCGAAGTACAGTCTAGAGCCCAAGATTCCAGCGCACGAAATGCTGGCCCTGAACAGACGCATAGCTGGGAAAGCTGAGCAAGAGGATCATGAGCGATGCCTCTTGGAAGGAGTGGATGCCAACCTGTTCCGCATGCGGACCATTTGTCACGTGGAAGAATCAGGTATTCACCTCTCAGCTGTCGTACAACTCGACCTTAAAATGGCCTTCGACGACGTAGACCACGCTTTCCTGTTCATGCTCCTCAGTCAATGTGGGATAGTATATGCAATGGTAGAGTGGGGAAAGATCTGCTACACCGGCATCACTACCAGCACAATCATGAACGAGTAGGCGGAGGCGCACATCAACGTGGGAAGGCCGGTCAGGCAGGGCTCCCCTATGTCCCCGATTCTCTTCGCATTTTATACAGAACCACTTTGCAGGGTCGCAATAGCGTCCGAGTCAATCTCGGCAACGACGAAAATGTCGGCGACGAAGAGCTTAAAGTCTTGTCCTATGCGGACGATGTCGCCTTTGTGTGCTCAGCGAGAGAGCAGACAGAAGAGGTCGTTGCTCTACCTTGAGCATTTTATTCATTCTCGAGGGCCCAGCTCAATCTTTTGAAGTAAGAGGTAGCATGGCTAAGGGAATGGCTCATCGAACCAAAGCAACTAAATGGAGTACGATGAAGGAAATCTATCCCCCGCTACCTCGGGGCAAACATGAAAAATGGCACAGCCATCGCTCTCCGGTGGCAGACGCATCTAGCAGCTGCGGGAAGGATCTTGGAGCCCTGGAGAGCGCAAAGTATTGCAATGTCTACTAGGGCACATGTCTGCAGCTGCCATGGTATATTCGGCCATCTTGAACGCGGCCGCATTCTCGACCATTGATGCAGGCTGAGTGTACAAGCTACATTGGTTGTTCGCGGTTTTTGCCTGACCATCGACGTCTGAGCCCTTGATCCGCACCAACGTTTTCCGGAGTGCTGAAGCCGGGGGGGGGGGGGGGGGCTTGGGCTCGTTAACATAGAGCTTAAACTGACTGTGCAACGATTTATGTTCTTCCGAGATCATCGAGACTGCGTCCTCCGGGTGGCAGACCAAAATGCAGGCGCGTTACACTTCGCCCTTTGGCTCGCAACAACAGCGGACCCTAAAAGTGGTGCCCGTGCAATAGGATTTTACAGACAAGTGGCGGGGGCGGTGCCCCTCTTACAGGAACGCTTCTCTGGGGAATATCTTTGTGCAGTGAAACCAAATAAGCAATATTGGAACCTCGTGGAACAGACCCTCCACCACCCATGTACCGCTTACCACCTGTTTGTCGGCCGAAAAGTGACGTCCAGCGGCACGTACGGAAGCTCATATGGATGGGGAGAGTCGACGCGGTAGAATGTAGTGAACGCCCCCGACCAGCGTGGCGGCATTTTGTGCAAAAGGCACAATTGCCAGTGGCCGCCCTCGACAGGGCTTATTCAGACTCCGAGCGACGTAACACACTGGTGCGGGCCACGCGAGGTCTCATGGAGTTCAAGTCACTCCAGCAGAAGAGATGGGAAGCAATTTGAGGCCTAGTTCCGGGAAACACTGGAGCCCACTTCCACAAAGAAATTGCTTTTCACATGAGATCCAATTTCTTCCTTCCCCTCTATCCTGTTAAATTCAATCCTTGTGCAACGACACAGTAGCCCTATAGTCACTCCCTCTGGCACAAATGTCAAAAACGCTCTGTGGCTCTGTTCGCAATACTCCTCGACTAACTTACACCTCGGAAAGCACGATAACCCTTTCCTCGCATGATACCCGAACACCTCAATTTTATGCTAAGTGAAACCATGTTCTGTTTTACTCAGGAAACACTGTAATCACTCCATACGCCTCTCTCTATATATTTTTGTAAACAAGGTTACTGTTACAAGAAAAACATGCGGAATGGCCTAGTGGCAGCGAATTCGATTTTTTTGCGTATTGTTGAGGAAGTCAGTGGTTCGTTCCCTCCTTGTGCTGGTTTTCTTTTTTTTCCCGTGGCTCCCTTTCACCAGTTCTTCCTAGGCCAGTATGGGAATGGACCAAACGGGTGGCCAACTAACCGTTCATCCGCTCAGAATTCGTCCCCAAAAGAGTAATGATTGTTGCAAGGGCCGTTAGTCCCCCAGAAGATGAACATTTAGTTTTTTTTTGCCTAACAATGTTTTTGCTCTACTGTGACGCCATTAAAATCAATCAGGAGTTTCTTTTGTGTGTTCTTCTTACGGGGTCTGAATATCACTCTGTAGGTGTATAGTCTTTTCGACGCTTAATTCCAGCTTGTTTTGCAATAACCAGTTTACCAAATGCTTGAGGTATTTATTAACCTTACATTCCAGTTCAGTAATGGCATTTGGGTTTATTGGAACATACAGAAACTTTATAAAGTTTTTATTTATGTCGAAAAGCATTGTTTTTGCAATGATGTCTCTGCTCAAGTAAAATATTTTATAGACGGGGCTTTCATGTAAAAACCGCTCTTGCTAGACATTTTGTGGGTAGAGCGCCGTAATTATTGCGCGAAACTAAAATGTTTTTTTTACCGAAGTGAGCACTACTTGTATTACATTTTTTCAGCGGCTGCGACTCTTCCACAATAAGCTGTGCCCCCCTTCTAGCAGCTCCGCCTAGGCGGCGGATAAGACCAACAAGTGGCAAAGCTGGGTAGGACAGCCCACCGCGGTCAATGAGTTATCGTCGTAATATCTGTTATGGCTACTTCCCTCGCACTGCAGCGATGGTGAAAGGATATTGAAATTTCCGTCCTACTTGTGATATTTCTCAGCCGTATGTAACAACATACAATCACTTACGACAATTCGCATTGGAAACACATTGCAAGAGCGTTACAGATGGTTCCTAATCATATTACTACAAGTGTTAATCCACCAGATGTAGGCGAAACCATCAAGGTGGATTAAGGTTCTGTCAGGGAAACTTTTACACCAACCTGAAATTCAGACGTACGGCTATATAGGAAAGCTATACAGTTTTCTCTGAAACTGCGCAGTTCAACAAAAATATGCCCTGGTACAGGATTCGAACCGGGGACCACCGTCTGTCTATCTAGGGCAGTCATTGTACCGACTGAGCTAATCAGAGGCTAGCCGTTGCATATCAGCTGCATTTCAAATGGATGTCAAATTTTCCTTCACGGGATCTTACTCCGCTTTGGTAATTTCCCCGTAATCTTCTCAATTAACATCCGCCCCTCACTTCTTGTTGTTGATCGATTCGATCGCACGCTAAAAGTGTCTAGCCTCCTGGTTAGATGAGTTGTTAGAGCGACTGCCCTAGATAGCCGGTCGTCTTGGTTTCGAATCCACGACTAAGGACGATTGTTTCTCCAACTGCGAAATTGCTGAGAAAGCTGTATAGCTTTTCCTTGTAGTCGTGCAGCTGTGAAGTACTGCAAGGTCAAACGTACACACTTTTGGACTGCCTAAACACCCAGACAATTAGGGCACACAACACTACAGAGTAGCTGGCTAACGCAACCAACTTGGAGGAGGAAAGGAGGCTGGCAGTCTTCATCAAGGCCACCACAAACGGCCTCGAACGAGACTGCTAATCAGCCTCTTAGCCTCCCCCGCCGCCACATTTACCACTTTTCTTCTCTCTCACTTTCCCTATCTATTTCTGTCTCTAGGTTGTCAGCCACAATTATTATCACGGATTCGAAAATGGCCATGCAGAACTTTGCCGATGGGGATATATCGACCGTGGAGTCCAAAATTCTCGTTCAAAATCCTCCGACCTCCCTCGTAAACATCGTCTGGATTCTGGCGCACATCGGTTTGGGGGGCATTGAATAGAGGCTATTGATGGTGAGGATAAGGCAGCACACTACGCAGCATGACGACTTACAACCCGTACCTGTTTCAGCCTCGCCCCCTAGCATGGCGCCACGTCAGCCAGCGATCAGTTCACCGCGTACCATGCTAGAACTACGCATTACCACGTCGCTCCGTTTAATACCCTCCTGCCCACACTCAGCTAACCAATGGTCAGGCGCGCCTCCTATGGCGACTCCTGCAGACGAACTCTTTGGCCTGCCGAGCACTTCTGTGCCGCATTCAGCCCCAGTAATTGCACTCGCCGTATTGTCCACACGGTGGGGACCTAGCCACACTTATCCATTCTATGTGGGCCTTCCCGCAAGATCCCTTTCTCTCCATAGTTAACGAAGAATAGTGAGAGGGCACCTCGGAGCCGGTGGTCCAGACACTTGTGTTCACCCGCGCTGCGACCGTCGCTTCCGGCCACACCACTCTCCTACACCAGCCGGAGGCTCAGTAAAGTCATTTCTCTCCCTCATATTCTCACCACAGGAGCTCGAGGACAACCATTACTGTGGGCGAGATGTTTAACGCGCGTTTCTTTGTATTTTTAGTGATGCACGTTCTATGAAACGAGTCGGAAGACATCAAGAATTCACCGCGTCCTGCGTGTGTTTCTTTCTGTTGTATTTTTTTTCAAATGCAGGTTATAGAACTGCGTGCCCTAAGTACTTATGTGTGTTTGCTTTTTCTGATTCACGCCATGGAAGAGAGCGCGCAAAATGTTCCTTTGCGTCACTTTTCTTTGTGCGCGCTATGCCGTGTCGCATTCAATGAGAATTGAGCGGGCGTCCCAAGTTCGCTTGTGGGTGCTGTTTTCGGACGCAAATCGCGTGTGCATTGTGTGCAAAAGAGACTAGCGCCCGCTTTCGCTAACTTAGCCGAGCAACGCTTTCGTGCTTGCCGCATGAATTGACGCATGACCAGATTCTTAACAAAATACCAGATTATACCACCTTTTCAATGTGGAAAAACTGCACTCGAAAGATTACGCAACGAACATTGGGCAGCGTGTCCTGCAAGGTTGAGCATACCGACGCCGAACTCTCCTCACGCGGCGCATGCTCACGTGCGCTTGGCAGAGCTGAGTTTATTAACGCTCGACCGTTACGCGTGACGGCAAAACTGAGAGCTTAAACAGCTCTGCTGTTAAAAATTGGTTTATTATGGCTTCCGAGGTATGCTTTTAGCACTGCTACAATATTATCTCTGGCACAGCAAGCAATACCTAATAATCAAGGGTTTTCTGTTCCAACTTTTTTAAAAGACTTCATGGTCTTCCTCAAGGAAGTACTATGGGGCAGCTACTGCATAACATATATAGAAATGATATTGTATACTTATGAAAAAAAAAACACTAAATTCATTGTGTACGCTGCTGACACTAGCTTTTTTTCGGACAGGACACAGGACTTTATCTGGCTTACACAGCAAACAGTGCACTTGCGGAGCTTAACAAGCGGAGTACAATAAATTCACCTACTTCGAACAGCGCCCGACTGACTTACTGAACGCCTGACTGACTGATTCACCAACACACAGGCAATTCACCAACACACCTGCAGACTTACAATTTCGGGAGGACTTTTTGCCATGGCGTAGAGGCTCACTAAAGTGGGATTTTGGGAAATTCCAATCCTAACCGACAGGAAGGGGGCTTGTGTTTTCGTAAATTCGTGTTATCTCACTCAGCCGTTCACATAGCGAAGTGCTTTTTGTTGAGTATTTGTATCCTTTAAGAATATGTACAAAAAGTTGTTTTACGGTTTCGCCTTAACCAACACTATTTCGGAACAAAATTTGTGTTCATAAATATTCTTCAATAAATATTTTACTGATTGAGTTACCAAGTTGTAGTTTTTTTTGCTAATAAATGCTATTCATATGAACGTACCAAACCATTTTTAAGAATTTCTGCCTTGGGCGCCGGTATAAGTGCGAAAACATTTTTTATGACACTCCTGAACCGTCGAAAATGCCTAACAGTTGATGTCACCACCCAGTGAAACTGCTGTTCCAAACGGCTTTAAATTTCATGAAAACATTGTGATTATTGTGTACGAGCGCAATACCGCTGATATTTAAAAATAACATTACACCAGGTAAAGAGTGAAAAGCGCCAAAATAAGTTTGCAGACATATATTTCTTTATCGCAGGCCAGTTCAAATATTAAATTGGTTTTTGTTGATATAGGTAACTTCTGCAGGTATCTGAACCCTGTTCTACAAGATTTTTTCACGACACCCACCTAAAAGCGACAATGAGGGTTCAAGGTTTGACACATTCCTCCATATCTGCACACGATATATTCAATTCGTTTTTGCTTTCAAATTGTGTACCTATACAGCTGTCCAAACAACAATTTCAGGATTTTCTCCTAACACGCATATCAAGACGCGGCGCAGATTTTTTAACTCACACTTCTCGATACACGGCCTACAGTTCAATTTTTCCCCGTTCGCATAGCTCTCGTCCTCTGTTGAGAGTTTATGCAACCCCGCACCTCCCCTTAGCAGCCCTTGTTAGTTATTATAAAATTTTAAGTGATGATTACCCTTCACAACTACTGAGATAACAATTCCCAGGGGTAAGTATTCGTTTGAGCGCACCATCTTTGTACAATATGTTTCGGGAGAGTTCCAATCAAAGACGTGTTCCAGCCGTTTCCAATTATCAGAGGCCTCCGGTAGGAGTCCACCTATTTACAGCACGCGGCCTTCCTAATTGTGTACAACTTTTTGATCAATTGTGACAATAAATAACGGAACGGCTGTTATGCTCATTAGTGGCATTAGTATAGTTGCCTACCATGGCGTCGCGGGAAACCACCGCTAGTCTGTCTGTACACACAAACTTCGGTTTTCTCTCTTCAGTGTCCCTTTCGGTTCTTTGGCAAGGGCTATATCATGGCTACAGTGCTAACAAGCAGTGAAATCACACAGCTCTGGGGGACTCCCTCGCTTGACATCATAATAGGAGCAGTTCTCAAATTCGGCAAGTCAACTGTTTCCTTCGGTTGTACAACATGGCATTTACATAGCCGTATGTCCTTTCCCAATAGGTTTGTTTCTCCGATCCTTTCATAATCGCTTTGTGGGGGGCAATGTAGAGAGCACTTTTTATATTGAAACCTATTACTGTGTCTTCGCTGATTCTCGGTGAAGTTTTTAGCAGCTCATCTTGGAGTTATAGTAAAGCGTTCTGCCTTGGCAGTCTACTTCTTAATCCAAGCATGTTGTCTGGCTACAGTTCTTCGTTATTTACGTAATTTAAGAGGATCGTGTTCATTATTCTCTGGTGTATTGTATTCAGGCGCGCTGCGAATTACGTGGTCTCGAATTTTTGATTTGTAGTTTTTTCCGGGGATCGGGTATCGTGATGTCCTCAGCGTTTTTTCATACCCGTGGGACTTCGTCGCTTCCGCAAACTCTCTTGAGGTATTTGGCGAGCTTGGTTACCGTGCTCTAACGCGTGCTGCGAATTGTTGCGTTTGTGATTTGATGTGCGCCTAATTACGCGTTCGTTTTTTTGGTAGCTCCTGTTGCAACTCCAACTTCCTCCTCTATTATAGGACTATTCAGAGTAGGATTGTCCTTTCCCCTGCATCGTATGATGGCGCATTTCGCGCTCCGTCATATTCGTTTTCATTTTGTTGAGAAGGTGGTATTTCATACCACTGTGTTGGTGCACGAGCCATTGAAGCCATTGCCGCTCTTCTTTTCGAAGTTTGTCGGGTCGATCATGACGGCTTTGGGGATGTTTCATATTTCGTGTGTCCTTAATTTGCCTTTTATCTTACTCGAAAACCGTTCCTACTTCTGCCTGGCTAGTTGTTCTGTGTAGTCTTCCCCTTTTGTTGGTGCATTTTTTTTATTGGAAAGTTTTCTCTGCAGCTAATAATGGTGGATGTAAGTATGGTTAAATTTCCTGGAACCAGCCGTTCTCAGCAATAAAGTTTAAGAGGCCATGGCGTCTGCAATCCCAATTTTCTCAAGATTTTTTCTCCAGGCTTGTACCTGCATGCCTCCCTGAAATTGAAGAGGTGCTTACCTATCTGTGGCTGTGTCGTTGTTCGGTTGAGGCATTTTGTCTGCCGTTCCTCAGTTAGTAGGAGCTTCCCACACAATTCCTGGATTGGGACGGCAGTGTGTTCCCTTTCATGTCGAAAGGCCTCCCAAGGCGGGATCCTTGCCTTGCCGATGTGTTTGCGGACTTGCCGAGTAGTTACTTTCCGCGAGTTTCTTTCTCACAACAGGTGTAGACCTATGCTGCTTCGCATGGAAAACGCAACTCGCATGATTTCAGCTTCGCCTTATAGTGACTATTAACAAGGCCTATGCTTTATCAACTAGGACTGCAGCTTGTACCCAAATCGTACCAACGATTCTCATGACGCGTTCTTGCGGTGGTATGAAACGAAGTGGTCTGACCATACAAGTATTGGCCCCACCTTAACCTCCACACAAAGAAAGTATACGCTACATGAAATAAAGACACCTGGGAAATACACCGTACACGTTCTAACAACGCTGATGAAATAGTAAGGGACATTCCGCCAAGCACGATTAACCGGTTATGACAATGGGTTTTTCAAAGCGCCTCGTTGATGATGCACATCAACATTTATAGTTTTTTTTTCTTTTTTTTCTGCCTATTTTTTCTCTTACAGAACGTCGGAAGCCTCATTGTTCTGTGTTAAAGTGTTTTTTTTTGTTCGAAATATGATGTCATAAGATACCCCTCGCTGTTTTTCGCTGTGCGAATGTACCAGGGGTGTAGGCCTCCGTCAAGTCTAGAAAAATACTTTTTGCTTGCACCCTCACCTCACCTCTTCCTCTGTAAGTGAGTGGGGCGAAATGAACTTCAAACATGTAAGTGAACTCACCTCTTCAGTTGCGTCCACTGTGAACCCCGCAGCAAGGGTGCACTACCTCCCATACTAATTGGCAGGGACAAGTGAGCAGACCCCGAAAAAGACGAAATAACAACGACGGCAGGCGGAGTAATCCTGTGTACAGCAGAATTGTTGACGACAATGGTAGACCAACTTGATCAGCGAGGGTGTAGTGCAGTGACGCTAGAAAAGAACAAATCAAAATCAAAACGAACAAACACAGATTTGGCTCACGCGATCGCCCAGCATGGGCAGGCCCCATTCGGACAGGACGTGGGGTCATTGTTTTAGATGGGTCGTGCTCTTAGTCACAAACATCGGTGTGGTGATTTTTATTGCCTCGACAACAGCCGACTGGAAGCTTTCTTCCCACTCCCATCCCCTCTATCCCGGGCGCTAATAATTCCCGGAACAAACACCCTTAAAAAAAACCTTTCCTGACTTCGATGCTGTTCAACCAAGTCCAGTGGTTTCCTTCCTCCTGTCGGTCATGCCACACGCCTCTGAAAGTAAGTGAAGCTGCAATAGCAGTTGTACATCCCGTGTTTCAGCTGTCTGTGTGCTTTTCACTGACCCCACAAACATTCACGTCCTTACAGCTTACACACGACGTTAGAAAGCTTCCTGGTCGCTGTGGGCTCCGTGAAGACTGGTCGTCAGTTGGCTTATTGGCATTGCATTGCATCATAACAATCGATTTACCCGGATGAACATACACCGTACGTTCCAGCTCTGGCATTTTGAGGAATCGTAACTGCGTGGTAGAAATTTGTTATCAAGGGCACATGCGAACGAACCGTGAGCACCATTGTCAAGCAGGAGTTGTAACCAAATTCGGACACTCAATGCTCGGGCACCACGTATTTTTAGCGCAAAATGAATGTATACAAGCGCAGGCCTGGAACCAAGAACGTAAGGTAGACATGACAGAATGGCTTCATTTCAGGTGCCATCTAGAACTGAGCAAATAAGGATACGTTTCTTTCGCACCAATTGCTTGATAGCACTTACGCCCCTCGAGCTCTTGGTAAAATATCATCAGGGCGTGAACCAATCGAGGCTGCCCCGAGGTAAAAGCATTCTACTAATGCAAGCGCCACAGAGATTTCCACAGACGCCACACATACAGCTCGGCTAAGCGCTTCTACGTCGTCCCTCTCCGACACCCCGACACGAGTGGTGGAAAGAAGACCCGGCCCCTCCCTCCTGTCTCGGAGATCGATGGAATAACTCGGGCGAGCCCCGCTACTCCCCACGCAGTCGCAGGGCGGCTCTCGCAAAGGGAAGGTCGCATTCGCCTCCAGCCGCGTGCCGTGTCGGGAGCGGACGGTGTGCTCCCACCATCAGTGTGCGGGTCCGTGTGGCTGTGACGTGAGCGAAGACTGTTTTTTCTCCCCTCAGCACCAACAGGTGGAGCCGCAGTCACTTCTTTTCTCTCTCTCTCTCTCTCTCTGTCTCTCTCTTGGAGTTTGTGGGGGCAGACGGCAAGAAACGTCCTGTTGTGGAAACGGTGCCCGGTTATGTTTATCTTTCCAAGTTCGTTCGGGAACAGAATTGTGCAAGGTTTGTGACATTCACGTCATCGGTGGTTCTTAGTAGATTTCGCGGCTTCGGCTGACTATTGCCTTTCGGAAACCCTTGTAATTCATCCATTGTGTGGCTGCTGAGAAAAACCCTTGTTTTCAAAAATAGCCGTGGTTACTCTAAGGGCTGCCTCTAAGAGCTGTATAGTCGCAAGCAAAATATTCATTATGAGCGGATGCCTTTGAAGAACCGAGCACTGTGTAAAAATCATTGCCTTCGTACAGCATTTCGTTGCGGTAAAGATCTTGGAAGCCACAAAGAGGACAACAGGGGCGCTTAGACAATGTTAACTATTGACTTCTCGCAGAGCGCGTTAACATTTTTAAGTTAATTTTGAAGTGTACTTCACATTTCTATGCTTTCTCGCGATATCAGAGCTTTAGGGAAGATACTTTGAGGTGGAATTCTTTCTTCGGAGGTTAGTCGACTTCAGAAAAGGGGGGAGTGAGAGGGTTCTACGGACTTCAATGTGAACACCGCTACGCCGGAGTTTCCACTTGTGTAAACTTTTTTGTCCGTAACGATTTCCTTGACGCGTTTAGCGATGTCAAAATATGTCCGCGCGATGTGTAGTCTGTAAATCTGGAACAGCTAGCATTTACGTAGTTCTCTTATTTTTCTCGTTTGTAGTTATTCCGATACCTGCCGCGAGTAGGCAATGTTTCATTAGATCTCTCGCAGTTGTTGCAGGTTTTCAGCAAGACGGTGTCGTTTGAATTGCGTTGTGTACCCGCAACGCAATTATATCGGACGAAGGTTCAGTAAGTTTTCAGCGCAATCATTATGTATTTCAGGGTCAGTGTTTGCGTGCAGCAACAGTACATTCTGCAGGGGTCAATAAATCGGGAATTCATTTTTTTTTCTTGTTAGGTGCATCAGGCTTGAAAACCGCATTTTAAGCAAGTTTTTTTTGTCGCACCTTGTCAACGACTACATATTGTCCCCGACATTTCTTCTCTTAGCACAATCATCAGTTCCTGTTGGCTACGTTGCTGAACTCCGCGTCAGCAATTATTTTTTGTAGTTGCTGCTGGCTTACCGAGGATTTATTTAATTTCATCAGCAAACACTGAGCATCAGTTTCTGTTTTCGTCGTATGTCTCAGAGGTCACACAAGACCACCAACCGTGCAGCTGATGCTTTGAACCAAAGTTGTCTCACGAAAATGACGGTGATGTGCTTTCAGGAAAGAATAAATAAACTTCTAGTCGTGCAGAATTAATTGTAGAACCCAGTTCTGATCTGCTTGCTACACAAGGTTTTCTGTCCATTGTTCTTTGAATATTGTGGCAGGTTACGCTTCTTTAACGCTTTTAAGGACGAACCGCAGTAGCGAACCAAGTGAAGTCCATATTTATCACTGTTTCGTAGATGAGAAAACAACGTCTCTAAATTTTGGGTATAAACTAGCAAATGCATAACCTATACGATCAGTGAAGACCCGATAAATTTGAGGGTGCAATTCTTCAAGCAGCCGTATTTAAGGCAGCGCTGGCGCGCGCAATGTCGTCACCAGTGGAAAATGGTGCCAGTCGTCTGAACCGGCTCTTGAATGGTTCACTGGTCCGTAAGGACAACGCGTCAGTAGTCTTGCGCGCTCTTTTGGAGTCATTGAACGACACCTCATCGGCCTCGCAACCATTGGTGCCGGTTATCGACGTCCGGAGCCAGCGCCAGTGGGTACTCGCCTGGTGGGCGCAACTGGTGTACTCGTGCCTCTTCGGATTCATGGTGGCGACTGCGGTGCTGGGCAACGCGGCAGTGGTGTGGATCGTGCTCGGGCACCGCGCCATGCGGACGGTGACTAACTACTTTCTGCTCAACCTGTCCTTGGCCGACACCATGACGGCCACGTTCAACGCCATCTTCAACCTGGTCTACATGCTGGAGAGCCACTGGGCCTTCGGGGAACCGTACTGTGTCTTTAGCAACTTTGTGGCCAACCTGACCGTGTCCTCATCCGCCTTCACGATGGCCGCAATGAGCATCGACCGGTGAGCACTGGCATATTTCCTACAATAGTATACTTCCAGATTGAGAGCTTTTGCGTGCGGGCAGCGAAGCAAAGGGGCGCGCGGATAACTTTAGCGATGAAAAAATTGTAGGGGTGCAGGCTAAAACACGGGACGCCTCGCTGTCTGACGAGCACCTTCAGTAACCCCTGCACCACAACAGGTAGGCATGCGGTGGGCCTATTTTGTCACAGTGAATGTCAGCGATGGCTATTTCTTGCTTGGTGAGAATAAACTCTACTAAACTAAGTGATGCCGTAGAATTAAAAAAAAATAACCAATGCTAAGCACTAAAAGAAAATAGGTCATAGCTTCGGGTCACAGTAGGTCATAGCTTCTAGCTCGCAGGGGCTTCCGACGACGTCGAGCTTCCCAAAGCGCGTTGAACTTCTTCCGGGATCACTTCGCTCAGGGAGGCGACTTGGGGTTGATGCGTAGTTGAGAAACGTTTCCGAAGCTCCTCCCTGACGGCTGCGTGGATTCTTTCGTGAAGTGTATCAGAGCTAATAGCCCCGGCGCCGATCGCCTCCGAAACCAGTTCATTGATTGGGCGGTCGGGCTGTTTCGTTCGTATTTCAAGGATCTTTTCCATCGCGGCCGCCTCAGACGTGAATTCGGTAACCGTCTTCGGGTGGCGGGCAAGGCATGCGAAGAGCTCATGCATAACTCCTTGCATCAGGAAGTTTCGTTTCTTCGCTCATTTCTGGGTCCGCACGGCGAAAACGTTCCTTCAACTCCTCAACAAATACGAGCACACTTTCTTTGGGATGCTGCGTGCGTGGCTGTCGAAAATGCTCAGCCAGTTCCTTGCGTACCAGAGTCGTGAATGTTTTTGACAGCTCCGTCTTGTATATCTCCAATGTCATTCACGTACGCTCGTGGTTCTGCAACCAAATTCGCGCAGAATCTTCAAGATAGAGAAAAGTGTTTCACTGTCATCCCATCGGTTAATATTTGAACCCTCTCGAGATGTTCCAGCCATTGTTGAGGATCTTCCGTAGCTCACCTGTGAAAAAAGTGTCACTCCCGGGCTTGCTGCAGAATTGTAGGAGTGCTGGCAGCATTGGTCATCGTGAATGCGTTGTTCATGGCAACGGGGGCGACATTTTCGCATTTAATTTATCCTGCAGTAGCGCAAAACCGGGCTGGAGGCCTTGCTGGCAGCAGCTTGCACAACTTGGGCTAGGCTGACGACTTGAAGAGGGTTTAGGGTGGTGCATGTACCAATATCTATCAGATGTCCCGCAGCCAAAGCCGGCACAGCTTTCTTGAAGGAACAAAATTTATTGGAGCCCGGTCATGGCGGCAGCTTTCGTGATGGAGGCGAAAAGCAAAAACGCCATGTGTTCGATAATTCGGCGTACTTTAAAGATCCCCAGGTTGTCGAAACTATTCAGGAGTCCTCCACTACGGCGTGCCTCCTCGCCTGCGTTGCGTCGGAGCATTAAAGCGCATAATCAATCAATCAAGTTTATTACAGTAAAATTGTGCTCTCCTAAGAACTCAAAGAATACAAGGCGGGAAAGCAGCTGTCAGCAAAGTGACGTGCGCCGGCGAATGTCGGCGAATCCAACACCACGGCGTCTGCGTTGCGAGCATTTACAATTTATCGTGATTATTTTTTGAACCGTCGAATAACGTCGCGAACACTGGAGATCAAAGAAGATTATTCTAGTCGAGTGACGATATGGTAAAACCCTCCCCCTATCAAATGAGATAACCCGTGCGGCATCAAAAACAAAAAAATGGAACACGCGCTTCGCTTGCCCCACACATAACACAGCCGGGAGCGGCCAGGCGGTACAACATTTATTTATTGATTGTAGTGTTTAACGCGCCCACGCAACCAAGGCGATTAGGCGCGCCGTAGTGGAGGGCTCCGGATTAATCTTGAGCACCTGGGGATCTTTAGCGGGCGCCGAAATTTCGCACACACGGGCGTCTTTTTTCTTTTCGCCTACATCAGAAAAGAGTCCGCCGCGGTCGGGAATCGAACCCGCGACCTCGTGGTCAGCACCGCAACGCCTTAGCCACTGAGTCACCGCGGCGGGTGGGCAGTACAACAAAACGTACATAAGCAAGCCCAACGCATGGCTCTCGGCAATATGCTTACAGAAGAAGCTTACGAAAGCTTTATTTCCCGGCGCATTAGTTCTTGATAAAGTGACAGCGAATACGATCCGAGCACGTATGACTGTCTGCCTGTCTATCCGTATGTATGTATGTATGTAGGTATGAATGTATGTATGTATGTATGTATGTATGCATGTATGTATGTATGTGTGTATGTATGTATGTATGTATGTATGTATGTATGTATGTATGTATGTATGTATGTATGTATGTATGTATGTATGTATGTATGTATGTATGTATGTATGTACGCCGAGCAGCGAGCAAGGTCACCTTTTGTTCTCTTGTCTGCGGGCCCAAGTGCGCCCCAAATAAATCAGTTTGATTAGGCCTATTCGTCTTTGTCCACGTGACAAACTGGTGGAGGTGCGGGGTAATCCTATCCCATGCTTCAGACGCCATCGAAGAGCCGCAACGCCAGCCCTTCGAAGCCTTCTCTTGTGGACACTCCCGTTCACCGGGCGAGCCGGCGGCTTCAAGGAGCGTCGCCAGAGTTTGGACTTCTCCAAGAAACCAGAGCTAGGACCGGTGCACCACAAACCCAGCAGCAAGGTATGGCCACCCCCTTCATCAATTTCCAAAACCCTCGGAATCCGAAATCGTTGCATGGCGAACTATTCGAAGACGCGGAAGACTGGCTGGACCAGTTCGAACGAGTAGCTGCCTTTAATCAGTGGGACGACGCGGCGAAGTCAAGACACGTGTACTTCAGCCTAGAAAATGGTGCCCGCACGTGATTTGAGAACAATGAACGGAGGTTAAAGACGTGGACGGAATTTCGAAACGAGTTTCTGCAAGCACATGGAAATAGCGACCGCCGAGAGAACGCCGAGCGCGAGCTGCAATCCCGTGTTCAGCTCCCGAACGAAAGCGTGACCATGTACGCGGAAGACATGGAACGCCTCTTCAGAAGAGCTGATCCCGCCATGGCCGAAGAAAAAAAGGTACGACACCTCATGCGCGGGGTAAAGGAACAGTTGTTCGGGGGCCTTGTTCGAAGCCCGCCCAAGACTGTGCGGGAATTTATTACCGAAGCTACTATGATAGAAAGAACGCTACGGCAGCGTGCAAGCCTGTATGAGCGACAAGCTAATTTCGCGTCGCACTCCGGTGGCTTTGGCAACGCGCTCGAGAACCCTGATGCACTTCGAGAGCTGATTCGCTCAATAGTCAGCGAGGAACTACAAAAACTCCGCGACATCCGCCAACCCTCGATTGGTTCTATTGCTAGTGTCGTTCGTGACGAGGTGCAACACGCCCTGCGAGCGCTTCCTGTCCATGCTGATCCGCCAGTGATGGTTCCCGACCCTCTGCACATGAGCTATGCAGACGCTCTCCGGCGTCCTGCTACCGCAGCAGCTCCTCTTGTGTACCCCGGACCCACCATCCCCGTGCAGTCGGCGCACTCCACAGCAGCTCCTTCTGTGTACTCTGTACCCGGACCCCGCATGCCTTTGCAGTCGGCGCAGTCGGCTGCGTACGTTGGGGACCGACGAAGGAAGACGGATGTGTGGCGCACTCCGGATTTGCAGCCTCTCTGCTACCATTGTGGAGAAGCCGGACACTTGTACAGGGAGTGTCGTTACCGACGACTCAGACTGCGGGGCTTTGCCATCGACTCCCCTCGTCCGCGTCCCGGCCAAAGACCCCAGGCCATTGCAGAGTACATTGCACAACAGCGCCCAGTACTCTCACCGCAACGCCATCAATCAAGGTCGCCGTCTCCACGCCGGGTCTCTCCAAGGTGTTCGAGTTATACAAGTGCCCCACGGGGTCGGTCCCCAAGCCCTGTCCAGGAAAACTAGAGGCAGCGGCCTTTGGAGGCGAGGTCGCTGAAGGAAGATTTGCAGAACAGCTTCCACCGATGGCTCCAACGCAGCACGCAGTAACGGCGACGGCGAAACCTGATGATAATGGTCGGTTGTCTTTAGATATACCAGTGTTAATTGACGGTCATACAGTTAATGCGTTGGTGGATACCGGAGCGGACTATTCCATCATGAGTGGTAGGCTTACTAGAGGACTGAAAAAAGTTACGACGCCATGGTGGGGACCGAAAATTCGAACGGCTGGAGGGCACATAGTCACCCCACTCGGCGTGTGCACCGCCCGCGTGAGTATTCGTGAATCGACGTTCGTCGCCAACTTCCTCATAATGTCCGAATGCTCTCGCGACCCGATACTCGGCATGGACTTTCTCCGCGAACATTCTGCGGTGATAAACCTTCGGGAACGCCGAATCGCGTTTGCTACTGAGCAGGCAGCTGAGAAAAGTGACAACAATGGTTGCAGACGGAAACTTCGCGTCATCGAAGAAGGGGTAAAGGTGCCACCACGAACGAGCGTGCTCGTTCAGGTTGAGTGCGCTGAAATGAAAAATGGTGAAGTCATTGCCGAAGGCAACCATTCGCTTCTGCTCACAGCACACATCTGTGTCGCGAGGGGCATTGTGCAGCTTCGTGATGGTCGGGCAGAATTACTCGTCACTAATTTCGGCTACGAAAACAGACGCCTCTTTCGCGGAACCACTGTTGCTTACGTCGACGAAATTACTGAGGTTGTGGAATGCTTCGCATTCGAAGAAGATCGCGGTGATTGCAATAGGAAGCCCACGCTCGAAAACGTCGACATCAATCGGGAACTTCTTGAAGAACAAAAAACAAGACTCGCGGAACTGCTGTCGAAGTTTCAAGATTGCTTCACCTCATCCACCAAACTACGTCGAACACCTATTACGAAACATCGCATCATAACAGACGATGCAAGTCCTATACGACAACAGCCTTACCGCGTCTCCTCAAAGAAGCGGGAGGAAATCGAAACACAGGTAAAGGAAATGCTTGAAGATGACATCATCCAGCCGTCAAGCAGCCCATGGTCGTCCCCAGTGGTTCTCGTTAGAAAGAAGGACGGAACGCTACGCTTCTGCGTCGATTACAGAAAATTGAACAGCGTGACGAAAAAGGACACGTATCCACTGCCGCGCATAGATGACTCGTTGGACAGACTTCGGCGAGCCAAGTATTTTTCTTCCATCGACCTCAGGAGTGGCTACTGGCAGATCGAAGTAGACGAAAGGGATCGGGAGAAGACAGCCTTTGTCACCCCCGATGGACTGTATGAATTCAAAGTACTCCCTTTCGGTCTATGCTCGGCTCCAGCCACTTTCCAGAGGATGATGGATACCGTCCTCACCGGTCTGAAATGGCAGACGTGTCTCGTCTACTTAGACGACGTCGTGGTTTTTTCCGAAACTTTTGAACAACACCTACAGCGACTGAAAAAGGTATTGGAAGCGGTTCAGTCGGCTAGCCTCTCATTGAAGCCGGAAAAATGCCACTTCGGGTTCACCGAATTGAAGTTTTTAGGGCATGTGGTGAGCGCAGACGGAGTGCGACCGGACCCAGAAAAAACAGCTGCCGTGGCTTCCTATCCTGCCCCACGAGATAAGAAAGGCGTGCGACGCTTTCTGGGTCTTTGCGCCTATTACCGCCGCTTCATCAGCAACTTTTCAAGGATCGCTGAACCCCTCACGCGCCTAACCAGGGAGGACGTCCAATTTTTGTGGACCGAGGAACAAGAGGAAGCCTTCAGAGAACTGCGTCATCGCCTACAGTCGCCTCCCGTGCTCGCTCATTTCAGCCAGGAGGCTGAAACCGAGCTCCACACGGACGCCAGCAGCATGGGACCGGGCGCGGTGCTAGTTCAGTGGCAAGAAGGAGCCGAGAAGGTCATTGCATACGCAAGTCGTGCGCTTTCGCGAGCGGAATCGAATTACTGTACCACTGAAAGAGAATGCCTTGCTGTGATCTGGGCAATAACGAAATTCCGCCCGTACCTTTACGGCCGCCCTTTTAAAGTAATAACCGACCACCATTCCCTGTGTTGGTTAGCCAACCTGAAAGACCCTTCTGGGCGCCTCGCACGTTGGAGCTTGCGACTGCAAGAGTTCAACGTTACCATAGCTTATAAATCAGGCCGCAAGCACAATGACGCCGACAGTCTATCTCGTGCCCCAGTCGAATCGCCATGCGAAAACACCGACGATGAAACAACTTCTCTGTGTGCAATAACCACGTCCGAACTTTCGGCCAAACAACGTGCTGACTCGGATCTCCTACCGCTCATCGACCACCTTGAGGGTAGAAGCGCCACCATACCACGGTACCTTTCTAGAGCACTGTCTTCTTTCGTTTTACAAAACGGAGTCCTATACAAGAAAAACGGCGAGTCCAGCGACAGGGCATATCTCCTTGTCATACCACAAGACCTCCGCGACGACATCCTCTTTGCGTGTCACGACGAGCCGACAGCGGGACACCTGGGTTTTACGCGGACTTTGGCCAGAGTGCGTCAGAAATACTACTGGCCTAGGCTCACCGCAAGCGTCAAACGCTACGTCCAAACGTGTCGTCAATGTCAGCGCCGGAAAACGCCGCCATTAAGGCCAGCGGGCTTACTTCAGCCTATAAAACCACCCGCCAAGCCTTTCCAGCAGATAGGCATGGACCTGCTAGGACCCTTCCCACTATCGGCTTCTGGAAACAAATGGATCGTAGTCGCGACGGACTACTTGACTCGCTACGCCGAGACAAAACCTCTATCGCGAGGAACAGCAGCTGAAGTGGCGAAATTCTTCATCGAAAACATCGTCTTATGACACGGAGCTCCGTCGCGCATCGTTACAGATAGGGGAACGCCATTCACTGCCCATCTGATGCAAGAAACGCTAGAACTCAGCCGTACCACGCACAGGAAAACAACAGCCTACCATCCGCAAACCAACGGGTTGACAGAAAGACTCAACAAAACATTGGCCGACATGTTATCGATGTACGTAGATGTACAACAAAAAACGTGGGACGAAATACTGCCGTACGTGACTTTTGCCTATAACACGGCGACGCAGGAAACCACACGCTTCACACCATTTCGTTTGGTGTATGGACGGGAAGTGCAGACTATGCTTGACGCAATGCTACCTTTCGAAGAAGAGCATCTGGCAACGCCAGACGCGGAGCAGTTTGCCGAGCGCGCCGAAGAAACCCGCCAACTCGCCCGGCTTCACATCCAAAGACAGCAGCTATCGGACGCCGCGCGCTACAATATTCGCCATAGAGAAGTGTACTACCGCCCAGGCGACAGAGTGTGGGTGTGGACACCGATACGCCGGCCGGGATTGTCAGAAAAACTATTGCACAGGTACTTCCTACCTTACAAGATAGTGCAACGCCTCTCCGATGTCACCTACGAAGTTATCCCGAATGGAACAGCGGGACAACGCCGTCAACCGCGTACCGAAACAGTACACGTAGTCCGCCTAAAGCCGTACTTTTGCCGGTAACAACGTAACAACCTGCGGTGTGATGTGCTTGTGAGCGTGTGCGTGTGGTGTATCGTACCTTGCAATCTACGCAGTAGTGGCAACTAGCATCGTGTGCGCCTGAAACTGTGGTTTGTGCCGTGTCATAACCACCTATCGACCTCAAGGAACTGTCGGGACATTTTTCCCCCTTCTTCACTTTCCATTTATTACGTGCCTATTAGTTGAGCATCGGGTCGATGCTTTCCTTAAGAGGGGAATAATGCCGCATGCTCGCCAAACGCCTCAGAGCTAAGCGCGTCCCACAGGCGCACGTCGGTGTTGCCGCGACGCACTAACCATCGGTTATACACCTGGCCACCCCTCGCATGATCGCCAAGTGGACTGGACCGCGTCGTGCGGGACTGCGTCGTGCGGGACGCAGGTTGACGAAGACGCTGGGCGCGGGTGTGTGTGAGACGCCGAGCAGCGAGCAAGGTCACCTTTTGTTCTCTTGTCTGCGGGCCCAAGTGCGCCCCAAATAAATCAGTTTGATTAGGCCTATTCGTCTTTGTCCACGTGACAGTATGTATGTATGTATGTATGTATGTATGTATGTATGTATGTATGTATGTATGTATGTATGTATGTATGTATGTATGTATGTATGTATGTATGTATGTATGTATGTATGTATGCTCGTATGTATGTGTGTGTACGTATGTATGTATACATGTATGTATACATGCATGCATGCTCGTATGTATGTGTGTATGTATGTATGTATGTATATTGTAACGAGAAAGCTTGCGTGTGGGGCGTGCAGCCTGCGCAAACACTCTGTAACGGCTGTCTTGTAAATAATCTAAATAGACCATCTAGTCTAGTAAATAGATCACTTCATCGCCAACAATGGTTCGCGTCATCTGTTCTACTGCCAGGTAACATTTTTCACCCCCGCGTCGAACTCGACCAGGATTGTTCAGGTGCGGAGAAGATGGGACTGAGAGAAGAAAAGAATCGCAAAGTTCTTACCGCAACGGATGATGATGAAGAGTGGTGAGCAGCGGCTGCAGACCACCGATGCCTGCTTATCAAAACAAGCAGCTGATTAAGCCCTTGGAGTCACGCCGGAGAACTGAGCAGAGGATCGGCATCGTCGTTCTCTTGGATCGCGACTGATCACGCGGGAAGTTAACGGGGGGTGACTGGCTGGCAAAATGGGGCTGGGGATCATCATGTACGTGGCTCACCAGGACTCGAGCAGACAGGCATGGTCTAAAGGGCTTGTAGCGATGTCTTGAGAATGTGAGACCGGGTGAGGCTGGGCAACGATGCGGATTGATGACCAGCGGCTCAACCAAAATGTTACGCGGCGGCAGATCAGATTACGAGAACTATGGTTGATGATCAGGTCATACATGAGCAGGACGAGGTGGTCTATTTACATTAATTTAGAAGAAAGCGGTTACTGAGCGTTTGCCCAGGCTGCTCGCCCCACACGCAGCTTCGTCGTCGTTGATCGTGGGGCCCACCTGCAAGTTTGTTTGTCTTCTCGTAACAATGTATATATATATATATATATATATAATAAGGAAACGAGCGGCTCGTTGAGGAAATACAGAAAGATAGGTCAGCAGTCTACGACGCCAAAGGAGGCATAGGGGTGTGGTTAGGCTCTTTTCTTTTTTACTACGGTTAATGAGGTGAACATTTTTTTTAAATATACAGAAGAAAGAAAGAAAAACACGCGCCCAGAGTGGGGACCGAACCCACGCCTTTCGATTACATGTCGAATGCCTTACCAATTGGGCTATCTGGGCGACTGTGTTCTCCTTGACTTTCTGGGCTATTTATATTTACTAGAAGTGTATCTGACACTTGAGGGTGGTAGCCAGCGCCATTCTGACTACACGGGGAGAAGTGGACCTTCTTTTCAACCCCCGGGGCATGACTCCAACGTCTACAGCCTGTCATGAGCGGGTAACTGGCGGGAAGCCCTCTTATGCTACCTAGGCATCAAGGCTGCCAGAACCGAGACCCTCGCTAGGCTTTCGCAGAATAATATAGCAAGGTAATGAGGGGCTCGTTGAGGAAATACAGAAAGATAGGTCAGCAGTCTACGACGCCAAAGGAGGCATAGGGGTGTGGTTAGGCTCCTTTCTTTTTTACTACGGTTACTGAGGTGAACATTTTTTTTAAATATACAGAAGCAAGAAAGAAAAACGCGCCCAGAGTGGGGACCGAACCCACGCCTTTCGATTACATGTCGAATGCCTTACAAATTCGGCTATCTGGGCGACTGTGTTCTCCACTTTCTGGGCTAATTAAATTTACTAGAAGTGTATCTGACTCTTGAGGGTGGTAGCCAGTGCCACTCTGACTACACGGGGAGAAGGGGATCTTCTTTTCAATCCCCGGGCGTGACTCGAACGTCTACAGCCTGTCATCAGCGGGTTACTGGCGGGAAGCCCTCTTATGCTACCTATAGGCATCAAGGCTGCCAGAACCTAGACCCTCGCTAAGCTTTCGCAGAATAATATAGTAAGGAAATGAGGGGCTCGTTAAGGAAATACAGAAAGATAGGTCGGCAGTCTACAATGCCAAAGAAGGTATAGGGGTGTGGTTAGGCTCTTTTCTTTTTCACTACGGTTAATTAGGTACATGTTTTTTAAATATACAGAAGAAAGAAAGAAAGAAAAACGCGCGCCCAGAGTGGGGACCGAACCCACGCCTTTCGATTACATGTCGAATGCCTTACCAATTCGGCTATCTGGGCGACCGTGTTCTCTTTCACTTGCTGGGCTAATTTAATTTACTAGAAGTGTATCTGACTCTTGAGGGTGGTAGCCAGCGCCACTCTGACTACACGGGGAGAAGGGGACCATCTTTTCAACCCCCGGGGCGTGACTCGAACGTCTACAGCCTGTCATGAGCGGGTTACTGGCGGGAAACCCTCTTATGCTACCTAGGCATCAAGGCTGCCAGAACCTAGACCCTCGCTAGGCTTTCGCAGAATAATACAGTAAGGAAATGAGGGGCTCGTTAAGGAAATACAGAAAGATAGGTCGGCAGTCTACAATGCCAAAGGAGGCATAGGGGTGTGGTTAGGCTCTTTTCTTTTTCACTACGGTTAATTAGGTACATTTTTAAAAAAAAATACAGAAGAAAGAGAGAAAGAAAAACACGTGCCCAGAGTGGGGACCGAACCAACGCCTTTCGATTACATGTCGAATGCCTTACCAATTCGGCTATCTGGGCGACTGTGTTCTCTTTCACTTTCTGGGCTAATTAAATTTACTAGAAGTGTATCTGACTCTTGAGGGTGGTAGCCAGCGCCACTCTGACTACACGGGGAGAAGGGGACCTTCTTTTCAACCCCCGGGGCGTGACTCGAACGTCTACAGCCTGTCATGAGCGGGTTACTGGCGGGAAGCCCTCTTATGCTACCTAGGCATCAAAGCTGCCAGAACCTAGACCCTCGCTAGGCTTTCGCAGAATAATATAGTAAGGAAATGAGGGGCTCGTTAAGGAAAAACAGAAAGATAGGTCGGCAGTCTACAATGCCAAAGGAGGCATAGGGGTGTGGTTCGGCTCTTTTCTTTTTCACTACGGTTAATTAGGTACATTTTTTTTAAATATACAGAAGAAAGAAAGAAAGAAAAACGCGCCCAGAGAGGGGACCGAACCCACGCCTTTCGATTACATGTCGAATGCCTTACAAATTCGGCTATCTGGGCGACTGTGTTCTCCTTCACTTTCTTGGCTAATTAAATTTACTAGAAGTGTATCTGACTCTTGTGGGTGGTAGCCAGCGCCACTCTGACTACACGGGGAGAAGGGGACCTTCTTTTCAACCCCCGGGGCGTGACTCGAACGTCTACAGCCTGTCATGAGCGGGTTACTGGCGGGAAGCCCTCTTATGCTACCTAGGCCTCAAGGCTGCCAGAACCTAAACCCTCGCTACGCTTTCACAGAATAATATAGTAAGGAAATGAGGGGCTCGTTAAGGAAATACAGAAAGATAGGTCGGCAGTCTACAATGCCAAAGGAGGCATAGGGGTGTGGTTAGGCTCTTTTCTTTTTCACTACGGTTAATTAGGTACATTTTTTTTTAAATATACAGAAGAAAGAAAGAAAGAAAAACACGCGCCCAGAGTGGGGACCGAACCCACGCCTTTCGATTACATGTCGAATGCCTTACCAATTCGGCTATCTGGGCGACTGTGTTCTCCTTCACTTTCTGGGCTAATTAAATTTACTAGAAGTGTATCTGACTCTTGAGGGTGGTAGCTAGCGCCACTCTGACTACACGGGGAGAAGGGGACCTTTTTTTCAACCCCCGGGGCAAGACTCGAACGTCTACAGCCTGTCATGAGCGGGTTACTGGCGGGAAGCCCTCTTATGCTACCTAGGCATCAAGGCCGCCAGAACCTAGACCCTCGCTAGGCTTTCGCAGAATAATATAGTAAGGAAATGAGGGGCTCGTTAAGGAAATACAGAAAGAGAGGTCGGCAGTCTACAATGCCAAAGGAGGCATAGGGGTGTGGTTAGGCTCTCTTCTTTTTCACTACGGTTAATTAGGTACATTTTTTTGAAATATACACAAGAAAGAAAGAAAGAAAAACACGCGCCCAGAGTGGGGACCGAACCCACGCCTTTCGATTACATGTCGAATGCCTTACCAATTCGGCTATCTGGGCGACTGTGTTCTTGACTTTCTGGGCTATTTATATTTACTAGAAGTGTATCTAACACTTGAGGGTGGTAGCCAGCGCCACTCTGACTACACGGCGAGAAGGGGACCTTCTTTTCAACCCCCGGGGCGTGACTCGAACGTCTACAGCCTGTCATGAGCGGGTTACTGGCGGGAAGCCCTCTTATGCTACCTAGGCATCAAGGCTGCTAGAACCTAGACCCTCGCTAGGCTTTCGCAGAATAATATACCAAGGAAATGAGGGGCTCGTTAAGGAAATACAGAAAGATAGGTCGGCAGTCTACAATGCCAAAGGAGGTATAGGGGTGTGGTTAACCTCTTTTCTTTTTCACTGCGGTTAATTCGGTACATTTTTTTAAAATATACAGAAGAAAGAAAGAAAAACATGCGCCAAGAGTGGGGACCGAACCCACGCCTTTTGATTACATGTCGAATGCCTTACCAATTCGGCTATCTGGGCGACTGTGTTCTCCTTCACTTTCTGGGCTAATTAAATTTACTAGAAGTGTATCTGACTCTTGAGGGTGGTAGCCAGCGCCACTCTGACTACACGGGGAGAAGGGGACCTTCTTTTCAACCCCCGGGGCGTGACTCGAACGTCTACAGCCTGTCATGAGCGGGTTACTGGCGGGAAGCCCTCTTATGCTACCTAGGCATCAAAGCTGCCAGAACCTAGACCCTCGCTAGGCTTTCGCAGAATAATATAGTAAGGAAATGAGGGGCTCATTAAGGAAATACAGAAAGAGAGGTCGGCAGTCTACAATGCCAAAGGAGGCATAGGAGTGTGGTTAGGCTCTCTTCTTTTTCACTACGGTTAATTAGGTACATTTTTTTGAAATATACAGAAGAAAGAAAGAAAAACACGCGCCCAGAGTGGGGACCGAACCCACGCCTTTCGATTACATGTCGAATGCCTTACCAATTCGGCTATCGGGGCGACTGTGTTCTTGACTTTCTGGGCTATTTATATTTACTAGAAGTGTATCTGACACTTGAGGGTGGTAGCCAGCGCCACTCTGACTACACGGGGAGAAGGGGACCTTCTTTTCAACCCCCGGGGCGTGACTCGAACGTCTACAGCCTGTCATGAGCGGGTTACTGGCTGGAAGCCCTCTTATGCTACCTAGGCATCAAGGCCGCCAGGACCTAGACCCTCGCTAGGCTTTCGCAGAATAATATAGTAAGGAAATGAGGGGCTCGTTACGGAAATACAGAAAGATATGTCGGCAGTCTACAATGCCAAAGGAGGCATAGGGGTGTGGTTAGGCTCTTTTCTTTTTCACTACGGTTAATTAGGTACATTTTTTTTAAATATACAGAAGAAAGAAAGAAAGAAAAACACGCGCCCAGAGAGGGGACCGAACCCACGCCTTTCGATTACATGTCGAATGCCTTAGAAATTCGGCTATCTGGGCGACTGTGTTCTCCTTCAGTTTCTGGGCTAATTAAATTTACTAGAAGTGTATCTGACTCTTGAGGGTGGTAGCCAGCGCCACTCTGACTACACGGGGAGAAGGGGACCTTCTTTTCAACCCCCGGGGCGTGACTCGAACGTCTACAGCCTGTCATGAGCGGGTTACTGGCGGGAAGCCCTCTTATGCTACCTAGGCATCAAGGCTGTTAGAACCTAGACCCTCGCTAGGCTTTCACAGAATAATATAGTAAGGAAATGAGGGGCTCGTTAAGGAAATACAGAAAGAGAGGTCGGCAGTCTACAATGCCAAAGGAGGCATAGGGGTGTGATTAGGCTCTCTTCTTTTTCACTACGGTTAATTAGGTACATTTTTTTGAAATATACAGAACAAAGAAAGAAAATCACGCGCCCAGAGTGGGGACCGAACCCACGCCTTTCGATTACATGTCGAATGCCTTACCAACTCGGCTATCGGGGCGACTGTGTTCTTGACTTTCTGGGCAATTTATATTTACTAGAAGTGTATCTGACACTTGAGGGTGGTAGCCAGCGCCACTCTGACTACACGGGGAGAAGGGAACCTTCTTTTCAACCCCCGGGGCGTGACTCGAACGTCTACAGCCTGTCATGAGCGGGTTACTGGCGGGAAGCCCTCTTATGCTACCTAGGCATCAAGGCCGCCAGAAACTAGACCCTCGCTAGGCTTTTGCAGAATAATATAGTAAGGAAATGAGGGGCTCGTTAAGGAAATACAGAAAGATAGGTCGGCAGTCTACAATGCCAAAGGAGGCATAGGGGTGTGGTTAGGCTCTTTTCTTTTTGACTACGGTTAATAAGGTACATTTTTTTTAAATATACAGAAGAAAGAAAGAAAGAAAAACACGCGCCCAGAGAGGGGACCGAACCCACGCCTTTCGATTACGTGTCGAATGCCTTACAAATTCGGCTATCTGGGCGACTGTGTTCTCCTTCACTTTCTGGGCTAATTAAATTTACTAGAAGTGTATCTTACTCTTGAGGGTGGTAGCCAGCGCCACTCTGACTACACGGGGAGAAGGGGACCTTCTTTTCAACCCCCGGGGCGTGACTCAAACGTCTACAGCCTGTCATGAGCGGGTTACTGGCGGGAAGCCCTCTTATGCTACCTAGGCATCAAGGCTGCCAGAACCTAGACCCTCGCTAGGCTTTCACAGAATAATATAGTAAGGAAATGAGGGGCTCGTTAAGGAAATACAGAAAGATAGGTCAGCAGTCTACAATGCCAAAGGAGGCATAGGGGTGTGGTTATGCTCTTTTCTTTTTCACTACGGGTTATTAGGTACATTTTTTTTAAATATACAGAAGAAAGAAAGAAAGAAAAACACGCGCCCAGAGTGGGGACCGAACCCACGCGTTTCGATTACATGTCGAATGCCTTACCAATTCGGCTATCTGGGCGACTGTGTTCTCCTTCACTTTCTGGGCTAATTAAATTTACTAGAAGTGTATCTGACTCTTGAGGGTGGTAGCCAGCGCCACTCTGACTACACGGGGAGAAGGGGACCTTTTTTTCAACCCCCGGGGCGTGACTCGAACGTCTACAGCCTGTCATGAGCGGGTTACTGGCGGGAAGCCCTCTTATGCTACCTAGGCATCAAGGCTGCCAGAACCTAGACCCTCGCTAGGCTTTCGCAGAATCATATAGTAAGGAAATGAGGGGCTCGTTAAGGAAATACAGAAAGATAGGTCGGCAGTCTACAATGCCAAAGGAGGCATAGGGGTGTGGTTAGGCTCTTTTCTTTTTCACTACGGTTAATTAGGTACATTTTTTTTAAATATACACAAGAAAGAAAGAAAGAAAAACACGCGCCCAGAGAGGGGACCGAACCCACGCCTTTCGATTACATGTCGAATGCCTTACAAATTCGGCTATATGGGCGACTGTGTTCTCCTTCACTTTCTGGGCTAATTAAATTTACTAGAAGTGTATCTGACTCTTGAGGGTGGTAGCCAGCGCCACTCTGACTACACGGGGAGAAGGGGACCTTCTTTTCAACCCCCGGGGCGTGACTCGAACGTCTACAGCCTGTCATGAGCGGGTTACTGGCGGGAAGCCTTCTTATGCTACCTAGGCATCAAGGCCGCCAGAAACTAGACCCTCGCTAGGCTTTCGCAGAATAATATAGTAAGGAAATGAGGGGCTCGTTAAGGAAATACAGAAAGATAGGTCGGCAGTCTACAATGCCAAAGGAGGCATAGGGGTGTGGTTAGGCTCTTTTCTTTTTGACTACGGTTAATTAGGTACATTTTTTTTAAATATACAGAAGAAAGAAAGAAAGAAAAACACGCGCCCAGAGAGGGGACCGAACCCACGCCTTTCGATTACATGTCGAATGCCTTACAAATTCGGCTATCTGGGCGACTGTGTTCTCCTTCACTTTCTGGGCTAATTAAATTTACTAGAAGTGTATCTTACTCTTGAGGGTGGTAGCCAGCGCCACTCTGACTACACGGGGAGAAGGGGACCTTCTTTTCAACCCCCGGGGCGTGACTCAAACGTCTACAGCCTGTCATGAGCGGGTTACTGGCGGGAAGCCCTCTTATGCTACCTAGGCATCAAGGCTGCCAGAACCTAGGCTTTCACAGAATAATATAGTAAGGAAATGAGGGGCTCGTTAAGGAAATACAGAAAGATAGGTCGGCAGTCTACAATGCCAAAGGAGGCATAGGGGTGTGGTTATGCTGTTTTCTTTTTCACTACGGGTTATTAGGTACATTTTTTTTAAATATACAGAAGAAAGAAAGAAAGAAAAACACGCGCCCAGAGTGGGGACCGAACCCACGCGTTTCGATTACATGTCGAATGCCTTACCAATTCGGCTATCTGGGCAACTGTGTTCTCCTTCACTTTCTGGGCTAATTAAATTTACTAGAAGTGTATCTGACTCTTGAGGGTGGTAGCCAGCGCCACTCTGACTACACGGGGAGAAGGGGACCTTTTTTTCAACCCCCGGGGCGTGACTCGAACGTCTACAGCCTGTCATGAGCGGGTTACTGGCGGGAAGCCCTCTTATGCTACCTAGGCATCAAGGCTGCCAGAACCTAGACCCTCGCTAGGCTTTCGCAGAATCATATAGTAAGGAAATGAGGGGCTCGTTAAGGAAATACAGAAAGATAGGTCGGCAGTCTACAATGCCAAAGGAGGCATAGGGGTGTGGTTAGGCTCTTTTCTTTTTCACTACGGTTAATTAGGTACATTTTTTTTAAATATACACAAGAAAGAAAGAAAGAAAAACACGCGCCCAGAGAGGGGACCGAACCCACGCCTTTCGATTACATGTCGAATGCCTTACAAATTCGGCTATATGGGCGACTGTGTTCTCCTTCACTTTCTGGGCTAATTAAATTTACTAGAAGTGTATCTGACTCTTGAGGGTGGTAGCCAGCGCCACTCTGACTACACGGGTAGAAGGGGACCTTCTTTTCAACCCCCGGGGCGTGACTCGAACGTCTACAGCCTGTCATGAGCGGGTTACTGGCGGGAAGCCCTCTTATGCTACCTAGGCATCAAGGCTGCCAGAACCTAGACCCTCGCTAGGCTTTCGCAGAATAATATAGTAAGGAAATGAGGGGCTCGTTAAGGAAATACAGAAAGATAGGTCGGCAGTCTACAATGCCAAAGGAGGCATAGGGGTGTGGTTAACCTCTTTTCTTTTTCACTACGGTTAATTAGGTACATTTTTTTTAAATATACAGAAGAAAGAAAGTAAGAAAATCACGCGCCCAGAGTGGGGACCGAACCCACGCCTTTCGATTACATGTCGAATGCCTTACCAATTCGGCTATCGGGGCGACTGTGTTCTTGACTTTCTGGGCAATTTATATTTACTAGAAGTGTATCTGACACTTGAGGGTG
Organism: Haemaphysalis longicornis; assembly: GCF_048455015.1. NCBI lineage: Eukaryota > Metazoa > Arthropoda > Arachnida > Ixodida > Ixodidae > Haemaphysalis > Haemaphysalis longicornis. The sequence continues at coordinate 41,506,338 of NW_027526203.1, read as the reverse complement.
GTAGCCAGCGCCACTCTGACTACACGGGGAGAAGGGAACCTTCTTTTCAACCCCCCGGGGCGTGACTCGAACGTCTACAGCCTGTCATGAGCGGGTTACTGGCGGGAAGCCCTCTTATGCTACCTAGGCATCAAGGCTGCCAGAACCTAGGCTTTCACAGAATAATATAGTAAGGAAATGAGGGGCTCGTTAAGGAAATACAGAAAGATAGGTCGGCAGTCTACAATGCCAAAGGAGGCATAGGGGTGTGGTTATGCTCTTTTCTTTTTCACTACGGGTTATTAGGTACATTTTTTTTAAATATACAGAAGAAAGAAAGAAAGAAAAACACGCGCCCAGAGTGGGGACCGAACCCACGCGTTTCGATTACATGTCGAATGCCTTACCAATTCGGCTATCTGGGCGACTGTGTTCTCCTTCACTTTCTGGGCTAATTAAATTTACTAGAAGTGTATCTGACTCTTGAGGGTGGTAGCCAGCGCCACTCTGACTACACGGGGAGAAGGGGACCTTTTTTTCAACCCCCGGGGCGTGACTCGAACGTCTACAGCCTGTCATGAGCGGGTTACTGGCGGGAAGCCCTCTTATGCTACCTAGGCATCAAGGCTGCCAGAACCTAGACCCTCGCTAGGCTTTCGCAGAATCATATAGTAAGGAAATGAGGGGCTCGTTAAGGAAATACAGAAAGATAGGTCGGCAGTCTACAATGCCAAAGGAGGCATAGGGGTGTGGTTAGGCTCTCTTCTTTTTCACTACGGTTAATTAGGTACATTTTTTTTAAATATACACAAGAAAGAAAGAAAGAAAAACACGCGCCCAGAGAGGGGACCGAACCCACGCCTTTCGATTACATGTCGAATGCCTTACAAATTCGGCTATATGGGCGACTGTGTTCTCCTTCACTTTCTGGGCTAATTAAATTTACTAGAAGTGTATCTGACTCTTGAGGGTGGTAGCCAGCACCACTCTGACTACACGGGGAGAAGGGGACCTTCTTTTCAACCCCCGGGGCGTGACTCGAACGTCTACAGCCTGTCATGAGCGGGTTACTGGCGGGAAGCCCTCTTATGCTACCTAGGCATCAAGGCTGCCAGAACCTAGACCCTCGCTAGGCTTTCGCAGAATAATATAGTAAGGAAATGAGGGGCTCGTTAAGGAAATACAGAAAGATAGGTCGGCAGTCTACAATGCCAAAGGAGGCATAGGGGTGTGGTTAGGCTCTTTTCTTTTTCACTACGGTTAATTAGGTACATTTTTTTAAAATATACACAAGAAAGAAAGAAAGAAAAACACGCGCCCAGAGAGGGGACCGAACCCACGCCTTTCGATTACATGTCGAATGCCTTACAAATTCGGCTATATGGGCGACTGTGTTCTCCTTCACTTTCTGGGCTAATTAAATTTACTAGAAGTGTATCTTACTCTTGAGGGTGGTAGCACACGCCACTCTGACTACACGGGGAGAAGGGGACCTTCTTTTCAACCCCCGGGGCGTGACTCAAACGTCTACAGCCTGTCATGAGCGGGTTACTGGCGGAAAGCCCTCTTATGCTACCTAGGCATCAAGGCTGCCAGAACCTAGACCCTCGCTAGGCTTTCACAGAATAATATAGTAAGGAAATGAGGGGCTCGTTAAGGAAATACAGAAAGATAGGTCGGCAGTCTACAATGCCAAAGGAGGCATAGGGGTGTGGTTATGCTCTTTTCTTTTTCACTACGGGTTATTAGGTACATTTTTTTTAAATATACAGAAGAAAGAAAGAAAGAAAAACACGCGCCCAGAGTGGGGACCGAACCCACGCGTTTCGATTACATGTCGAATGCCTTACCAATTCGGCTATCTGGGCGACTGTGTTCTCCTTCACTTTCTGGGCTAATTAAATTTACTAGAAGTGTATCTGACTCTTGAGGGCGGTAGCCAGCGCCACTCTGACTACACGGGGAGAAGGGGACCTTTTTTTCAACCCCCGGGGCGTGACTCGAACGTCTACAGCCTGTCATGAGCGGGTTACTGGCGGGAAGCCCTCTTATGCTACCTAGGCATCAAGGCTGCCAGAACCTAGACCCTCGCTAGGCTTTCGCAGAATCATATAGTAAGGAAATGAGGGGCTCGTTAAGGAAATACAGAAAGATAGGTCGGCAGTCTACAATGCCAAAGGAGGCATAGGGGTGTGGTTAGGCTCTTTTCTTTTTCACTACGGTTAATTAGGTACATTTTTTTAAAATATACACAAGAAAGAAAGAAAGAAAAACACGCGCCCAGAGAGGGGACCGAACCCACGCCTTTCGATTACATGTCGAATGCCTTACAAATTCGGCTATATGGGCTACTGTGTTCTCCTTCACTTTCTGGGCTAATTAAATTTACTAGAAGTGTATCTGACTCTTGAGGGTGGTAGCCAGCGCCACTCTGACTACACGGGGAGAAGGGGACCTTCTTTTCAACCCCCGGGGCGTGACTCGAACGTCTACAGCCTGTCATGAGCGGGTTACTGGCGGGAAGCCCTCTTATGCTACCTAGGCATCAAGGCTGCCAGAACCTAGACCCTCGCTAGGCTTTCGCAGAATAATATAGTAAGGAAATGAGGGGCTCGTTAAGGAAATACAGAAAGATAGGTCGGCAGTCTACAATGCCAAAGGAGGCATAGGGGTGTGGTTAACCTCTTTTCTTTTTCACTACGGTTAATTAGGTACATTTTTTTTAAATATACAGAAGAAAGAAAGTAAGAAAATCACGCGCCCAGAGTGGGGACCGAACCCACGCCTTTCGATTACATGTCGAATGCCTTACCAATTCGGCTATCGGGGCGACTGTGTTCTTGACTTTCTGGGCAATTTATATTTACTAGAAGTGTATCTGACACTTGAGGGTGGTAGCCAGCGCCACTCTGACTACACGGGGAGAAGGGAACCTTCTTTTCAACCCCCGGGGCGTGACTCGAACGTCTACAGCCTGTCTTGAGCGGGTTACTGGCGGGAAGCCCTCTTATGCTACCTAGGCATCAAGGCCGCCAGAAACTAGACCCTCGCTAGGCTTTCGCAGAATAATATAGTAAGGAAATGAGGGGCTCGTTAAGGAAATACAGAAAGATAGGTCGGCAGTCTACAATGCCAAAGGAGGCATAGGGGTGTGGTTAGGCTCTTTTCTTTTTGACTACGGTTAATTAGGTACATTTTTTTTAAATATACAGAAGAAAGAAAGAAAGAAAAACACGCGCCCAGAGAGGGGACCGAACCCACGCCTTTCGATTCCATGTCGAATGCCTTACAAATTCGGCTATCTGGGCGACTGTGTTCTCCTTCACTTTCTGGGCTAATTAAATTTACTAGAAGTGTATCTTACTCTTGAGGGTGGTAGCCAGCGCCACTCTGACTACACGGGGAGAAGGGGACCTTCTTTTCAACCCCCGGGGCGTGACTCGAACGTCTACAGCCTGTCATGAGCGGGTTACTGGCGGGAAGCCCTCTTATGCTACCTAGGCATCAAGGCCGCCAGAAACTAGACCCTCGCTAGGCTTTCGCAGAATAATATAGTAAGGAAATGAGGGGCTCGTTAAGGAAATACAGAAAGATAGGTCGGCAGTCTACAATGCCAAAGGAGGCATAGGGGTGTGGTTAGGCTCTTTTCTTTTTGACTACGGTGAATTAGGTACATTTTTTTTAAATATACAGAAGAAAGAAAGAAAGAAAAACACGCGCCCAGAGAGGGGACCGAACCCACGCCTTTCGATTACATGTCGAATGCCTTACAAATTCGGCTATCTGGGCGACTGTGTTCTCCTTCACTTTCTGGGCTAATTAAATTTACTAGAAGTGTATCTTACTCTTGAGGGTGGTAGCCAGCGCCACTCTGACTACACGGGGAGAAGGGGACCTTCTTTTCAACCCCCGGGGCGTGACTCAAACGTCTACAGCCTGTCATGAGCGGGTTACTGGCGGGAAGCCCTCTTATGCTACCTAGGCATCAAGGCTGCCAGAACCTAGGCTTTCACAGAATAATATAGTAAGGAAATGAGGGGCTCGTTAAGGAAATACAGAAAGATAGGTCGGCAGTCTACAATGCCAAAGGAGGCATAGGGGTGTGGTTATGCTCTTTTCTTTTTCACTACGGGTTATTAGGTACATTTTTTTTAAATATACAGAAGAAAGAAAGAAAGAAAAACACGCGCCCAGAGTGGGGACCGAACCCACGCGTTTCGATTACATGTCGAATGCCTTACCAATTCGGCTATCTGGGCGACTGTGTTCTCCTTCACTTTCTGGGCTAATTAAATTTACTAGAAGTGTATCTGACTCTTGAGGGTGGTAGCCAGCGCCACTCTGACTACACGGGGAGAAGGGGACCTTTTTTTCAACCCCCGGGGCGTGACTCGAACGTCTACAGCCTGTCATGAGCGGGTTACTGGCGGGAAGCCCTCTTATGCTACCTAGGCATCAAGGCTGCCAGAACCTAGACCCTCGCTAGGCTTTCGCAGAATCATACAGTAAGGAAATGAGGGGCTCGTTAAGGAAATACAGAAAGATAGGTCGGCAGTCTACAATGCCAAAGGAGGCATAGGGGTGTGGTTAGGCTCTTTTCTTTTTCACTACGGTTAATTAGGTACATTTTTTTAAAATATACACAAGAAAGAAAGAAAGAAAAACACGCGCCCAGAGAGGGGACCGAACCCACGCCTTTCGATTACATGTCGAATGCCTTACAAATTCGGCTATATGGGCGACTGTGTTCTCCTTCACTTTCTGGGCTAATTAAATTTACTAGAAGTGTATCTGACTCTTGAGGGTGGTAGCCAGCGCCACTCTGACTACACGGGGAGAAGGGGACCTTCTTTTCAACCCCCGGGGCGTGACTCGCACGTCTACAGCCTGTCATGAGCGGGTTACTGGCGGGAAGCCCTCTTATGCTACCTAGGCATCAAGGCTGCCAGAACCTAGACCCTCGCTAGGCTTTCGCAGAATAATATAGTAAGGAAATGAGGGGCTCGTTAAGGAAATACAGAAAGATAGGTCGGCAGTCTACGATGCCAAAGGAGGCATAGGGGTGTGGTTAACCTCTTTTCTTTTTCACTACGGTTAATTAGGTACATTTTTTTTAAATATACAGAAGAAAGAAAGTAAGAAAATCACGCGCCCAGAGTGGGGACCGAACCCACGCCTTTCGATTACATGTCGAATGCCTTACCAATTCGGCTATCGGGGCGACTGTGTTCTTGACTTTCTGGGCAATTTATATTTACTAGAAGTGTATCTGACACTTGAGGGTGGTAGCCAGCGCCACTCTGACTACACGGGGAGAAGGGAACCTTCTTTTCAACCCCCGGGGCGTGACTCGAACGTCTACAGCCTGTCATGAGCGGGTTACTGGCGGGAAGCCCTCTTATGCTACCTAGGCATCAAGGCCGCCAGAAACTAGACCCTCGCTAGGCTTTCGCAGAATAATATAGTAAGGAAATGAGGGGCTCGTTAAGGAAATACAGAAAGATAGGTCGGCAGTCTACAATGCCAAAGGAGGCATAGGGGTGTGGTTAGGCTCTTTTCTTTTTGACTACGGTTAATTAGGTACATTTTTTTTAAATATACAGAAGAAAGAAAGAAAGAAAAACACGCGCCCAGAGAGGGGACCGAACCCACGCCTTTCGATTACATGTCGAATGCCTTACAAATTCGGCTATCTGGGCGACTGTGTTCTCCTTCACTTTCTGGGCTAATTAAATTTACTAGAAGTGTATCTTACTCTTGAGGGTGGTAGCCAGCGCCACTCTGACTACACGGGGAGAAGGGGACCTTCTTTTCAACCCCCGGGGCGTGACTCAAACGTCTACAGCCTGTCATGAGCGGGTTACTGGCGGGAAGCCCTCTTATGCTACCTAGGCATCAAGGCTGCCAGAACCTAGACCCTCGCTAGGCTTTCGCAGAATAATATAGTAAGGAAATGAGGGGCTCGTTAAGGAAATACAGAAAGATAGGTCGGCAGTCTACAATGCCAAAGGAGGCATAGGGGTGTGGTTAGGCTCTTTTCTTTTTCACTACGGTTAATTAGGTACATTTTTTTTAAATATACACAAGAAAGAAAGAAAGAAAAACACGCGCCCAGAGAGGGGACCGAACCCACGCCTTTCGATTACATGTCGAATGCCTTACAAATTCGGCTATATGGGCGACTGTGTTCTCCTTCACTTTCTGGGCTAATTAAATTTACTAGAAGTGTATCTGACTCTTGAGGGTGGTAGCCAGCGCCACTCTGACTACACGGGGAGAAGGGGACCTTTTTTTCAACCCCCGGGGCGTGACTCGAACGTCTACAGCCTGTCATGAGCGGGTTACTGGCGGGAAGCCCTCTTATGCTACCTAGGCATCAAGGCTGCCAGAACCTAGACCCTCGCTAGGCTTTCGCAGAATCATACAGTAAGGAAATGAGGGGCTCGTTAAGGAAATACAGAAAGATAGGTCGGCAGTCTACAATGCCAAAGGAGGCATAGGGGTGTGGTTAGGCTCTTTTCTTTTTCACTACGGTTAATTAGGTACATTTTTTTAAAATATACACAAGAAAGAAAGAAAGAAAAACACGCGCCCAGAGAGGGGACCGAACCCACGCCTTTCGATTACATGTCGAATGCCTTACAAATTCGGCTATATGGGCGACTGTGTTCTCCTTCACTTTCTGGGCTAATTAAATTTACTAGAAGTGTATCTGACTCTTGAGGGTGGTAGCCAGCGCCACTCTGACTACACGGGGAGAAGGGGACCTTCTTTTCAACCCCCGGGGCGTGACTCGCACGTCTACAGCCTGTCATGAGCGGGTTACTGGCGGGAAGCCCTCTTATGCTACCTAGGCATCAAGGCTGCCAGAACCTAGACCCTCGCTAGGCTTTCGCAGAATAATATAGTAAGGAAATGAGGGGCTCGTTAAGGAAATACAGAAAGATAGGTCGGCAGTCTAAGATGCCAAAGGAGGCATAGGGGTGTGGTTAACCTCTTTTCTTTTTCACTACGGTTAATTAGGTACATTTTTTTTAAATATACAGAAGAAAGAAAGTAAGAAAATCACGCGCCCAGAGTGGGGACCGAACCCACGCCTTTCGATTACATGTCGAATGCCTTACCAATTCGGCTATCGGGGCGACTGTGTTCTTGACTTTCTGGGCAATTTATATTTACTAGAAGTGTATCTGACACTTGAGGGTGGTAGCCAGCGCCACTCTGACTACACGGGGAGAAGGGAACCTTCTTTTCAACCCCCGGGGCGTGACTCGAACGTCTACAGCCTGTCATGAGCGGGTTACTGGCGGGAAGCCCTCTTATGCTACCTAGGCATCAAGGCCGCCAGAAACTAGACCCTCGCTAGGCTTTCGCAGAATAATATAGTAAGGAAATGAGGGGCTCGTTAAGGAAATACAGAAAGATAGGTCGGCAGTCTACAATGCCAAAGGAGGCATAGGGGTGTGGTTAGGCTCTTTTCTTTTTGACTACGGTTAATTAGGTACATTTTTTTTAAATATACAGAAGAAAGAAAGAAAGAAAAACACGCGCCCAGAGAGGGGACCGAACCCACGCCTTTCGATTACATGTCGAATGCCTTACAAATTCGGCTATCTGGGCGACTGTGTTCTCCTTCACTTTCTGGGCTAATTAAATTTACTAGAAGTGTATCTTACTCTTGAGGGTGGTAGCCAGCGCCACTCTGACTACACGGGGAGAAGGGGACCTTCTTTTCAACCCCCGGGGCGTGACTCAAACGTCTACAGCCTGTCATGAGCGGGTTACTGGCGGGAAGCCCTCTTATGCTACCTAGGCATCAAGGCTGCCAGAACCTAGACCCTCGCTAGGCTTTCGCAGAATAATATAGTAAGGAAATGAGGGGCTCGTTAAGGAAATACAGAAAGATAGGTCGGCAGTCTACAATGCCAAAGGAGGCATAGGGGTGTGGTTAGGCTCTTTTCTTTTTCACTACGGTTAATTAGGTACATTTTTTTTAAATATACACAAGAAAGAAAGAAAGAAAAACACGCGCCCAGAGAGGGGACCGAACCCACGCCTTTCGATTACATGTCGAATGCCTTACAAATTCGGCTATATGGGCGACTGTGTTCTCCTTCACTTTCTGGGCTAATTAAATTTACTAGAAGTGTATCTGACTCTTGAGGGTGGTAGCCAGCGCCACTCTGACTACACGGGGAGAAGGGGACCTTCTTTTCAACCCCCGGGGTGTGACTCGAACGTCTACAGCCTGTCATGAGCGGGTTACTGGCGGGAAGCCCTCTTATGCTACCTAGGCATCAAGGCCGCCAGTAACTAGACCCTCGCTAGGCTTTCGCAGAATAATATAGTAAGGAAATGAGGGGCTCGTTAAGGAAATACAGAAAGATAGGTCGGCAGTCTACAATGCCAAAGGAGGCATAGGGGTGTGGTTAGGCTCTTTTCTTTTTGACTACGGTTAATTAGGTACATTTTTTTTAAATATACAGAAGAAAGAAAGAAAGAAAAACACGCGCCCAGAGAGGGGACCGAACCCACGCCTTTCGATTACATGTCGAATGCCTTACAAATTCGGCTATCTGGGCGACTGTGTTCTCCTTCACTTTCTGGGCTAAATAAATTTACTAGAAGTGTATCTTACTCTTGAGGGTGGTAGCACACGCCACTCTGACTACACGGGGAGAAGGGGACCTTCTTTTCAACCCCCGGGGCGTGACTCAAACGTCTACAGCCTGTCATGAGCGGGTTACTGGCGGAAAGCCCTCTTATGCTACCTAGGCATCAAGGCTGCCAGAACCTAGACCCTCGCTAGGCTTTCACAAAATAATATAGTAAGGAAATGAGGGGCTCGTTAAGGAAATACAGAAAGATAGGTCGGCCGTCTACAATGCCAAAGGAGGCATAGGGGTGTGGTTATGCTCTTTTCTTTTTCACTACGGGTTATTAGGTACATTTTTTTTAAATATACAGAAGAAAGAAAGAAAGAAAAACACGCGCCCAGAGTGGGGACCGAACCCACGCGTTTCGATTACATGTCGAATGCCTTACCAATTCGGCTATCTGGGCGACTGTGTTCTCCTTCACTTTCTGGGCTAATTAAATTTACTAGAAGTGTATCTGACTCTTGAGGGTGGTAGCCAGCGCCACTCTGACTACACGGGGAGAAGGGGACCTTTTTTTCAACCCCCGGGGCGTGACTCGAACGTCTACAGCCTGTCATGAGCGGGTTACTGGCGGGAAGCCCTCTTATGCTACCTAGGCATCAAGGCTGCCAGAACCTAGACCCTCGCTAGCCTTTCGCAGAATCATATAGTAAGGAAATGAGGGGCTCGTTAAGGAAATACAGAAAGATAGGTCGGCAGTCTACAATGCCAAAGGAGGCATAGGGGTGTGGTTAGGCTCTTTTCTTTTTCACTACGGTTAATTAGGTACATTTTTTTTAAATATACACAAGAAAGAAAGAAAGAAAAACACGCGCCCAGAGAGGGGACCGAACCCACGCCTTTCGATTACATGTCGAATGCCTTACAAATTCGGCTATATGGGCGACTGTGTTCTCCTTCACTTTCTGGGCTAATTAAATTTACTAGAAGTGTATCTGACTCTTGAGGGTGGTAGCCAGCGCCACTCTGACTACACGGGGAGAAGGGGACCTTCTTTTCAACCCCCGGGGCGTGACTCAAACGTCTACAGCCTGTCATGAGCGGGTTACTGGCGGGAAGCCCTCTTATGCTACCTAGGCATCAAGGCTGCCAGAACCTAGACCCTCGCTAGGCTTTCGCAGAATAATATAGTAAGGAAATGAGGGGCTCGTTAAGGAAATACAGAAAGATAGGTCGGCAGTCTACAATGCCAAAGGAGGCATAGGGGTGTGGTTAACCTCTTTTCTTTTTCACTACGGTTAATTAGGTACATTTTTTTTAAATATACAGAAGAAAGAAAGTAAGAAAATCACGCGCCCAGAGTGGGGACCGAACCCACGCCTTTCGATTACATGTCGAATGCCTTACCAATTCGGCTATCGGGGCGACTGTGTTCTTGACTTTCTGGGCAATTTATATTTACTAGAAGTGTATCTGACACTTGAGGGTGGTAGCCAGCGCCACTCTGACTACACGGGGAGAAGGGAACCTTCTTTTCAACCCCCGGGGCGTGACTCGAACGTCTACAGCCTGTCATGAGCGGGTTACTGGCGGGAAGCCCTCTTATGCTACCTAGGCATCAAGGCCGCCAGAAACTAGACCCTCGCTAGGCTTTCGCAGAATCATATAGTAAGGAAATGAGGGGCTCGTTAAGGAAATACAGAAAGATAGGTCGGCAGTCTACAATGCCAAAGGAGGCATAGGGGTGTGGTTAGGCTCTTTTCTTTTTCACTACGGTTAATTAGGTACATTTTTTTTAAATATACACAAGAAAGAAAGAAAGAAAAACACGCGCCCAGAGAGGGGACCGAACCCACGCCTTTCGATTACATGTCGAATGCCTTACAAATTCGGCTATATGGGCGACTGTGTTCTCCTTCACTTTCTGGGCTAATTAAATTTACTAGAAGTGTATCTGACTCTTGAGGGTGGTAGCCAGCGCCACTCTGACTACACGGGGAGAAGGGGACCTTCTTTTCAACCCCCGGGGCGTGACTCGAACGTCTACAGCCTGTCATGAGCGGGTTACTGGCGGGAAGCCCTCTTATGCTACCTAGGCATCAAGGCCGCCAGAAACTAGACCCTCGCTAGGCTTTCGCAGAATAATATAGTAAGGAAATGAGGGGCTCGTTAAGGAAATACAGAAAGATAGGTCGGCAGTCTACAATGCCAAAGGAGGCATAGGGGTGTGGTTAGGCTCTTTTCTTTTTGACTACGGTTAATTAGGTACATTTTTTTTAAATATACAGAAGAAAGAAAGAAAGAAAAACACGCACCCAGAGAGGGGACCGAACCCACGCCTTTCGATTACATGTCAAATGCCTTACAAATTCGGCTATCTGGGCGACTGTGTTCTCCTTCACTTTCTGGGCTAATTAAATTTACTAGAAGTGTATCTGACTCTTGAGGGTGGTAGCCAGCGCCACTCTGACTACACGGGGAGAAGGGGACCTTCTTTTCAACCCCCGGGGCGTGACTCGAACGTCTACAGCCTGTCATGAGCGGGTTACTGGCGAGAAGCCCTCTTATGCTACCTAGGCATCAAGGCTGCCAGAACCTAGACCCTCGCTAGGCTTTCGCAGAATAATATAGTAAGGAAATGAGGGGCTCGTTAAGGAAATACAGAAAGATAGGTCGGCAGTCTACAATGCCAAAGGAGGCATAGGGGTGTGGTTATGCTCTTTTCTTTTTCACTACGGGTTATTAGGTACATTTTTTTTAAATATACAGAAGAAAGAAAGAAAGAAAAACACGCGCCCAGAGTGGGGACCGAACCCACGCGTTTCGATTACATGTCGAATGCCTTACCAATTCGGCTATCTGGGCGACTGTGTTCTCCTTCACTTTCTGGGCTAATTAAATTTACTAGAAGTGTATCTGACTCTTGAGGGTGGTAGCCAGCGCCACTCTGACTACACGGGGAGAAGGGGACCTTTTTTTCAACCCCCGGGGCGTGACTCGAACGTCTACAGCCTGTCATGAGCGGGTTACTGGCGGGAAGCCCTCTTATGCTACCTAGGCATCAAGGCTGCCAGAACCTAGACCCTCGCTAGGCTTTCGCAGAATCATATAGTAAGGAAATGAGGGGCTCGTTAAGGAAATACAGAAAGATAGGTCGGCAGTCTACAATGCCAAAGGAGGCATAGGGGTGTGGTTAGGCTCTTTTCTTTTTCACTACGGTTAATTAGGTACATTTTTTTTAAATATACACAAGAAAGAAAGAAAGAAAAACACGTGCCCAGAGAGGGGACCGAACCCACGCCTTTCGATTACATGTCGAATGCCTTACAAATTCGGCTATATGGGCGACTGTGTTCTCCTTCACTTTCTGGGCTAATTAAATTTACTAGAAGTGTATCTGACTCTTGAGGGTGGTAGCCAGCGCCACTCTGACTACACGGGGAGAAGGGGACCTTCTTTTCAACCCCCGGGGCGTGACTCGAACGTCTACAGCCTGTCATGAGCGGGTTACTGGCGGGAAGCCCTCTTATGCTACCTAGGCATCAAGGCCGCCAGAAACTAGACCCTCGCTAGGCTTTCGTAGAATAATATAGTAAGGAAATGAGGGGCTCGTTAAGGAAATACAGAAAGATAGGTCGGCAGTCTACAATGCCAAAGGAGGCATAGGGGTGTGGTTAGGCTCTTTTCTTTTTGACTACGGTTAATTAGGTACATTTTTTTAAAATATACAGAAGAAAGAAAGAAAGAAAAACACGCGCCCAAAGAGGGGACCGAACCCACGCCTTTCGATTACATGTCGAATGCCTTACAAATTCGGCTATCTGGGCGACTGTGTTCTCCTTCACTTTCTGGGCTAATTAAATTTACTAGAAGTGTATCTGACTCTTGAGGGTGGTAGCCAGCGCCACTCTGACTACACGGGGAGAAGGGGACCTTCTTTTCAACCCCCGGGGCGTGACTCGAACGTCTACAGCCTGTCATGAGCGGGTTACTGGCGGGAAGCCCTCTTATGCTACCTAGGCATCAAGGCTGCCAGAACCTAGACCCTCGCTAGGCTTTCGCAGAATAATATAGTAAGGAAATGAGGGGCTCGTTAAGGAAATACAGAAAGATAGGTCGGCAGTCTACAATGCCAAAGGAGGCATAGGGGAGTGGTTAACCTCTTTTCTTTTTCACTACGGTTAATTAGGTACATTTTTTTAAATATACAGAAGAAAGAAAGTAAGAAAATCACGCGCCCAGAGTGGCGACCGAACCCACGCCTTTCGATTACATGTCGAATGCCTTACCAATTCGGCTATCGGGGCGACTGTGTTCTTGACTTTCTGGGCAATTTATATTTACTAGAAGTGTATCTGACACTTGAGGGTGGTAGCCAGCGCCACTCTGACTACACGGGGAGAAGGGAACCTTCTTTTCAACCCCCGGGGCGTGACTCGAACGTCTACAGCCTGTCATGAGCGGGTTACTGGCGGGAAGCCCTCTTATGCTACCTAGGCATCAAGGCCGCCAGAAACTAGACCCTCGCTAGGCTTTCGCAGAATAATATAGTAAGGAAATGAGGGGCTCGTTAAGGAAATACAGAAAGATAGGTCGGCAGTCTACAATGCCAAAGGAGGCATAGGGGTGTGGTTAGGCTCTTTTCTTTTTGACTACGGTTAATTAGGTACATTTTTTTTAAATATACAGAAGAAAGAAAGAAAGAAAAACATGCGCCCAGAGAGGGGACCGAACCCACGCCTTTCGATTACATGTCGAATGCCTTACAAATTCGGCTATATGGGCGACTGTGTTCTCCTTCACTTTCTGGGCTAATTAAATTTACTAGAAGTGTATCTGACTCTTGAGGGTGGTAGCCAGCGCCACTCTGACTACACGGGGAGAAGGGGACCTTCTTTTCAACCCCCGGGGCGTGACTCGAACGTCTACAGCCTGTCATGAGCGGGTTACTGGCGGGAAGCCCTCTTATGCTACCTAGGCATCAAGGCCGCCAGAAACTAGACCCTCGCTAGGCTTTCGCAGAATAATATAGTAAGGAAATGAGGGGCTCGTTAAGGAAATACAGAAAGATAGGTCGGCAGTCTACAATGCCAAAGGAGGCATAGGGGTGTGGTTAGGCTCTTTTCTTTTTGACTACGGTTAATTAGGTACATTTTTTTTAAATATACAGAAGAAAGAAAGAAAGAAAAACACGCGCCCAGAGAGGGGACCGAACCCACGCCTTTCGATTACATGTCGAATGCCTTACAAATTCGGCTATCTGGGCGACTGTGTTCTCCTTCACTTTCTGGGCTAATTAAATTTACTAGAAGTGTATCTTACTCTTGAGGGTGGTAGCCAGCGCCACTCTGACTACACGGGGAGAAGGGGACCTTCTTTTCAACCCCCGGGGCGTGACTCAAACGTCTACAGCCTGTCATGAGCGGGTTACTGGCGGGAAGCCCTCTTATGCTACCTAGGCATCAAGGCTGCCAGAACCTAGGCTTTCACAGAATAATATAGTAAGGAAATGAGGGGCTCGTTAAGGAAATACAGAAAGATAGGTCGGCAGTCTACAATGCCAAAGGAGGCATAGGGGTGTGGTTATGCTCTTTTCTTTTTCACTACGGGTTATTAGGTACATTTTTTTTAAATATACAGAAGAAAGAAAGACAGAAAAACACGCGCCCAGAGTGGGGACCGAACCCACGCGTTTCGATTACATGTCGAATGCCTTACCAATTCGGCTATCTGGGCGACTGTGTTCTCCTTCACTTTCTGGGCTAATTAAATTTACTAGAAGTGTATCTGACTCTTGAGGGTGGTAGCCAGCGCCACTCTGACTACACGGGGAGAAGGGGACCTTTTTTTCAACCCCCGGGGCGTGACTCGAACGTCTACAGCCTGTCATGAGCGGGTTACTGGCGGGAAGTACTCTTATGCTACCTAGGCATCAAGGCTGCCAGAACCTAGACCCTCGCTAGGCTTTCGCAGAATCATATAGTAAGGAAATGAGGGGCTCGTTAAGGAAATACAGAAAGATAGGTCGGCAGTCTACAATGCCAAAGGAGGCATAGGGGTGTGGTTAGGCTCTTTTCTTTTTCACTACGGTTAATTAGGTACATTTTTTTAAATATACACAAGAAAGAAAGAAAGAAAAACACGCGCCCAGAGAGGGGACCGAACCCACGCCTTTCGATTACATGTCGAATGCCTTACAAATTCGGCTATATGGGCGACTGTGTTCTCCTTCACTTTCTGGGCTAATTAAATTTACTAGAAGTGTATCTGACTCTTGAGGGTGGTAGCCAGCGCCACTCTGACTACACGGGGAGAAGGGGACCTTCTTTTCAACCCCCGGGGCGTGACTCGAACGTCTACAGCCTGTCATGAGCGGGTTACTGGCGGGAAGCCCTCTTATGCTACCTAGGCATCAAGGCTGCCAGAACCTAGACCCTCGCTAGGCTTTCGCAGAATAATATAGTAAGGAAATGAGGGGCTCGTTAAGGAAATACAGAAAGATAGGTCGGCAGTCTACAATGCCAAAGGAGGCATAGGGGTGTGGTTAACCTCTTTTCTTTTTCACTACGGTTAATTAGGTACATTTTTTTTAAATATACAGAAGAAAGAAAGTAAGAAAATCACGCGCCCAGAGTGGGGACCGAACCCACGCCTTTCGATTACATGTCGAATGCCTTACCAATTCGGCTATCGGGGCGACTGTGTTCTTGACTTTCTGGGCAATTTATATTTACTAGAAGTGTATCTGACACTTGAGGGTGGTAGCCAGCGCCACTCTGACTACACGGGGAGAAGGGAACCTTCTTTTCAACCCCGGGGCGTGATTCGAACGTCTACAGCCTGTCATGAGCGGGTTACTGGCGGGAAGCCCTCTTATGCTACCTAGGCATCAAGGCCGCCAGAAACTAGACCCTCGCTAGGCTTTCGCAGAATAATATAGTAAGGAAATGAGGGGCTCGTTAAGGAAATACAGAAAGATAGGTCGGCAGTCTACAATGCCAAAGGAGGCATAGGGGTGTGGTTAGGCTCTTTTCTTTTTGACTACGGTTAATTAGGTACATTTTTTTTAAATATACAGAAGAAAGAAAGAAAGAAAAACACGCGCCCAGAGAGGGGACCGAAGCCACGCCTTTCGATTACATGTCGAATGCCTTACAAATTCGGCTATCTGGGCGACTGTGTTCTCCTTCACTTTCTGGGCTAATTAAATTTACTAGAAGTGTATCTTACTCTTGAGGGTGGTAGCCAGCGCCACTCTGACTACACGGGGAGAAGGGGACCTTCTTTTCAACCCCCGGGGCGTGACTCGAACGTCTACAGCCTGTCATGAGCGGGTTACTGGCGAGAAGCCCTCTTATGCTACCTAGGCATCAAGGCTGCCAGAACCTAGACCCTCGCTAGGCTTTCGCAGAATAATATAGTAAGGAAATGAGGGGCTCGTTAAGGAAATACAGAAAGATAGGTCGGCAGTCTACAATGCCAAAGGAGGCATAGGGGTGTGGTTATGCTCTTTTCTTTTTCACTACGGGTTATTAGGTACATTTTTTTTAAATATACAGAAGAAAGAAAGAAAGAAAAACACGCGCCCAGAGTGGGGACCGAACCCACGCGTTTCGATTACATGTCGAATGCCTTACCAATTCGGCTATCTGGGCGACTGTGTTCTCCTTCACTTTCTGGGCTAATTAAATTTACTAGAAGTGTATCTGACTCTTGAGGGTGGTAGCCAGCGCCACTCTGACTACACGAAGAGAAGGGGACCTTTTTTTCAACCCCCGGGGCGTGACTCGAACGTCTACAGCCTGTCATGAGCGGGTTACTGGCGGGAAGCCCTCTTATGCTACCTAGGCATCAAGGCTGCCAGAACCTAGACCCTCGCTAGGCTTTCGCAGAATCATATAGTAAGGAAATGAGGGGCTCGTTAAGGAAATACAGAAAGATAGGTCGGCAGTCTACAATGCCAAAGGAGGCATAGGGGTGTGGTTAGGCTCTTTTCTTTTTCACTACGGTTAATTAGGTACATTTTTTTTAAATATACACAAGAAAGAAAGAAAGAAAAACACGCGCCCAGAGAGGGGACCGAACCCACGCCTTTCGATTACATGTCGAATGCCTTACAAATTCGGCTATATGGGCGACTGTGTTCTCCTTCACTTTCTGGGCTAATTAAATTTACTAGAAGTGTATCTGACTCTTGAGGGTGGTAGCCAGCGCCACTCTGACTACACGGGGAGAAGGGGACCTTCTTTTCAACCCCCGGGGCGTGACTCGAACGTCTACAGCCTGTCATGAGCGGGTTACTGGCGGGAAGCCCTCTTATGCTACCTAGGCATCAAGGCCGCCAGAAACTAGACCCTCGCTAGGCTTTCGCAGAATAATATAGTAAGGAAATGAGGGGCTCGTTAAGGAAATACAGAAAGATAGGTCGGCAGTCTACAATGCCAAAGGAGGCATAGGGGTGTGGTTAGGCTCTTTTCTTTTTGACTACGGTTAATTAGGTACATTTTTTTTAAATATACAGAAGAAAGAAAGAAAGAAAAACACGCGCCCAGAGAGGGGACCGAACCCACGCCTTTCGATTACATGTCGAATGCCTTACAAATTCGGCTATCTGGGCGACTGTGTTCTCCTTCACTTTCTGGGCTAATTAAATTTACTAGAAGTGTATCTGACTCTTGAGGGTGGTAGCCAGCGCCACTCTGACTACACGGGGAGAAGGGGACCTTCTTTTCAACCCCCGGGGCGTGACTCGAACGTCTACAGCCTGTCATGAGCGGGTTACTGGCGGGAAGCCCTCTTATGCTACCTAGGCATCAAGGCTGCCAGAACCTAGACCCTCGCTAGGCTTTCGCAGAATAATATAGTAAGGAAATGAGGGGCTCGTTAAGGAAATACAGAAAGATAGGTCGGCAGTCTACAATGCCAAAGGAGGCATAGGGGTGTGGTTAACCTCTTTTCTTTTTCACTACGGTTAATTAGGTACATTTTTTTTAAATATACAGAAGAAAGAAAGTAAGAAAATCACGCGCCCAGAGTGGCGACCGAACCCACGCCTTTCGATTACATGTCGAATGCCTTACCAATTCGGCTATCGGGGCGACTGTGTTCTTGACTTTCTGGGCAATTTATATTTACTAGAAGTGTATCTGACACTTGAGGGTGGTAGCCAGCGCCACTCTGACTACACGGGGAGAAGGGAACCTTCTTTTCAACCCCCGGGGCGTGACTCGAACGTCTACAGCCTGTCATGAGCGGGTTACTGGCGGGAAGCCCTCTTATGCTACCTAGGCATCAAGGCCGCCAGAAACTAGACCCTCGCTAGGCTTTCGCAGAATAATATAGTAAGGAAATGAGGGGCTCGTTAAGGAAATACAGAAAGATAGGTCGGCAGTCTACAATGCCAAAGGAGGCATAGGGGTGTGGTTAGGCTCTTTTCTTTTTGACTACGGTTAATTAGGTACATTTTTTTTAAATATACAGAAGAAAGAAAGAAAGAAAAACACGCGCCCAGAGAGGGGACCGAACCCACGCCTTTCGATTCCATGTCGAATGCCTTACAAATTCGGCTATCTGGGCGACTGTGTTCTCCTTCACTTTCTGGGCTAATTAAATTTACTAGAAGTGTATCTTACTCTTGAGGGTGGTAGCCAGCGCCACTCTGACTACACGGGGAGAAGGGGACCTTCTTTTCAACCCCCGGGGCGTGACTCAAACGTCTACAGCCTGTCATGAGCGGGTTACTGGCGGGAAGCCCTCTTATGCTACCTAGGCATCAAGGCTGCCAGAACCTAGACCCTCGCTAGGCTTTCACAGAATAATATAGTAAGGAAATGAGGGGCTCGTTAAGGAAATACAGAAAGATAGGTCGGCAGTCTACAATGCCAAAGGAGGCATAGGGGTGTGGTTATGCTCTTTTCTTTTTCACTACGGGTTATTAGGTACATTTTTTTTAAATATACAGAAGAAAGAAAGAAAGAAAAACACGCGCCCAGAGTGGGGACCGAACCCACGCGTTTCGATTACATGTCGAATGCCTTACCAATTCGGCTATCTGGGCGACTGTGTTCTCCTTCACTTTCTGGGCTAATTAAATTTACTAGAAGTGTATCTGACTCTTGAGGGTGGTAGCCAGCGCCACTCTGACTACACGGGGAGAAGGGGACCTTTTTTTCAACCCCCGGGGCGTGACTCGAACGTCTACAGCCTGTCATGAGCGGGTTACTGGCGGGAAGCCCTCTTATGCTACCTAGGCATCAAGGCTGCCAGAACCTAGACCCTCGCTAGGCTTTCGCAGAATCATATAGTAAGGAAATGAGGGGCTCGTTAAGGAAATACAGAAAGATAGGTCGGCAGTCTACAATGCCAAAGGAGGCATAGGGGTGTGGTTAGGCTCTTTTCTTTTTCACTACGGTTAATTAGGTATATTTTTTTTAAATATACACAAGAAAGAAAGAAAGAAAAACACGCGTCCAGAGAGGGGACCGAACCCACGCCTTTCGATTACATGTCGAATGCCTTACAAATTCGGCTATATGGGCGACTGTGTTCTCCTTCACTTTCTGGGCTAATTAAATTTACTAGAAGTGTATCTGACTCTTGAGGGTGGTAGCCAGCGCCACTCTGACTACACGGGGAGAAGGGGACCTTCTTTTCAACCCCCGGGGCGTGACTCGAACGTCTACAGCCTGTCATGAGCGGGTTACTGGCGGGAAGCCCTCTTATGCTACCTAGGCATCAAGGCCGCCAGAAACTAGACCCTCGCTAGGCTTTCGCAGAATAATATAGTAAGGAAATGAGGGGCTCGTTAAGGAAATACAGAAAGATAGGTCGGCAGTCTACAATGCCAAAGGAGGCATAGGGGTGTGTTTAGGCTCTTTTCTTTTTGACTACGGTTAATTAGGTACATTTTTTTTAAATATACAGAAGAAAGAAAGAAAGAAAAACACGCGCCCAGAGAGGGGACCGAACCCACGCCTTTCGATTACATGTCGAATGCCTTACAAATTCGGCTATCTGGGCGACTGTGTTCTCCTTCACTTTCTGGGCTAATTAAATTTACTAGAAGTGTATCTTACTCTTGAGGGTGGTAGCCAGCGCCACTCTGACTACACGGGGAGAAGGGGACCTTCTTTTCAACCCCCGGGGCGTGACTCAAACGTCTACAGCCTGTCATGAGCGGGTTACTGGCGGGAAGCCCTCTTATGCTACCTAGGCATCAAGGCTGCCAGAACCTAGGCTTTCACAGAATAATATAGTAAGGAAATGAGGGGCTCGTTAAGGAAATACAGAAAGATAGGTCGGCAGTCTACAATGCCAAAGGAGGCATAGGGGTGTGGTTATGCTCTTTTCTTTTTCAATACGGGTTATTAGGTACATTTTTTTTAAATATACAGAAGAAAGAAAGACAGAAAAACACGCGCCCAGAGTGGGGACCGAACCCACGCGTTTCGATTACATGTCGAATGCCTTACCAATTCGGCTATCTGGGCGACTGTGTTCTCCTTCACTTTCTGGGCTAATTAAATTTACTAGAAGTGTATCTGACTCTTGAGGGTGGTAGCCAGCGCCACTCTGACTACACGGGGAGAAGGGGACCTTTTTTTCAATCCCCGGGGCGTGACTCGAACGTCTACAGCCTGTCATGAGCGGGTTACTGGCGGGAAGCCCTCTTATGCTACCTAGGCATCAAGGCTGCCAGAACCTAGACCCTCGCTAGGCTTTCGCAGAATCATATAGTAAGGAAATGAGGGGCTCGTTAAGGAAATACAGAAAGATAGGTCGGCAGTCTACAATGCCAAAGGAGGCATAGGGGTGTGGTTAGGCTCTTTTCTTTTTCACTACGGTTAATTAGGTACATTTTTTTAAATATACACAAGAAAGAAAGAAAAACACGCGCCCAGAGAGGGGACCGAACCCACGCCTTTCGATTACATGTCGAATGCCTTACAAATTCGGCTATATGGGCGACTGTGTTCTCCTTCACTTTCTGGGCTAATTAAATTTACTAGAAGTGTATCTGACTCTTGAGGGTGGTAGCCAGCGCCACTCTGACTACACGGGGAGAAGGGGACCTTCTTTTCAACCCCCGGGTCGTGACTCGAACGTCTACAGCCTGTCATGAGCGGGTTACTGGCGGGAAGCCCTCTTATGCTACCTAGGCATCAAGGCTGCCAGAACCTAGACCCTCGCTAGGCTTTCGCAGAATAATATAGTAAGGAAATGAGGGGCTCGTTAAGGAAATACAGAAAGATAGGTCGGCAGTCTACAATGCCAAAGGAGGCATAGGGGTGTGGTTAACCTCTTTTCTTTTTCACTACGGTTAATTAGGTACATTTTTTTTAAATATACAGAAGAAAGAAAGTAAGAAAATCACGCGCCCAGAGTGGGGACCGAACCCACGCCTTTCGATTACATGTCGAATGCCTTACCAATTCGGCTATCGGGGCGACTGTGTTCTTGACTTTCTGGGCAATTTATATTTACTAGAAGTGTATCTGACACTTGAGGGTGGTAGCCACGCCACTCTGACTACACGGGGAGAAGGGAACCTTCTTTTCAACCCCGGGGCGTGACTCGAACGTCTACAGCCTGTCATGAGCGGGTTACTGGCGGGAAGCCCTCTTATGCTACCTAGGCATCAAGGCCGCCAGAAACTAGACCCTCGCTAGGCTTTCGCAGAATAATATAGTAAGGAAATGAGGGGCTCGTTAAGGAAATACAGAAAGATAGGTCGGCAGTCTACAATGCCAAAGGAGGCATAGGGGTGTGGTTAGGCTCTTTTCTTTTTGACTACGGTTAATTAGGTACATTTTTTTTAAATATACAGAAGAAAGAAAGAAAGAAAGAAAAACACGCGCCCAGAGAGGGGACCGAACCCACGCCTTTCGATTACATGTCGAATGCCTTACAAATTCGGCTATCTGGGCGACTGTGTTCTCCTTCACTTTCTGGGCTAATTAAATTTACTAGAAGTGTATCTTACTCTTGAGGGTGGTAGCCAGCGCCACTCTGACTACACGGGGAGAAGGGGACCTTCTTTTCAACCCCCGGGGCGTGACTCAAACGTCTACAGCCTGTCATGAGCGGGTTACTGGCGGGAAGCCCTCTTATGCTACCTAGGCACCAAGGCTGCCAGAACCTAGACCCTCGCTAGGCTTTCACAGAATAATATAGTAAGGAAATGAGGGGCTCGTTAAGGAAATACAGAAAGATAGGTCGGCAGTCTACAATGCCAAAGGAGGCATAGGGGTGTGGTTATGCTCTTTTCTTTTTCACTACGGGTTATTAGGTACATTTTTTTGAAATATACAGAAGAAAGAAAGAAAGAAAAACACGCGCCCAGAGTGGGGACCGAACCCACGCGTTTCGATTACATGTCGAATGCCTTACCAATTCGGCTATCTGGGCGACTGTGTTCTCCTTCACTTTCTGGGCTAATTAAATTTACTAGAAGTGTATCTGACTCTTGAGGGTGGTAGCCAGCGCCACTCTGACTACACGGGGAGAAGGGGACCTTCTTTTCAACCCCCGGGGCGTGACTCGAACGTCTGCAGCCTGTCATGAGCGGGTTACTGGCGGGAAGCCCTCTTATGCTACCTAGGCATCAAAGCTGCCAGAACCTAGACCCTCGCTAGGCTTTCGCAGAATAATATAGTAAGGAAATGAGGGGCTCATTAAGGAAATACAGAAAGAGAGGTCGGCAGTCTACAATGCCAAATGAGGCATAGGAGTGTGGTTAGGCTCTCTTCTTTTTCACTACGGTTAATTAGGTACATTTTTTTGAAATATACAGAAGAAAGAAAGAAAAACACGCGCCCAGAGTGGGGACCGAACCCACGCCTTTCGATTACATGTCGAATGCCTTACCAATTCGGCTATCGGGGCGACTGTGTTCTTGACTTTCTGGGCTATTTATATTTACTAGAAGTGTATCTGACACTTGAGGGTGGTAGCCAGCGCCACTCTGACTACACGGGGAGAAGGGGACCTTCTTTTGAACCCCCGGGGCGTGACTCGAACGTCTACAGCCTGTCATGAGCGGGTTACTGGCTGGAAGCCCTCTTATGCTACCTAGGCATCAAGGCCGCCAGGACCTAGACCCTCGCTAGGCTTTCGCAGAATAATATAGTAAGGAAATGAGGGGCTCGTTACGGAAATACAGAAAGCTATGTCGGCAGTCTACAATGCCAAAGGAGGCATAGGGGTGTGGTTAGGCTCTTTTCTTTTTCACTACGGTTAATTAGGTACATTTTTTTTAAATATACAGAAGAAAGAAAGAAAGAAAAACACGCGCCCAGAGAGGGGACCGAACCCACGCCTTTCGATTACATGTCGAATGCCTTAGAAATTCGGCTATCTGGGCGACTGTGTTCTCCTTCAGTTTCTGGGCTAATTAAATTTACTAGAAGTGTATCTGACTCTTGAGGGTGGTAGCCAGCGCCACTCTGACTACACGGGGAGAAGGGGACCTTCTTTTCAACCCCCGGGGCGTGACTCGAACGTCTACAGCCTGTCATGAGCGGGTTACTGGCGGGAAGCCCTCTTATGCTACCTAGGCATCAAGGCTGTTAGAACCTAGACCCTCGCTAGGCTTTCACAGAATAATATAGTAAGGAAATGAGGGGCTCGTTAAGGAAATACAGAAAGAGAGGTCGGCAGTCTACAATGCCAAAGGAGGCATAGGGGTGTGGTTAGGCTCTCTTCTTTTTCACTACGGTTAATTAGGTACATTTTTTTGAAATATACAGAAGAAAGAAAGAAAATCACGCGCCCAGAGTGGGGACCGAACCCACGCCTTTCGATTACATGTCGAATGCCTTACCAACTCGGCTATCGGGGCGACTGTGTTCTTGACTTTCTGGGCAATTTATATTTACTAGAAGTGTATCTGACACTTGAGGGTGGTAGCCAGCGCCACTCTGACTACACGGGGAGAAGGGAACCTTCTTTTCAACCCCCGGGGCGTGACTCGAACGTCTACAGCCTGTCATGAGCGGGTTACTGGCGGGAAGCCCTCTTATGCTACCTAGGCATCAAGGCCGCCAGAAACTAGACCCTCGCTAGGCTTTCGCAGAATAATATAGTAAGGAAATGAGGGGCTCGTTAAGGAAATACAGAAAGATAGGTCGGCAGTCTACAATGCCAAAGGAGGCATAGGGGTGTGGTTATGCTCTTTTCTTTTTCACTACGGGTTATTAGGTACATTTTTTTTAAATATACAGAATAAAGAAAGAAAGAAAAACACGCGCCCAGAGTGGGGACCGAACCCACGCGTTTCGATTACATGTCGAATGCCTTACCAATTCGGCTATCTGGGCGACTGTGTTCTCCTTCACTTTCTGGGCTAATTAAATTTACTAGAAGTGTATCTGACTCTTGAGGGTGGTAGCCAGCGCCACTCTGACTACACGGGGAGAAGGGGACCTTTTTTTCAACCCCCGGGGCGTGACTCGAACGTCTACAGCCTGTCATGAGCGGGTTACTGGCGGGAAGCCCTCTTATGCTACCTAGGCATCAAGGCTGCCAGAACCTAGACCCTCGCTAGGCTTTCGCAGAATCATATAGTAAGGAAATGAGGGGCTCGTTAAGGAAATACAGAAAGATAGGTCGGCAGTCTACAATGCCAAAGGAGGCATAGGGGTGTGGTTAGGCTCTTTTCTTTTTCACTACGGTTAATTAGGTACATTTTTTTAAATATACACAAGAAAGAAAGAAAGAAAAACACGCGCCCAGAGAGGGGACCGAACCCACGCCTTTCGATTACATGTCGAATGCCTTACAAATTCGGCTATATGGGCGACTGTGTTCTCCTTCACTTTCTGGGCTAATTAAATTTACTAGAAGTGTATCTGACTCTTGAGGGTGGTAGCCAGCGCCACTCTGACTACACGGGGAGAAGGGGACCTTCTTTTCAACCCCCGGGGCGTGACTCGAACGTCTACAGCCTGTCATGAGCGGGTTACTGGCGGGAAGCCCTCTTATGCTACCTAGGCATCAAGGCTGCCAGAACCTAGACCCTCGCTAGGCTTTCGCAGAATAATATAGTAAGGAAATGAGGGGCTCGTTAAGGAAATACAGAAAGATAGGTCGGCAGTCTACAATGCCAAAGGAGGCATAGGGGTGTGGTTAACCTCTTTTCTTTTTCACTACGGTTAATTAGGTACATTTTTTTTAAATATACAGAAGAAAGAAAGTAAGAAAATCACGCGCCCAGAGTGGGGACCGAACCCACGCCTTTCGATTACATGTCGAATGCCTTACCAATTCGGCTATCGGGGCGACTGTGTTCTTGACTTTCTGGGCAATTTATATTTACTAGAAGTGTATCTGACACTTGAGGGTGGTAGCCAGCGCCACTCTGACTACACGGGGAGAAGGGAACCTTCTTTTCAACCCCCGGGGCGTGACTCGAACGTCTACAGCCTGTCATGAGCGGGTTACTGGCGGGAAGCCCTCTTATGCTACCTAGGCATCAAGGCCGCCAGAAACTAGACCCTCGCTAGGCTTTCGCAGAATAATATAGTAAGGAAATGAGGGGCTCGTTAAGGAAATACAGAAAGATAGGTCGGCAGTCTACAATGCCAAAGGAGGCATAGGGGTGTGGTTAGGCTCTTTTCTTTTTGACTACGGTTAATTAGGTACATTTTTTTTAAATATACAGAAGAAAGAAAGAAAGAAAAACACGCGCCCAGAGAGGGGACCGAACCCACGCCTTTCGATTACATGTCGAATGCCTTAAAAATTCGGCTATCTGGGCGACTGTGTTCTCCTTCACTTTCTGGGCTAATTAAATTTACTAGAAGTGTATCTTACTCTTGAGGGTGGTAGCCAGCGCCACTCTGACTACACGGGGAGAAGGGGACCTTCTTTTCAACCCCCGGGGCGTGACTCAAACGTCTACAGCCTGTCATGAGCGGGTTACTGGCGGGAAGCCCTCTTATGCTACCTAGGCATCAAAGCTGCCAGAACCTAGACCCTCGCTAGGCTTTCACAGAATAATATAGTAAGGAAATGAGGGGCTCGTTAAGGAAATACAGAAAGATAGGTCGGCAGTCTACAATGCCAAAGGAGGCATAGGGGTGTGGTTATGCTCTTTTCTTTTTCACTACGGGTTATTAGGTACATTTTTTTTAAATATACAGAAGAAAGAAAGAAAGAATAACACGCGCCCAGAGTGGGGACCGAACCCACGCGTTTCGATTACATGTCGAATGCCTTACCAATTCGGCTATCTGGGCGACTGTGTTCTCCTTCACTTTCTGGGCTAATTAAATTTACTAGAAGTGTATCTGACTCTTGAGGGTGGTAGCCAGCGCCACTCTGACTACACGGGGGAAGGGGACCTTCTTTTCAACCCCCGGGGCGTGACTCGAACGTCTACAGCCTGTCATGAGCGGGTTACTGGCGGGAAGCCCTCTTATGCTACCTAGGCATCAAAGCTGCCAGAACCTAGACCCTTGCTAGGCTTTCGCAGAATAATATAGTAAGGAAATGAGGGGCTCATTAAGGAAATACAGAAAGAGAGGTCGGCAGTCTACAATGCCAAATGAGGCATAGGAGTGTGGTTAGGCTCTCTTCTTTTTCACTACAGTTAATTAGGTACATTTTTTTGAAATATACAGAAGAAAGAAAGAAAAACACGCGCCCAGAGTGGGGACCGAACCCACGCCTTTCGATTACATGTCGAATGCCTTACCAATTCGGCTATCGGGGCGACTGTGTTCTTGACTTTCTGGGCTATTTATATTTACTAGAAGTGTATCTGACACTTGAGGGTGGTAGCCAGCGCCACTCTGACTACACGGGGAGAAGGGGACCTTCTTTTGAACCCCCGGGGCGTGACTCGAACGTCTACAGCCTGTCATGAGCGGGTTACTGGCTGGAAGCCCTCTTATGCTACCTAGGCATCAAGGCCGCCAGGACCTAGACCCTCGCTAGGCTTTCGCAGAATAATATAGTAAGGAAATGAGGGGCTCGTTACGGAAATACAGAAAGATATGTCGGCAGTCTACAATGCCAAAGGAGGCATAGGGGTGTGGTTAGGCTCTTTTCTTTTTCACTACGGTTAATTAGGTACATTTTTTTTAAATATACAGAAGAAAGAAAGAAAGAAAAACACGCGCCCAGAGAGGGGACCGAACCCACGCCTTTCGATTACATGTCGAATGCCTTAGAAATTCGGCTATCTGGGCGACTGTGTTCTCCTTCAGTTTCTGGGCTAATTAAATTTACTAGAAGTGTATCTGACTCTTGAGGGTGGTAGCCAGCGCCACTTTGACTACACGGGGAGAAGGGGACCTTCTTTTCAACCCCCGGGGCGTGACTCGAACGTCTACAGCCTGTCATGAGCGGGTTACTGGCGGGAAGCCCTCTTATGCTACCTAGGCATCAAGGCTGTTAGAACCTAGACCCTCGCTAGGCTTTCACAGAATAATATAGTAAGGAAATGAGGGGCTCGTTAAGGAAATACAGAAAGAGAGGTCGGCAGTCTACAATGCCAAAGGAGGCATAGGGGTGTGGTTAGGCTCTCTTCTTTTTCACTACGGTTAATTAGGTACATTTTTTTGAAATATACAGAAGAAAGAAAGAAAATCACGCGCCCAGAGTGGGGACCGAACCCACGCCTTTCGATTACAAGTCGAATGCCTTACCAACTCGGCTATCGGGGCGACTGTGTTCTTGACTTTCTGGGCAATTTATATTTACTAGAAGTGTATCTGACACTTGAGGGTGGTAGCCAGCGCCACTCTGACTACACGAGGAGAAGGGAACCTTCTTTTCAACCCCCGGGGCGTGACTCGAACGTCTACAGCCTGTCATGAGCGGGTTACTGGCGGGAAGCCCTCTTATGCTACCTAGGCATCAAGGCCGCCAGAGACGAGACCCTCGCTAGGCTTTCGCAGAATAATATAGTAAGGAAATGAGGGGCTCGTTAAGGAAATACAGAAAGATAGGTCGGCAGTCTACAATGCCAAAGGAGGCATAGGGGTGTGGTTATGCTCTTTTCTTTTTCACTACGGGTTATTAGGTACATTTTTTTTAAATATACAGAATAAAGAAAGAAAGAAAAACACGCACCCAGAGTGGGGACCGAACCCACGCGTTTCGATTACATGTCGAATGCCTTACCAATTCGGCTATCTGGGCGACTGTGTTCTCCTTCACTTTCTGGGCTAATTAAATTTACTAGAAGTGTATCTGACTCTTGAGGGTGGTAGCCAGCGCCACTCTGACTACACGGGGAGAAGGGGACCTTTTTTTCAACCCCCGGGGCGTGACTCGAACGTCTACAGCCTGTCATGAGCGGGTTACTGGCGGGAAGCCCTCTTATGCTACCTAGGCATCAAGGCTGCCAGAACCTAGACCCTCGCTAGGCTTTCGCAGAATCATATAGTAAGGAAATGAGGGGCTCGTTAAGGAAATACAGAAAGATAGGTCGGCAGTCTACAATGCCAAAGGAGGCATAGGGGTGTGGTTAGGCTCTTTTCTTTTTCACTACGGTTAATTAGGTACATTTTTTTTAAATATACGCAAGAAAGAAAGAAAGAAAAACACGCGCCCAGAGAGGGGACCGAACCCACGCCTTTCGATTACATGTCGAATGCCTTACAAATTCGGCTATATGGGCGACTGTGTTCTCCTTCACTTTCTGGGCTAATTAAATTTACTAGAAGTGTATCTGACTCTTGAGGGTGGTAGCCAGCGCCACTCTGACTACACGGGGAGAAGGGGACCTTCTTTTCAACCCCCGGGGCGTGACTCGAACGTCTACAGCCTGTCATGAGCGGGTTACTGGCGGGAAGCCCTCTTATGCTACCTAGGCATCAAGGCCGCCAGTAACTAGACCCTCGCTAGGCTTTCGCAGAATAATATAGTAAGGAAATGAGGGGCTCGTTAAGGAAATACAGAAAGATAGGTCGGCAGTCTACAATGCCAAAGGAGGCATAGGGGTGTGGTTAGGCTCTTTTCTTTTTGACTACGGTTAATTAGGTACATTTTTTTTAAATATACAGAAGAAAGAAAGAAAGAAAAACACGCGCCCAGAGAGGGGACCGAACCCACGCCTTTCGATTACATGTCGAATGCCTTACAAATTCTATCTGGGCGACTGTGTTCTCCTTCACTTTCTGGGCTAATTAAATTTACTAGAAGTGTATCTTACTCTTGAGGGTGGTAGCACACGCCACTCTGACTACACGGGGAGAAGGGGACCTTCTTTTCAACCCCCGGGGCGTGACTCAAACGTCTACAGCCTGTCATGAGCGGGTTACTGGCGGAAAGCCCTCTTATGCTACCTAGGCATCAAGGCTGCCAGAACCTAGACCCTCGCTAGGCTTTCACAGAATAATATAGTAAGGAAATGAGGGGCTCGTTAAGGAAATACAGAAAGATAGGTCGGCAGTCTACAATGCCAAAGGAGGCATAGGGGTGTGGTTATGCTCTTTTCTTTTTCACTACGGGTTATTAGGTACATTTTTTTTAAATATACAGAAGAAAGAAAGAAAGAAAAACACGCGCCCAGAGTGGGGACCGAACCCACGCGTTTCGATTACATGTCGAATGCCTTACCAATTCGGCTATCTGGGCGACTGTGTTCTCCTTCACTTTCTGGGCTAATTAAATTTACTAGAAGTGTATCTGACTCTTGAGGGTGGTAGCCAGCGCCACTCTGACTACACGGGGAGAAGGGGACCTTTTTTTCAACCCCCGGGGCGTGACTCGAACGTCTACAGCCTGTCATGAGCGGGTTACTGGCGGGAAGCCCTCTTATGCTACCTAGGCATCAAGGCTGCCAGAACCTAGACCCTCGCTAGGCTTTCGTAGAATCATATAGTAAGGAAATGAGGGGCTCGTTAAGGAAATACAGAAAGATAGGTCGGCAGTCTACAATGCCAAAGGAGGCATAGGGGTGTGGTTAGGCTCTTTTCTTTTTCACTACGGTTAATTAGGTACATTTTTTTTAAATATACACAAGAAAGAAAGAAAGAAAAACACGCGCCCAGAGAGGGGACCGAACCCACGCCTTTCGATTACATGTCGAATGCCTTACAAATTCGGCTATATGGGCGACTATGTTCTCCTTCACTTTCTGGGCTAATTAAATTTACTAGAAGTGTATCTGACTCTTGAGGGTGGTAGCCAGCGCCACTCTGACTACACGGGGAGAAGGGGACCTTCTTTTCAACCCCCGGGGCGTGACTCGAACGTCTACAGCCTGTCATGAGCGGGTTACTGGCGGGAAGCCCTCTTATGCTACCTAGGCATCAAGGCTGCCAGAACCTAGACCCTCGCTAGGCTTTCGCAGAATAATATAGTAAGGAAATGAGGGGCTCGTTAAGGAAATACAGAAAGATAGGTCGGCAGTCTACAATGCCAAAGGAGGCATAGGGGTGTGGTTAACCTCTTTTCTTTTTCACTACGGTTAATTAGGTACATTTTTTTTAAATATACAGAAGAAAGAAAGTAAGAAAATCACGCGCCCAGAGTGGGGACCGAACCCACGCCTTTCGATTACATGTCGAATGCCTTATCAATTCGGCTATCGGGGCGACTGTGTTCTTGACTTTCTGGGCAATTTATATTTACTAGAAGTGTATCTGACACTTGAGGGTGGTAGCCAGCGCCACTCTGACTACACGGGGAGAAGGGAACCTTCTTTTCAACCCCCGGGGCGTGACTCGAACGTCTACAGCCTGTCATGAGCGGGTTACTGGCGGGAAGCCCTCTTATGCTACCTAGGCATCAAGGCCGCCAGAAACTAGACCCTCGCTAGGCTTTCGCAGAATAATATAGTAAGGAAATGAGGGGCTCGTTAAGGAAATACAGAAAGATAGGTCGGCAGTCTACAATGCCAAAGGAGGCATAGGGGTGTGGTTAGGCTCTTTTCTTTTTCACTACGGTTAATTAGGTACATTTTTTTAAAATATACACAAGAAAGAAAGAAAGAAAAACACGCGCCCAGAGTGGGGACCGAACCCACGCCTTTCCATTGCATGTCGAATGCCTTACAAATTCGGCTATCTGGGCGACTGTGTTCTCCTTCACTTTCTGGGCTAATTAAATTTACTAGAAGTGTATCTGACTCTTGAGGGTGGTAGCCAGCGCCACTCTGACTACACGGGGAGAAGGGGACCTTCTTTTCAACCCCCGGGGCGTGACTCGAACGTCTACAGCCTGTCATGAGCGGGTTACTGGCGGGAAGCCCTCTTATGCTACCTAGGCATCAAGGCCGCCAGTAACTAGACCCTCGCTAGGCTTTCGCAGAATAATATAGTAAGGAAATGAGGGGCTCGTTAAGGAAATACAGAAAGATAGGTCAGCAGTCTACAATGCCAAAGGACGCATAGGGGTGTGGTTAGGCTCTTTTCTTTTTCACTACGGTTAATTAGGTACATTTTTTTTAAATATACAGAAGAAAGAAAGAAAGAAAAACACGCGCCCAGAGTGGGGACCGAACCCACGCCTTTCGATTACATGTCGAATGCCTTACCAATTCGGCTATCTGGGCGACTGTGTTCTCCTTCACTTTCTGGGCTAATTGAATTTACTAGAAGTGTATCTTACTCTTGAGGGTGGTAGCCAGCGCCACTCTGACTACACGGGGAAAAGGGGACGTTTTTTTCAACCCCCGGGGCGTGACTCGAACGTCGACAGCCTGTCATGAGCGGGTTACTGGCGGGAAGCCCTCTTATGCTACCTAGGAATCAAGGCTGCCAGAACCTAGACCCTCGCTAGGCTTTCGGAGAATCATATAGTAAGGAAATGAGGGGCTCGTTAAGGAAATACAGAAAGATAGGTCGGCAGTCTACAATGCCAAAGGAGGCATAGGGGTGTGGTTATGCTCTTTTCTTTTTCACTACGGGTTATTAGGTACATTTTTTTTAAATATACAGAAGAAAGAAAGAAAGAAAAACACGCGCCCAGAGTGGGGACCGAACCCACGCGTTTCGATTACATGTCGAATGCCTTACCAATTCGGCTATCTGGGCGACTGTGTTCTCCTTCACTTTCTGGGCTAATTAAATTTACTAGAAGTGTATCTGACTCTTGAGGGTGGTAGCCAGCGCCACTCTGACTACACGGGGAGAAGGGGACCTTTTTTTCAACCCCCGGGGCGTGACTCGAACGTCTACAGCCTGTCATGAGCGGGTTACTGGCGGGAAGCCCTCTTATGCTACCTAGGCATCAAGGCTGCCAGAACCTAGACCCTCGCTAGGCTTTCGTAGAATCATATAGTAAGGAAATGAGGGGCTCGTTAAGGAAATACAGAAAGATAGGTCGGCAGTCTACAATGCCAAAGGAGGCATAGGGGTGTGGTTAGGCTCTTTTCTTTTTCACTACGGTTAATTAGGTACATTTTTTTTAAATATACACAAGAAAGAAAGAAAGAAAAACACGCGCCCAGAGAGGGGACCGAACCCACGCCTTTCGATTACATGTCGAATGCCTTACAAATTCGGCTATATGGGCGACTATGTTCTCCTTCACTTTCTGGGCTAATTAAATTTACTAGAAGTGTATCTGACTCTTGAGGGTGGTAGCCAGCGCCACTCTGACTACACGGGGAGAAGGGGACCTTCTTTTCAACCCCCGGGGCGTGACTCGAACGTCTACAGCCTGTCATGAGCGGGTTACTGGCGGGAAGCCCTCTTATGCTACCTAGGCATCAAGGCTGCCAGAACCTAGACCCTCGCTAGGCTTTCGCAGAATAATATAGTAAGGAAATGAGGGGCTCGTTAAGGAAATACAGAAAGATAGGTCGGCAGTCTACAATGCCAAAGGAGGCATAGGGGTGTGGTTAACCTCTTTTCTTTTTCACTACGGTTAATTAGGTACATTTTTTTTAAATATACAGAAGAAAGAAAGTAAGAAAATCACGCGCCCAGAGTGGGGACCGAACCCACGCCTTTCGATTACATGTCGAATGCCTTATCAATTCGGCTATCGGGGCGACTGTGTTCTTGACTTTCTGGGCAATTTATATTTACTAGAAGTGTATCTGACACTTGAGGGTGGTAGCCAGCGCCACTCTGACTACACGGGGAGAAGGGAACCTTCTTTTCAACCCCCGGGGCGTGACTCGAACGTCTACAGCCTGTCATGAGCGGGTTACTGGCGGGAAGCCCTCTTATGCTACCTAGGCATCAAGGCCGCCAGAAACTAGACCCTCGCTAGGCTTTCGCAGAATAATATAGTAAGGAAATGAGGGGCTCGTTAAGGAAATACAGAAAGATAGGTCGGCAGTCTACAATGCCAAAGGAGGCATAGGGGTGTGGTTAGGCTCTTTTCTTTTTCACTACGGTTAATTAGGTACATTTTTTTAAAATATACACAAGAAAGAAAGAAAGAAAAACACGCGCCCAGAGTGGGGACCGAACCCACGCCTTTCCATTGCATGTCGAATGCCTTACAAATTCGGCTATCTGGGCGACTGTGTTCTCCTTCACTTTCTGGGCTAATTAAATTTACTAGAAGTGTATCTGACTCTTGAGGGTGGTAGCCAGCGCCACTCTGACTACACGGGGAGAAGGGGACCTTCTTTTCAACCCCCGGGGCGTGACTCGAACGTCTACAGCCTGTCATGAGCGGGTTACTGGCGGGAAGCCCTCTTATGCTACCTAGGCATCAAGGCTGCCAGAACCTAGACCCTCGCTAGGCTTTCACAGAATAATATAGTAAGGAAATGAGGGGCTCGTTAAGGAAATACAGAAAGATAGGTCAGCAGTCTACAATGCCAAAGGACGCATAGGGGTGTGGTTAGGCTCTTTTCTTTTTCACTACGGTTAATTAGGTACATTTTTTTTAAATATACAGAAGAAAGAAAGAAAGAAAAACACGCGCCCAGAGTGGGGACCGAACCCACGCCTTTCGATTACATGTCGAATGCCTTACCAATTCGGCTATCTGGGCGACTGTGTTCTCCTTCACTTTCTGGGCTAATTGAATTTACTAGAAGTGTATCTTACTCTTGAGGGTGGTAGCCAGCGCCACTCTGACTACACGGGGAAAAGGGGATGTTTTTTTCAACCCCCGGGGCGTGACTCGAACGTCGACAGCCTGTCATGAGCGGGTTACTGGCGGGAAGCCCTCTTATGCTACCTAGGAATCAAGGCTGCCAGAACCTAGACCCTCGCTAGGCTTTCGGAGAATCATATAGTAAGGAACTGAGGGGCTCGTTAAGGAAATACAGAAAGATAGGTCGGCAGTCTACAATGCCAAAGGAGGCATAGGGGTGTGGTTAGGCTCTTTTCTTTTTCACTACGGTTAATTAGGTACATTTTTTTTAAATATACAGAAGCAAGAAAGAAAAACACGCGCCCAGAGTGGGGACCGAACCCACGCCTTTCGATTACATGTCGAATGCCTTACAAATTCGGCTATCTGGGCGACTGTGTTCTCCTTCACTTTCTGGGCTAATTAAAATTACTAGAAGTGTATCTGACTCTTGAGGGTGGTAGCCAGCGCCACTCTGACTACACGGGGAGAAGGGGACCTTCTTTTGAACCCCCGGGGCGTGACTCGAACGTCTACAGCCTGTCATGAGCGGGTTACTGGCTGGAAGCCCTCTTATGCTACCTAGGCATCAAGGCCGCCAGGACCTAGACCCTCGCTAGGCTTTCGCAGAATAATATAGTAAGGAAATGAGGGGCTCGTTACGGAAATACAGAAAGATATGTCGGCAGTCTACAATGCCAAAGGAGGCATAGGGGTGTGGTTAGGCTCTTTTCTTTTTCACTACGGTTAATTAGGTACATTTTTTTTAAATATACAGAAGAAAGAAAGAAAGAAAAACACGCGCCCAGAGAGGGGACCGAACCCACGCCTTTCGATTACATGTCGAATGCCTTAGAAATTCGGCTATCTGGGCGACTGTGTTCTCCTTCAGTTTCTGGGCTAATTAAATTTACTAGAAGTGTATCTGACTCTTGAGGGTGGTAGCCAGCGCCACTCTGACTACACGGGGAGAAGGGGACCTTCTTTTCAACCCCCGGGGCGTGACTCGAACGTCTACAGCCTGTCATGAGCGGGTTACTGGCGGGAAGCCCTCTTATGCTACCTAGGCATCAAGGCTGTTAGAACCTAGACCCTCGCTAGGCTTTCACAGAATAATATAGTAAGGAAATGAGGGGCTCGTTAAGGAAATACAGAAAGAGAGGTCGGCAGTCTACAATGCCAAAGGAGGCATAGGGGTGTGGTTAGGCTCTCTTCTTTTTCACTACGGTTAATTAGGTACATTTTTTTGAAATATACAGAAGAAAGAAAGAAAATCACGCGCCCAGAGTGGGGACCGAACCCACGCCTTTCGATTACATGTCGAATGCCTTACCAACTCGGCTATCGGGGCGACTGTGTTCTTGACTTTCTGGGCAATTTATATTTACTAGAAGTGTATCTGACACTTGAGGGTGGTAGCCAGCGCCACTCTGACTACACGGGGAGAAGGGAACCTTCTTTTCAACCCCCGGGGCGTGACTCGAACGTCTACAGCCTGTCATGAGCGGGTTACTGGCGGGAAGCCCTCTTATGCTACCTAGGCATCAAGGCCGCCAGAAACTAGACCCTCGCTAGGCTTTCGCAGAATAATATAGTAAGGAAATGAGGGGCTCGTTAAGGAAATACAGAAAGATAGGTCGGCAGTCTACAATGCCAAAGGAGGCATAGGGGTGTGGTTATGCTCTTTTCTTTTTCACTACGGGTTATTAGGTACATTTTTTTTTAAATATACAGAATAAAGAAAGAAAGAAAAACACGCGCCCAGAGTGGGGACCGAACCCACGCGTTTCGATTACATGTCGAATGCCTTACCAATTCGGCTATCTGGGCGACTGTGTTCTCCTTCACTTTCTGGGCTAATTAAATTTACTAGAAGTGTATCTGACTCTTGAGGGTGGTAGCCAGCGCCACTCTGACTA
Source organism: Haemaphysalis longicornis (assembly GCF_048455015.1). NCBI lineage: Eukaryota > Metazoa > Arthropoda > Arachnida > Ixodida > Ixodidae > Haemaphysalis > Haemaphysalis longicornis. Next base: position 41,470,847 of record NW_027526203.1, on the reverse strand, counting down.
CACGGGGAGAAGGGGACCTTTTTTTCAACCCCCGGGGCGTGACTCGAACGTCTACAGCCTGTCATGAGCGGGTTACTGGCGGGAAGCCCTCTTATGCTACCTAGGCATCAAGGCTGCCAGAACCTAGACCCTCGCTAGGCTTTCGCAGAATCATATAGTAAGGAAATGAGGGGCTCGTTAAGGAAATACAGAAAGATAGGTCGGCAGTCTACAATGCCAAAGGAGGCATAGGGGTGTGGTTAGGCTCTTTTCTTTTTCACTACGGTTAATTAGGTACATTTTTTTAAAATATACACAAGAAAGAAAGAAAGAAAAACACGCGCCCAGAGAGGGGACCGAACCCACGCCTTTCGATTACATGTCGAATGCCTTACAAATTCGGCTATATGGGCGACTGTGTTCTCCTTCACTTTCTGGGCTAATTAAATTTACTAGAAGTGTATCTGACTCTTGAGGGTGGTAGCCAGCGCCACTCTGACTACACGGGGAGAAGGGGACCTTCTTTTCAACCCCCGGGGCGTGACTCGAACGTCTACAGCCTGTCATGAGCGGGTTACTGGCGGGAAGCCCTCTTATGCTACCTAGGCATCAAGGCCGCCAGTAACTAGACCCTCGCTAGGCTTTCGCAGAATAATATAGTAAGGAAATGCGGGGCTCGTTAAGGAAATACAGAAAGATAGGTCGGCAGTCTACAATGCCAAAGGAGGCATAGGGGTGTGGTTAGGCTCTTTTCTTTTTGACTACGGTTAATTAGGTACATTTTTTTAAATATACAGAAGAAAGAAAGAAAGAAAAACACGCGCCCAGAGAGGGGACCGAACCCACGCCTTTCGATTACATGTCGAATGCCTTACAAATTCTATCTGGGCGACTGTGTTCTCCTTCACTTTCTGGGCTAATTAAATTTACTAGAAGTGTATCTTACTCTTGAGGGTGGTAGCACACGCCACTCTGACTACACGGGGAGAAGGGGACCTTCTTTTCAACCCCCGGGGCGTGACTCAAACGTCTACAGCCTGTCATGAGCGGGTTACTGGCGGAAAGCCCTCTTATGCTACCTAGGCATCAAGGCTGCCAGAACCTAGACCCTCGCTAGGCTTTCACAGAATAATATAGTAAGGAAATGAGGGGCTCGTTAAGGAAATACAGAAAGATAGGTCGGCAGTCTACAATGCCAAAGGAGGCATAGGGGTGTGGTTATGCTCTTTTTTTTTTCACTACGGGTTATTAGGTACATTTTTTTTAAATATACAGAAGAAAGAAAGAAAGAAAAACACGCGCCCAGAGTGGGGACCGAACCCACGCGTTTCGATTACATGTCGAATGCCTTACCAATTCGGCTATCTGGGCGACTGTGTTCTCCTTCACTTTCTGGGCTAATTAAATTTACTAGAAGTGTATCTGACTCTTGAGGGTGGTAGCCAGCGCCACTCTGACTACACGGGGAGAAGGGGACCTTTTTTTCAACCCCCGGGGCGTGACTCGAACGTCTACAGCCTGTCATGAGCGGGTTACTGGCGGGAAGCCCTCTTATGCTACCTAGGCATCAAGGCTGCCAGAACCTAGACCCTCGCTAGGCTTTCGCAGAATCATATAGTAAGGAAATGAGGGGCTCGTTAAGGAAATACAGAAAGATAGGTCGGCAGTCTACAATGCCAAAGGAGGCATAGGGGTGTGGTTAACCTCTTTTCTTTTTCACTACGGTTAATTAGGTACATTTTTTTTAAATATACAGAAGAAAGAAAGTAAGAAAATCACGCGCCCAGAGTGGGGACCGAACCCACGCCTTTCGATTACATGTCGAATGCCTTACCAATTCGGCTATCGGGGCGACTGTGTTCTTGACTTTCTGGGCAATTTATATTTACTAGAAGTGTATCTGACACTTGAGGGTGGTAGCCAGCGCCACTCTGACTACACGGGGAGAAGGGAACCTTCTTTTCAACCCCCGGGGCGTGACTCGAACGTCTACAGCCTGTCATGAGCGGGTTACTGGCGGGAAGCCCTCTTATGCTACCTAGGCATCAAGGCCGCCAGAAACTAGACCCTCGCTAGGCTTTCGCAGAATAATATAGTAAGGAAATGAGGGGCTCGTTAAGGAAATACAGAAAGATAGGTCGGCAGTCTACAATGCCAAAGGAGGCATAGGGGTGTGGTTAGGCTCTTTTCTTTTTGACTACGGTTAATTAGGTACATTTTTTTTAAATATACAGAAGAAAGAAAGAAAGAAAAACACGCGCCCAGAGAGGGGACCGAACCCACGCCTTTCGATTACATGTCGAATGCCTTACAAATTCGGCTATCTGGGCGACTGTGTTCTCCTTCACTTTCTGGGCTAATTAAATTTACTAGAAGTGTATCTTACTCTTGAGGGTGGTAGCCAGCGCCACTCTGACTACACGGGGAGAAGGGGACCTTCTTTTCAACCCCCGGGGCGTGACTCAAACGTCTACAGCCTGTCATGAGCGGGTTACTGGCGGGAAGCCCTCTTATGCTACCTAGGCATCAAGGCTGCCAGAACCTAGACCCTCGCTAGGCTTTCACAGAATAATATAGTAAGGAAATGAGGGGCTCGTTAAGGAAATACAGAAAGATAGGTCGGCAGTCTACAATGCCAAAGGAGGCATAGGGGTGTGGTTATGCTCTTTTCTTTTTCACTACGGGTTATTAGGTACATTTTTTTAAATATACAGAAGAAAGAAAGAAAGAAAAACACGCGCCCAGAGTGGGGACCGAACCCACGCGTTTCGATTACATGTCGAATGCCTTACCAATTCGGCTATCTGGGCGACTGTGTTCTCCTTCACATTCTGGGCTAATTAAATTTACTAGAAGTGTATCTGACTCTTGAGGGTGGTAGCCAGCGCCACTCTGACTACACGGGGAGAAGGGGACCTTTTTTTCAACCCCCGGGGCGTGACTCGAACGTCTACAGCCTGTCATGAGCGGGTTACTGGCGGGAAGCCCTCTTATGCTACCTAGGCATCAAGGCTGCCAGAACCTAGACCCTCGCTAGGCTTTCGCAGAATCATATAGTAAGGAAATGAGGGGCTCGTTAAGGAAATACAGAAAGATAGGTCGGCAGTCTACAATGCCAAAGGAGGCATAGGGGTGTGGTTAGGCTCTTTTCTTTTTCACTACGGTTAATTAGGTACATTTTTTTTAAATATACACAAGAAAGAAAGAAAGAAAAACACGCGCCCAGAGAGGGGACCGAACCCACGCCTTTCGATTACATGTCGAATGCCTTACAAATTCGGCTATATGGGCGACTGTGTTCTCCTTCACTTTCTGGGCTAATTAAATTTACTAGAAGTGTATCTGACTCTTGAGGGTGGTAGCCAGCGCCACTCTGACTGCACGGGGAGAAGGGGATCTTCTTTTCAACCCCCGGGGCGTGACTCGAACGTCTACAGCCTGTCATGAGCGGGTTACTGGCGGGAAGCCCTCTTATGCTACCTAGGCATCAAGGCTGCCAGAACCTAGACCCTCGCTAGGCTTTCGCAGAATAATATAGTAAGGAAATGAGGGGCTCGTTAAGGAAATACAGAAAGATAGGTCGGCAGTCTACAATGCCAAAGGAGGCATAGGGGTGTGGTTAACCTCTTTTCTTTTTCACTACGGTTAATTAGGTACATTTTTTTTAAATATACAGAACAAAGAAAGAAAGAAAAACACGCGCCAAGAGTGGGGACCGAACCCACGCCTTTCGATTACATGTCGAATGCCTTACCAATTCTCGCTATCTGGGCGACTGTGTTCTCCTTCACTTTCTGGGCTAATTAAATTTACTAGAAGTGTATCTGACTCTTGAGGGTGGTAGCCAGCGCCACTCTGACTACACGGGGAGAAGGGGACCTTCTTTTCAACCCCCGGGGCGTGACTCGAACGTCTACAGCCTGTCATGAGCAGGTTACTGGCGGGAAGCCTTCTTATGCTACCTAGGCATCAAGGCTGCCAGAACCTAGACCCTCGCTAGGCTTTCGCAGAATAATATAGTAAGGAAATGAGGGGCTCGTTAAGGAAATACAGAAAGATAGGTCGGCAGTCTACAATGCCAAAGGAGGCATAGGGGTGTGGTTAGGCTCTTTTCTTTTTCACTACGGTTAATTAGGTACATTTTTTTTAAATATACACAAGAAAGAAAGAAAGAAAAACACGCGCCCAGAGAGGGGACCGAACCCACGCCTTTCGATTACATGTCGAATGCCTTACAAATTCGGCTATATGGGCGACTGTGTTCTCCTTCACTTTCTGGGCTAATTAAATTTACTAGAAGTGTATCTGACTCTTGAGGGTGGTAGCCAGCGCCACTCTGACTACACGGGGAGAAGGGGACCTTCTTTTCAACCCCCGGGGCGTGACTCGAACGTCTACAGCCTGTCATGAGCGGGTTACTGGCGGGAAGCCCTCTTATGCTACCTAGGCATCAAGGCTGCCAGAACCTAGACCCTCGCTAGGCTTTCGCAGAATAATATAGTAAGGAAATGAGGGGCTCGTTAAGGAAATACAGAAAGATAGGTCGGCAGTCTACAATGCCAAAGGAGGCATAGGGGTGTGGTTAACCTCTTTTCTTTTTCACTACGGTTAATTAGGTACATTTTTTTTAAATATACAGAACAAAGAAAGAAAGAAAAACACGCGCCAAGAGTGGGGACCGAACCCACGCCTTTCGATTACATGTCGAATGCCTTACCAATTCTCGCTATCTGGGCGACTGTGTTCTCCTTCACTTTCTGGGCTAATTAAATTTACTAGAAGTGTATCTGACTCTTGAGGGTGGTAGCCAGCGCCACTCTGACTACACGGGGAGAAGGGGACCTTCTTTTCAACCCCCGGGGCGTGACTCGAACGTCTACAGCCTGTCATGAGCAGGTTACTGGCGGGAAGCCTTCTTATGCTACCTAGGCATCAAGCCTGCCAGAACCTAGACCCTCGCTAGGCTTTCGCAGAATAATATAGTAAGGAAATGAGGGGCTCGTTAAGGAAATACAGAAAGATAGGTCGGCAGTCTACAATGCCAAAGGAGGCAAAGGGGTGTGGTTAGGCTCTTTTCTTTTTCACTACGGTTAATTAGGTACATTTTTTTTTAAATATACACAAGAAAGAAAGAAAGAAAAACACGCGCCCAGAGTGGGGACCGAACCCACGCCTTTCGATTACATGTCGAATGCCTTACAAATTCGGCTATCTGGGCGACTGTGTTCTCCTTCACTTTCTGGGCTAATTAAATTTACTAGAAGTGTATCTTACTCTTGAGGGTGGTAGCCAGCGCCACTCTGACTACACGGGGAAAAGGGGATCTTTTTTTCAACCCCCGGGGCGTGACTCGAACGTCGACAGCCTGTCATGAGCGGGTTACTGGCGGGAAGCCCTCTTATGCTACCTAGGAATCAAGGCTGCCAGAACCTAGACCCTCGCTAGGCTTTCGGAGAATCATATAGTAAGGAAATGAGGGGCTCGTTAAGGAAATACAGAAAGATAGGTCGGCAGTCTACAATGCCAAAGGAGGCATAGGGGTGTGGTTAGGCTCTTTTCTTTTTCACTACGGTTAATTAGGTACATTTTTTTTAAATATACAGAAGCAAGAAAGAAAAACACGCGCCCAGAGTGGGGACCGAACCCACGCCTTTCGATTACATGTCGAATGCCTTACAAATTCGGCTATCTGGGCGACTGTGTTCTCCTTCACTTTCTGGGCTAATTAAAATTACTAGAAGTGTATCTGACTCTTGAGGGTGGTAGCCAGCGCCACTCTGACTACACGGGGAGAAGGGGACCTTCTGTTCAACCCCCGGGGCGTGACTCGAACGTCTACAGCCTGTCATGAGCGGATTACTGGCGGGAAGCCCTCTTATGCTACCTAGGCATCAAGGCTGCCAGAACCTAGACCCTCGCTAGGCTTTCACAGAATAATATAGTAAGGAAATGAGGGGCTCGTTAAGGAAATACAGAAAGATAGGTCGGCAGTCTACAATGCCAAAGGAGGCATAGGGGTGTGGTTAGGCTCTTTTCTTTTTCACTACGGTTAATTAGGTACATTTTTTTTAAATATACAGAAGAAAGAAAGAAAGAAAAACACGCGCCCAGAGTGGGGACCGAACCCACGCCTTTCGATTACATGACGAATGCCTTACCAATTCGGCTATCTGGGCGACTGTGTTCTCCTTCACTTTCTGGGCTAATTAAATTTACTAGAAGTGTATCTGACTCTTGAGGGTGGTAGCCAGCGCCACTCTGACTACACGGGAGAAGGGGACCTTTTTTTCAACCCCCGGGGCGTGACTCGAACGTCTACAGCCTGTCATGAGCGGGTTACTGGCGGGAAGCCCTCTTATGCTACCTAGGCATCAAGGCTGCCAGAACCTAGACCCTCGCTAGGCTTTCGCAGAATCATATAGTAAGGAAATGAGGGGCTCGTTAAGGAAATACAGAAAGATAGGTCGGCAGTCTACAATGCCAAAAGAGGCATAGGGGTGTGGTTAACCTCTTTTCTTTTTCACTACGGTTAACTAGGTACATTTTTTTTAAATATACAGAAGAAAGAAAGAAAGAAAAACACGCGCCCAGAGTGGGGACCGAACCCACGCCTTTCGATTACATGTCGAATGCCTTACCAATTCGGCTATCTGGGCGACTGTGTTCTCCTTCACTTTCTGGGCTAATTAAATTTACTAGAAGTGTATCTGACTCTTGAGGGTGGTAGCCAGCGCCACTCTGACTACACGGGGAGAAGGGCACCTTTTTTTCAACCCCCGGGGCGTGACTCGAACGTCGACAGCCTGTCATGAGCGGGTTACTGGCGGGAAGCCCTCTTATGCTACCTAGGCATCAAGGCTGCCAGAACCTAGACCCTCGCTAGGCTTTCGCAGAATCATATAGTAAGGAAATGAGGGGCTCGTTAAGGAAATACAGAAAGACCGGTTGGCAGTCTACAATGCCAAAGGAGGCATAGGGGTGTGGTTAGGCTCTTTTCTTTATCACTACGGTTAATTAGGTACATTTTTTTAGATATACAGAAGAAAGAAAAAAAGAAAACCACGCGCCCAGAGTGGGGACCGAACCCACGCCTTTCGATTACATGTCGAATGCCTTACCAATTCGGCTATCTGGGCGACTGTGTTCTCCTTCACTTTCTGGGCTAATTAAATTTACTAGAAGTGTATCTGACTCTTGAGGGTGGTAGCCAGCGCCACTCTGACTACACGGGGAGAAGGGGACCTTCTTTTCAACCCCCGGGGCGTGACTCGAACGTCTACAGCCTGTCATGAGCGGGTTACTGGCGGGAAGCCCTCTTATGCTACCTAGGCATCAAGGCTGCCAGAACCTAGACCCTCGCTAGGCTTTCACAGAATAATATAGTAAGGAAATGAGGGGCTCGTTAAGGAAATACAGAAAGATAGGTCGGCAGTCTACAATGCCAAAGGATGCATAGGAGTGTGGTTAGGCTCTTTTTTTTTCACTACGGTTAATTAGGTACATGTTTTTTAAATATACAGAAGAAAGAAAGAAAGAAAAACACGCGCCCAGAGTGGGGACCGAACCATCGCCTTTCGATTACATGTCGAATGCCTTACCAATTCGGCAATCTGGGCGACCGTGTTCTCTTTCACTTTCTGGGCTAACTAAATTTACTAGAAGTGTATCTGACTCTTGAGGGTGGTAGCCAGCGCCACTCTGACTACACGGGGAGAAGGGGACCTTCTTTTCAACCTCCGGGGCGTGACTCGAACGTCTACAGCCTGTCATGAGCGGGTTACTGGCGGGAAGCCCTCTTATGCTACCTAGGCATCAAAGCTGCCAGAACCTAGACCCTCGCTAGGCTTTCGCAGAATAATATAGTAAGGAAATGAGGGGCTCGTTAAGGAAATACAGAAAGAGAGGTCGGCAGTCTACAATGCCAAAGGAGGCATAGGGGTGTGGTTAAGCTCTCTTCTTTTTCACTACGGTTAATTAGGTACATTTTTTTGAAATATACAGAAGAAAGAAAGAAAGAAAAACACGCGCCCAGAGTGGGGACCCAACCCACGCCTTTCGATTACATGTCGAATGCCTTACCAATTCGGCTATCGGGGCGACTGTGTTCTTGACTTTCTGGGCAATTTATATTTACTAGAAGTGTATCTGACACTTGAGGGTGGTAGCCAGTGCCACTCTGACTACACGGGGAGAAGGGGACCTTCTTTATAACCCCCGGGGCGTGACTCAAACGTCTACAGCCTGTCATGAGCGGGTTACTGGCGGGAAGCCCTCTTATGCTACCTAGGCATCAAGGCTGCCAGAACCTAGACCCTCGCTAGGCTTTCACAGAATAATATAGAAAGGAAATGAGGGGCTCGTTAAGGAAATACAGAAAGATAGGTCGGTAGTCTACAATGCCAAAGGAGGCATAGGGGTGTGGTTATGCTCTTTTCTTTTTCACTACGGGTTATTAGGTACATTTTTTTTAAATATACAGAAGAAAGAAAGAAAAACACGCGCCCAGAGTGGGGACCGAACCCACGCCTTTCGATTACATGTCGAATGCCTTACCAATTTGGCTATCTGGGCGACTGTGGTCTCCTTCACTTTCTGGGCTAATTAAATTTACTAGAAGTGTATCTGACTCTTGAGGGTAGTAGCCAGCGCCACTCTGACTACACGGGGAGAAGGGGACCTTTTTTTCAACCCCCGGGGCGTGACTCGAACGTCTACAGCCTGTCATGAGCGGGTTACTGGCGGGAAGCCCTCTTATGCTACCTAGGCATCAAGGCTGCCAGAACCTAGACCCTCGCTAGGCTTTCGCAGAATCATATAGTAAGGAAATGAGGGGCTCGTTAAGGAAATACAGAAAGATAGGTCGGCAGTCTACAATGCCAAAGGAGGCATAGGGGTGTGGTTAGGCTCTTTTCTTTTTCACTACGGTTAATTAGGTACATTTTTTTTAAATATACAGAAGAAAGAAAGAAAGAAAAACACGCGCCCTGAGAGGGGACCGAACCCACGCCTTTCGATTACATGTCGAATGCCTTACAAATTTGGCTATCTGGGCGACTGTGTTCTCCTTCACTTTCTGGGCTAATTAAATTTACTAGAAGTGTATCTGACTCTTGAGGGTGGTAGCCAGCGCCACTATGACTACACGGGGAGAAGGGGACCTTCTTTTCAACCCCCGGGGCGTGACGCAAACGTCTACAGCCTGTCATGAGCGGGTTACTGGCGAGAAGCCCTCTTATGCTACCTAGGCATCAAGGCTGCCAGAACCTAGACCCTCGCTAGGCTTTCGCAGAATAATATAGTAAGGAAATGAGGGGCTCGTTAAGGAAATACAGAAAGATAGGTCGGCAGTCTACAATGCCAAAGGAGGCATAGGGGTGTGGTTAGGCTCTTTTCTTTTTCACAACGGTTAATTAGGTACATTTTTTTAAATATACAGAAGAAAGAAAGAAAGAAAAACACGCGCCCAGAGTGGGGACCGAACCCACGCCTTTCGATTACATGTCGAATGCCTTACAAATTCGGCTATCTGGGCGACTGTGTTCCTCTTCACTTTCTGGGCTAATTAAATTTACTAGAAGTGTATCTGACTCTTGAGGGTGGTAGCCAGCGCCACTCTGACTACACGTGGAGAAGGGGACCTTCTTTTCAACCCCCGGGGCGTCACTCGAACGTCTACAGCCTGTCATGAGCGGGTTACTGGCGGGAAGCCCTCTTATGCTACCTAGGAATCAAGGCTGCCAGAACCTAGACCCTCGCTAGGCTTTCACAGAATAATATAGTAAGGAAATGAGGGGCTCGTTAAGGAAATACAGAAAGATAGGTCGGCAGTCTACAATGCCAAAGGAGGCATAGGGGTGTGGTTAGGCTCTTTTCTTTTTCACTACGGTTATTTAGGTACATTTTTTTTAAATATACAGAAGAAAGAAAGAAAAACGCGCCCAGAGTGGGGACCGAACCCACGCCTTTCGATTACATGTCGAATGCCTTACCAATTCGGCTATCTGGGCGACTGTGTTCTCCTTCACTTTCTGGGCTAATTAAATTTACTAGAAGTGTATCTTACTCTTGAGGGTGGTAGCCAGCGCCACTCTGACTACACGGGGAGAAGGGGATCTTTTTTTCAACCCCCGGGGCGTGACTCGAACGTCGACAGCCTGTCATGAGCGGGTTACTGGCGGGAAGCCCTCTTATGCTACCTAGGCATCAAGGCTGCCAGAACCTAGACCCTCGCTAGGCTTTCGCAGAATCATATTGTAAGGAAATGAGGGGCTCGTTAAGGAAATACAGAAAGATAGGTCGGCAGTCTACAATGCCAAAGGAGGCATAGGGGTGTGGTTAGGCTCTTTTCTTTTTCACTACGGTTAATTAGGTACATTTTTTTTAAATATACAGAAGAAAGAAAGAAAAACGCGCCCAGAGTGGGGACCGAACCCACGCCTTTCGATTACATGTCGAATGCCTTAAAAATTCGGCTATCTGGGCGACTGTGTTCTCCTTCACTTTCTGGGCTAATTAAATTTACTAGAAGTGTATCTGACTCTTGAGGGTGGTAGCCAGCGCCACTCTGACTACACGGGGAGAAGGGGACCTTCCTTTCAACCCCCGGGGCGTGACTCGAATGTCTACAGCCTGTCATGAGCGGGTTACTGGCGGGAAGCCCTCTTATGCTACCAAGGCATCAAGGCTGCCAGAACCTATTCCCTCGCTAGGCTTTCACAGAATAATATAGTAAGGAAATGAGGGGCTCGTTAAGGAAATACAGAAAGATAGGTCGGCAGTCTACAATGCCAAAGGAGGCATAGGGGTGTGGTTAGGCTCTTTTCTTTTTCACTACGGTTAATTAGGTACATTTTTTTTAAATATACAGAAGAAAGAAAGAAAGAAAAACACGCGCCCAGAGTGGGGACCGAACCCACGCCTTTCGAGAAAATGTCGAATGCTTTACCAATTCGGCTATCTGGGCGACTGTGTTCTCCATCACTTTCTGGGCTAATTAAATTTACTAGAAGTGTATCTGACTCTTGAGGGTGGTAGCCAGCGCCACTCTGACTACATGGGAGAAGGGGACCTTTTTTTCAACCCCGGGGGCGTGACTCGAACGTCTACAGCCTGTCATGAGCGGGTTACTGGCGGGAAGCCCTCTTATGCTACCTAGGCATCAAGGCTGCCAGAACCTAGACCCTCCCTAGGCTTTCGCAGAATCATATAGTAAGGAAATGAGGGGCTCGTTAAGGAAATACAGAAAGATAGGTCGGCAGTCTACAATGCCTAAAGAGGCATAGGGGTGTGGTTAACCTCTTTTCTTTTTCACTACGGTTAATTAGGTACACTTTTTTAAATATACAGAAGAAAGAAAGAAAGAAAAACACGCGCCCAGAGTGGGGACCGAACCCACGCCTTTCGATTACATGTCGAATGCCTTACCAATTCGGCTATCTGGGCGACTGTGTTCTCCTTCACTTTCTGGGCTAATTAAATTTACTAGAAGTGTATCTGACTCTTGAGGGTGGTAGCCAGCACCACTCTGACTACACGGGGAGAAGGGGACCTTTTTTTCAACCCCCGGGGCGTGACTCGAACGTCGACAGCCTGTCATGAGCGGGTTACTGGCGGGAAGCCCTCTTATGCTACCTAGGCATCAAGGCTGCCAGAACCTAGACCCTCGCTAGGCTTTCGCAGAATCATATAGTAAGGAAATGAGGGGCTCGTTAAGGAAATACAGAAAGATCGGTCGGCAGTCTACAATGCCAAAGGAGGCATAGCGGTGTGGTTAGGCTCTTTTCTTTTTCACTACGGTTAATTAGGTACATTTTTTTAGATATACAGAAGAAAGAAAAAAGAAAACCACGCGCCCGGAGTAGGGACCGAACCCACGCCTTTCGATTACATGTCGAATGCCTTACCAATTCGGCTATCTGGGCGACTGTGTTCTCCTTCACTATCTGGGCTAATCAAATTTACTAGAAGTGTATCTGACTCTTGAGGGTGGTAGCCAGCGCCACTCTAACTACACGGGGAGAAGAGGACCTTCTTTTCAACCCCCGGGGCGTGACTCGAACGTCTACAGCCTGTCATGAGCGGGTTACTGGCGGGAAGCCCTCTTATGCTACCTAGGCGTCAAGGCTGCCAGAACCTAGACCCTCGCTAGGCTTTCACAGAATAATATAGTAAGGAAATGAGGGGCTCATTAAGGAAATACAGAAAGATAGGTCGGCAGTCTACAATGCCAAAGGAGGCATAGGGGTGTGGTTAGGCTCTTTTCTTTTTCACTACGGTTAATTAGGTACATGTTTTTTAAATATACAGAAGAAAGAAAGAAAGAAAAACACGCGCCCAGAGTGGGGACCGAACCCACGCCTTTCGATTACATGTCGAATGCCTTACCAATTCGGCAATCTGGGCGACCGTGTTCTCTTTCACTTTCTGGGCTAATTAAATTTACTAGAAGTGTATCTGACTCTTGAGGGTGGTAGCCAGCGCCACTCTGACTACACGGGGAGAAGGGGACCTTCTTTTCAACCCCCGGGGCGTGACTCGAACGTCTACAGCCTGTCATGAGCGGGTTACTGGCGGGAAGCCCTCTTATGCTACCTAGGCATCAAAGCGGCCAGAACCTAGACCCTCGCTAGGCTTTCGCAGAATAATATAGTAAGGAAATGAGGGGCTCGTTAAGGAAATACAGAAAGAGAGGTCGGCAGTCTACAATGCCAAAGGAGGCATAGGGGTGTGGCTAAGCTCTCTTCTTTTTCACTACGGTTAAATAGGTACATTTTTTGAAATATACAGAAGAAAGAAAGAAAGAAAAACACGCGCCCAGAGTGGGGACCGAACCCACGCCTTTCGATTACATGTCGAATGCCTTACCAATTCGGCTATCGGGGCGACTGTGTTCTTGACTTTCTGGGCAATTTATATTTACTAGAAGTGTATCTGACACTTGAGGGTGGTAGCCAGCGCCACTCTGACTACACGGGGAGAAAGGAACCTTCTTTTCAACCCCCGGGGCGTGACTCGAACGTCTACAGCCTGTCATGAGCGGGTTACTGGCGGGAAGCCCTCTTATGCTACCTAGGCATCAAGGCCGCCAGAACCTAGACCCTCGCTAGGCTTTCGCAGAATAATATAGTAAGGAAATGAGGGGCTCGTTAAGGAAATACAGAAAGATAGGTCGGCAGTCTACAATGCCAAAGGAGGCATAGGGGTGTGGTTAGGCTCTTTTCTTTTTCACTACGGTTAATTAGGTACATTTTTTTTAAATATACAGAAGAAAGAAAGAAAGAAAAACACGCGCCCTGAGAGGGGACCAAACCCACGCCTTTCGATTACATGTCGAATGCCTTACAAATTCGGCTATCTGGGCGACTGTGTTCTCCTTCACTTTCTGGGCTAATTAAATTTACTAGAAGTGTATCTGACTCTTGAGGGTGGTAGCCAGCGCCACTATGACTACACGGGGAGAAGGGGACCTTCTTTTCAACCCCCGGGGCGTGACGCAAACGTCTACAGCCTGTCATGAGCGGGTTACTGGCGAGAAGCCCTCTTATGCTAACTAGGCATCAAGGCTGCCAGAACCTAGACCCTCGCTAGGCTTTCACAGAATAATATAGTAAGGAAATGAGGGGCTCGTTAAGGAAATACAGAAAGATAGGTCGGCAGTCTACAATGCCAAAGGAGGCATAGGGGTGTGGTTATGCTCTTTTCTTTTTCACTACGGGTTATTAGGTACATTTTTTTTAAATATACAGAAGAAAGAAAGAAAGAAAAACGCGCCCAGAGTGGGGACCGAACCCACGCCTTTCGATTACATGTCGAATGCCTTACCAATTCGGCTACCTGGGCGACTGTGTTCTCCTTCACTTTCTGGGCTGATTAAATTTACTAGAAGTGTATCTGACTCTTGAGGGTGGTAGCCAGCGCCACTCTGACTACACGGGGAGAAGGGGACCTTTTTTTCAACCCCCGGGGCGTGACTCGAACGTCTACAGCCTGTCATGAGCGGGTTACTGGCGGGAAGCCCTCTTATGCTACCTAGGCATCAAGGCTGCCAGAACCTAGACCCTCGCTAGGCTTTCGCAGAATCATATAGTAAGGAAATGAGGGGCTCGTTAGGGAAATACAGAAAGATAGGTCGGCAGTCTACAATGCCAAAGGAGGCATAGGGGTGTGGTTAACCTCTTTTCTTTTTCACTACGGTTAATTAGGTTCATTTTTTTAAAAACTACAGAAGAAAGAAAGAAAGAAAAATACACGCCCAGAGTGGGGACCGAACCCACGCCTTTCGATTACATGTCGAATGCCTTACCAATTCGGCTATCTGGGCGACTGTGTTCTCCTTCACTTTCTGGGCTAATTAAATTTACTAGAAGTGTATCTTACTCTTGAGGGTGGTAGCCAGCGCCACTCTGACTACACGGGGAGAAGGGGATCTTTTTTTCAACCCTCGGGGCGTGACTCGAACGTCGACAGCCTGTCATGAGCGGGTTACTGGCGGGAAGCCCTCTTATGCTACCTAGGCATCAAGGCTGCCAGAACCTAGACCCTCGCTAGGCTTTCGCAGAATCATATAGTAAGGAAATGAGGGGCTCGTTAAGGAAATACAGAAAGATAGGTCGGCAGTCTACAATGCCAAAGGAGGCATAGGGGTGTGGTTAGGCTCTTTTCTTTTTCACTACGGTTAATTAGGTACATTTTTTTAAATATACAGAAGAAAGAAAGAAAAACACGCGCCCAGAGTGGGGACCGAACCCACGCCTTTCGATTACAGGTCGAATGCCTTACAAATTCGGCTATGTGGGCGACTGTGTTCTCCTTCACTTTCTGGGCTAATTAAATTTACTAGAAGTGTATCTTTCTCTTGAGGTTGGTAGCCAGCGCCACTCTGACTACACGGGGAGAAGGGGACCTTCTTTTCAACCCCCGGGGCGTGACTCGAACGTCTACAGCCTGTCATGAGCGGGTTACTGGCGGGAAGCCCTCTTATGCTACCTAGGCATCAATCCTGCCAGAACCTAGACTCTCGCTAGGCTTTCGCAGAATAATATAGTAAGGAAATGAGGGGCTCGTTAAGGAAACACAGAAAGATAGGTCGGCAGTCTACAATGCCAAAGGAGGCATAGGGGTGTGGTTAGGCTCTTTTCTTTTTTACTACGGTTACTGAGGTGAACATTTTTTTTAAATATACAGAAGCAAGAAAGAAAAAGACGCGCCCAGAGTGGGGACTGAACCCACGCCTTTCGATTACATGTCGAATGACTTACCAATTCGGCTATCTGGGCGACTGTGTTCTCCTTCACTTTCTGGGCTAATTAAATTTACTAGAAGTGTATCTGACTCCTGAGGGTGGTAGCCAGCGCCACTCTGACTACACGGGGAGAAGGGGACCTTCTGTTCAACCCCCGGGGCGTGACTCGAACGTCTACAGCCTGTCATGAGCGGGTTACTGGCGGGAAGCCCTCTTATGCTACCTAGGCATCAAGGCTGCCAGAACCTAGACCCTTGCTAGGCTTTCGCAGAATAATATAGTAAGGAAATGAGGGGCTCGTTAAGGAAATACAGAAAGATAGGTCGGCAGTCTACAATGCCAAAGGAGGCATAGGGGTGTGGTTAGGCTCTTTTCTTTTTCACTACGGTTAATTAGGTACATTTTTTTTAAATATACAGAAGAAAGAAAGAAAGAAAAACACGCGCCCAGAGTGGGGACCGAACCCACGCCTTTCGATTACATGTCGAATGCCTTACCAATTCGGCTATCTGGGCGACTGTGGTCTCCTTCACTTTCTGGGCTAATTAAATTTACTAGAAGTGTATCTGACTCTTGAGGGTGGTAGCCAGCGCCACTCTGACTACACGGGGAGAAGGGGACCTTCTTTTCAAGCCCCGGGGCGTGACTCGAACGTTTAAAGCCTGTCATGAGCGGGTAACTGGCGGGAAGCACTCTTATGCTACCTAGGCATCAAGGCTGCCAGAACCTAGACCCTCGCTAGGCTTTCATAGAATAATATAGTAAGGAAATGAGGGGCTCGTTAAGAAAATACAGAAAAGATAGGTCGGCAGTCTACAATGCCAAAGGAGGCATAGGGGTGTTGTTAGGCTCTTTTCTTTTTCACTACGGTTAATTAGGTACATGTTTTTTAAATATACAGAAGAAAGAAAGAAAGAAAAACACGCGCCCAGAGTGGGGACCGAACCCACGCCTTTCGATTACATGTCGAATGCCTTACCAATTCGGCTATCTGGGCGACTGTGTTCTCCTTCACTTTCTGGGCTAATTAAATTTACTAGAAGTGTATCTGACTCTTGAGGGTGGTAGCCAGCGCCACTCTGACTACACGGGGAGAAGGGGACCTTTTTTTCAACCCCCGGGGCGTGACTCGAACGTCTACAGCCTGTCATGAGCGGGTTACTGGCGGGAAGCCCTCTTATGCTACCTAGGCATCAAGGCTGCCAGAACCAAGACCCTCGCTAGGCTTTCGCAGAATCATATAGTAAGGAAATGAGGGGCTCCTTAAGGAAATACAGAAAGATAGGTCGGCAGTCTACAATGCCAAAGGAGGCATAGGGGTGTGGTTAACCTTATTTCTTTTTCACTACGGTTAATTAGGTACATTTTTTTTAAATATACAGAAGAAAGAAAGAAAGAAAAATACACGCCCAGAGTGGGGACCGAACCCACGCCTTTCGATTACATGTCGAATGCCTTACAAATTCGGCTATCTGGGCGACTGTGTTCTCCTTCACTTTCTGGGCTAATTAAATTTACTAGAAGTGTATCTGACTCTTGAGGGTGGTAGCCAGCGCCACTCTTAATACACGAGGAGAAGGGGACCTTCTTTTCAATCCCCGGGGCGTGACTCGAACGTCTACAGCCTGTCATGAGCGGGTTACTGGCGGGAAGCCCTCTTATGCCAGCTAGGCATCAAGGCTGCCAGAACCAAGACCCTCGCTAGGCTTTCACAGAATAATATAGTAAGGAAATGAGGGGCTCGTTAAGGAAATACAGAAAGATAGGTCGGCAGTCTACAATGCCAAAGGAGGCATAGGGGTGTGGTTAGGCTCTTTTCTTTTTCACTACGGTTAATTTGGTACATTTTTTTTAAATCTACAGAAGAAAGAAAGAAAGAAAAACACGTGCCCAGAGTGGGGACCGAACCCACGCCTTTCGATTACATGTCGAATGCCTTACCAATTCGGCTATCTGGGCGACTGTGTTCTCCTTCACTTTCTGGGCTAATTAAATTTACTAGAAGTGTATCTGACTCTTGAGGTTGGTAGCCAGCGCCACTCTGACTACACGGGGAGAAGGGGACCTTCTTTTCAACCCCCGGGGCATGACTCGAACGTCTACAGCCTGTCATGAGCGGGTTACTGGCGGGAAGCCCTCTTATGCTACCTAGGCATCAATCCTGCCAGAACCTAGACTCTCGCTTGGCTTTCGCAGAATAATATAGTAAGGAAATGAGGGGCTCGTTAAGGAAATACAGAAAGATAGGTCGGCAGTCTACAATGCCAAAGGAGGCATAGGGGTGTGGTTAGGCTCTTTTCTTTTTCACTACGGTTAATTAGGTACATTTTTTTAGATATACAGAAGAAAGAAAGAAAGAAAAACGCGCCCAGAGTGGGGACCGAACCCACGCCTTTCGATTCCATGTCGAATGCCTTACCAATTCGGCTATCTGGGCGACTGTGTTCTCCTTCACTTTCTGGGCTAATTAAATTTACTAGAAGTGTATCTGACTCTTGAGGGTGGTAGCCAGCGCAACTCTGACTACACGGGGAGAAGGGGACCTTCTTTTCAACCCCCGGGGCGTGACTCGAACGTCTACAGCCTGTCATGAGCGGGATACTGGTGGAAAGCCCTCTTATGCTACCCAGGCATCAAGGCTGCCAGAACCTAGACCCTCGCTAGGCTTTCGCAGAATAATATAGTAAGGAAATGAGGGGCTCGTTAAGGAAATACAGAAAGATAGGTCGGCAGTCTACAATGCCAAAGGAGGCATAGGGGTGTGGTTAGGCTCTTTTCTTTTTTACTACGGTTACTGAGATGAACATTTTTTTTAAATATACAGAAGCAAGAAAGAAAAACACGCGCCCAGAGTGGGGACTGAACCCACGCCTTTCGATTACATGTCGAATGCCTTACCAATTCGGCTATCTGGGCGACTGTGTTCTCCTTCACTTTCTGGGCTAATTAAATTTACTAGAAGTGTATCTGACTCTTGAGGGTGGTAGCCAGCGCCACTCTGACTACACGGGGAGAAGGGGACCTTCTGTTCAACCCCCGGGGCGTGACTCGAACGTCTACAGCCTGTCATGAGTGGGTTACTGGCAGGAAGCCCTCTTATGCTACCTAGGCATCAAGGCTGCCAGAACCTAGACCCTTGCTAGGCTTTCACAGAATAATATAGTAAGGAAATGAGGGGCTCGTTAAGGAAATACAGAAAGATAGGTCGGCAGTCTACAATGCCAAAGGAGGCATAGGGGTGTGGTTAGGCTCTTTTCTTTTTTACTACGGTTACTGAGGTGAACATTTTTTTTTAATATACAGAAGCAAGAAAGAAAAAGACGCGCCCAGAGTGGGGACTGAACCCACGCCTTTCGATTACATGTCGAATGCCTTACCAATTCGGCTATCTGGGCGACTGTGTTCTCCTTCACTTTCTGGGCTAATTAAATTTACTAGAAGTGTATCTGACTCTTGAGGGTTGTAGCCAGCGCCACTCTGACTACACGGGGAGAAGGGGACCTTCTGTTCAACCCCCGGGGCGTGACTCGAACGTCTACAGCCTGTCATGAGCGGGTAACTGGCGGGAAGCCCTCTTATGCTACCTAGGCATCAAGGCTGCCAGAACCTAGACCCTTGCTAGGCTTTCGCAGAATAATATAGTAAGGAAATGAGGGGCTCGTTAAGGAAATACAGAAAGATAGGTCGGCAGTCTACAATGCCAAAGGAGGCATAGGGGTGTGGTTAGGCTCTTTTCTTTTTCACTACGGTTAATTAAGTACATTTTTTTTAAATATACAGAAGAAAGAAAGAAAAACACGCGCCCAGAGTGGGGACCGAACCCACGCCTTTCGATTACATGTCGAATGCCTTACCAATTCGGCTATCTGGGCGACTGTGTTCTCCTTCACTTTCTGGGCTAATTAAATTTACTAGAAGTGTATCTGACTCTTGAGGGTGGTAGCCAGCGCCACTCTGACTACACGGGGAGAAGGGGACCTTCTGTTCAACCCCCGGGTCGTGACTCGAACGTCTACAGCCTGTCATGAGCGGGTTACTGGCGGGAAGCCCTCTTATGCTACCTAGGCATCAAGGCTGCCAGAACCGAGACCCTTGCTAGGCTTTCGCAGAATAATATAGTAATGAAATGAGGGGCTCGTTAAGGAAATACAGAAAGATAGGTCGGCAGTCTACAATGCCAAAGGAGGCATAGGGGTGTGGTTAGGCTCTTTTCTTTTTCACTACGGTTAATTAGGTACATTTTTTTTAAATATACAGAAGAAAGAAAGAAAGAAAAACACGCGCCCAGAGTGGGGACCGAACCCACGCCTTTCGATTCCATGTCGAATGCCTTACCAATTCGGCTATCTGGGCGACTGTGGTCTCCTTCACTTTCTGGGCTAATTAAATTTACTAGAAGTGTATCTGACTCTTGAGGGTGGTAGCCAGCGCCACTCTGACTGCACGGGGAGAAGGGGACCTTCTTTTCAAGCCCCGGGGCGTGACTCGAACGTTTAAAGCCTGTCATGAGCGGGTAACTGGCGGGAAGCACTCTTATGCTACCTAGGCATCAAGGCTGCCAGAACCTAGACCCTCGCTAGGCTTTCATAGAATAATATAGTAAGGAAATGAGGGGCTCGTTAAGGAAATACAGAAAGATAGGTCGGCAGTCTACAATGCCAAAGGAGGCATAGGGGTGTTGTTAGGCTCTTTTCTTTTTCACTACGGTTAATTAGGTACATGTTTTTTAAATATACAGAAGAAAGAAAGAAAGAAAAACACGCGCCCAGAGTGGGGACCGAACCCACGCCTTTCGATTACATGTCAAATGCCTTACCAATTCGGCTATCTGGGCGACTGTGTTCTCCTTCACTTTCTGGGCTAATTAAATTTACTAGAAGTGTATCTGACTCTTGAGGGTGGTAGCCAGCGCCACTCTGACTACACGGGGAGAAGGGGACCTTTTTTCAACCCCCGGGGCGTGACTCGAACGTCTACAGCCTGTCATGAGCGGGTTACTGGTGGGAAGCCCTCTTATGCTACCTAGGCATCAAGGCTGCCAGAACCAAGACCCTCGCTAGGCTTTCGCAGAATAATATAGTAAGGAAATGAGGGGCTCGTTAAGGAAATACAGAAAGATAGGTCGGCAGTCTACAATGCCAAAGGAGGCATAGGGGTGTGGTTAGGCTCTTTTCTTTTTTACTACGGTTACTGAGGTGAACATTTTTTTTAAATATACAGAAGCAAGCAAGAAAGAAAAACACGCGCCCAGAGTGGGGACCGAACCCACGCCTTTCGATTACATGTCGAGTGCCTTACCAATTCGGCTATCTGGGCGACTGTGTTCTCCTTCACTTTCTGGGCTAAAAAAATTTACTAGAAGTGTATCTGACTCTTGAGGGTGGTAGCCAGCGCCACTCTGACTACACGGGGAGAAGGGGACCTTCTTTTCAACCCCCGGGGCGTGACTCGAACGTCTAAAGCCTGTCATGAGCGGGTTACTGGCGGGAAGCACTCTTATGCTACCTAGGCATCAAGGCTGCCAGAACCTAGACCCTCGCTAGGCTTTCATAGAATAATATAGTAAGGAAATGAGGGGCTCGTTAAGGAAATACAGAAAGATAGGTCGGCAGTCTACAATGCCAAAGGAGGCATAGGGGTGTGGTTAGGCTCTTTTCTTTTTCACTACGGTTAATTAGGTACATGTTTTTTAAATATACAGAAGAAAGAAAGAAAGAAAAACGCGCCCAGAGTGGGGACCAAACCCACGCCTTTCGATTACATGTCGAATGCCTTACCAATTCGGCTATCTGGGCGACTGTGTTCTCCTTCACTTTCTGGGCTAATTAAATTTACTAGAAGTGTATCTGACTCTTGAGGGTGGTAGCCAGCGCCACTCTGACTACACGGGGAGAAGGGGACCTTCTTTTCAACCCCCGGGGCGTGATTCGAACGTCTACAGCCTGTCATGAGCGGGTTACTGGCGGGAAGCACTCTTATGCTACCTAGGCATCAAGGCTGCCAGAACCTAGACTCTCGCTAGGCTTTCGCAGAATAATATAGTAAGGAAATGAGGGGCTCGTTAAGGAAATACAGAAAGATAGGTCGGCAGTCTACAATGCCAAAGGAGGCATAGGGGTGTGGTTAGGCTCTTTTCTTTTTTACTACGGTTACTGAGGTGAACATTTTTTTTAAATATACAGAAGCAAGCAAGAAAGAAAAACACGCGCCCAGAGTGGGGACCGAACCCACGCCTTTCGATTACATGTCGAATGCCTTACCAATTCGGCTATCTGGGCGACTGTGTTCTCCTTCACTTTCTGGGCTAATTAAATTTACTAGAAGTGTATCTGACTCTTGAGGGTGGTAGCCAGCGCCACTCTGACTACACGGGGAGAAGGGGACCTTCTTTTCAACCCCCGGGGCGTGATTCGAACGTCTACAGCCTGTCATGAGCGGGTTACTGGCGGGAAGCCCTATTATGCTACCTAGGCATCAAGGCTGCCAGAACCTAGACCCTCGCTAGGATTTCGCAGAATAATATAGTAAGGAAATGAGGGGCTCGTTAAGGAAATACAGAAAGATAGGTCGGCAGTCTACAATGCCAAAGGAGGCATAGGGGTGTGGTTAGGCTCTTTTCTTTTTCACTACGGTTAATTAGGTAAATGTTTTTTAAATATACAGAAGAAAGAAAGAAAGAAAAACACGCGCCCAGAGTGGGGACCGAACCCACGCCTTTCGATTACATGTCGAATGCCTTAC
Organism: Haemaphysalis longicornis; assembly: GCF_048455015.1. NCBI lineage: Eukaryota > Metazoa > Arthropoda > Arachnida > Ixodida > Ixodidae > Haemaphysalis > Haemaphysalis longicornis. Next base: position 41,448,886 of record NW_027526203.1, on the reverse strand, counting down.
CAATTCGGCTATCTGGGCGACTGTGTTCTCCTTCACTTTCTGGGCTAATTAAATTTACTAGAAGTGTATCTGACTCTTGAGGTTGGGAGCCAGCGCCACTCTGACTACACGGGGAGAAGGGGACCTTCTTTTCAACCTCCGGGGCGTGACTCGAACGTCTAAAGCCTGTCATGAGCGGGTTACTGGCCGGAAGCCCTCTTATGCTACCTAGGCATCAAGGCTGCCAGAACCTAGACCCTCGCTAATCTTTCATAGAATAATATAGTAAAGAAACGAGGGGCTCGTTAAGGAAATACAGAAAGATAGGTCGGCAGTCTACAATGCCAAAGGAGGCATAGGGGTGTGGTTAAGCTCTTTTCTTTTTCACTACGGTTAATTAGGTACATGTTTTTTAAATATACAGAAGAAAGAAAGAAAGAAAAACACGCGCCCAGAGTGGGGACCGAACCCACGCCTTTCGATTACATGTCGAATGCCTTACCAATTCGGCTATCTGGGCGACTGTGTTCTCCTTCACTTTCTGGGCTAATTAAATTTACTAGAAGTGTTACTGACTCTTGAGGTTGGTAGCCAGTGCCACTCTGACTACACGGGGAGAAGGGGACCTTCTTTTCAACCCCCGGGGCGTGACTCGAACGTCTACAGCCTGTCATGAGCGGGTTACTGGCGGGAAGCCCTCTTATGCTACCTAGGCATCAAGGCTGCCAGAACCTAGACCCTCGCAGGCTTTCGCAGAATAATATAGTAAGGAAATGAGGGGCTCCTTAAGGAAATACAGAAAGATAGGTCGGCAGTCTACAATGCCAAAGGAGGCATAGGGGTGTGGTTAGGCTCTTTTCTTTTTCACTACGGTTACTGAGGTGAACATTTTTTTTTAAATATACTGAAGCAAGAAAGAAAAACGCGCCCAGAGTGGGGACTGAACCCACGCCTTTCGATTACATGTCGAATGCCTTACCAATTCGGCTATCTGGGCGCCTGTGTTTTCCTTCACTTTCTGGGCTAAGTAAATTTACTAGAAGTGTATCTGACTCTTGAGGGTGGTAGCCAGCGCCACTCTGACTACACGGGGAGAAGGGGACCTTCTTTTCAAACCCCGGGGCGTGACTCGAACGTCTACAGCCTGTCATGAGCGGGTTACTGGCGGGAAGCCCTCTTATGCTACCTAGGCATCAAGGCTGCCAGAACCTAGACCCTCGCTAGGCTTTCGCAGAATAATATAGTAAGGAAATGAGGGGCTCGTTAAGGAAATACAGAAAGATAGGTCGGCAGTCTACAATGCCAAAGGAGGCATAGGGGTGTGGTTAGGCTCTTTTCTTTTTCACTACGGTTAATTAGGTACATTTTTTAAAATATACAGAAGAAAGAAAGAAAGAAAAACACGCGCCCAGAGTGGGGACCGAACCCACGCCTTTCGATTACATGTCGAGTGCCTTACCAATTCGGCTATCTGGGCGACTGTGTTCTCCTTCACTTTCTGGGCTAAAAAAATTTACTAGAAGTGTATCTGACTCTTGAGGGTGGTAGCCAGCGCCACTCTGACTACACGGGGAGAAGGGGACCTTCTTTTCAACCCCCGGGGCGTGACTCGAACGTCTAAAGCCTGTCATGAGCGGGTTACTGGCGGGAAGCACTCTTATGCTACCTAGGCATCAAGGCTGCCAGAACCTAGACTCTCGCTAGGCTTTCGCAGAATAATATAGTAAGGAAATGAGGGGCTCGTTAAGGAAATACAGAAAGATAGGTCGGCAGTCTACAATGCCAAAGGAGGCATAGGGGTGTGGTTAGGCTCTTTTCTTTTTTACTACGGTTACTGAGGTGAACATTTTTTTAAATATACAGAAGCAAGCAAGAAAGAAAAACACGCGCCCAGAGTGGGGACCGAACCCACGCCTTTCGATTACATGTCGAATGCCTTACCAATTCGGCTATCTGGGCGACTGTGTTCTCCTTCACTTTCTGGGCTAATTAAATTTACTAGAAGTGTATCTGACTCTTGAGGGTGGTAGCCAGCGCCACTCTGACTACACGGGGAGAAGGGGACCTTCTTTTCAACCCCCGGGGCGTGATTCGAACGTCTACAGCCTGTCATGAGCGGGTTACTGGCGGGAAGCCCTATTATGCTACCTAGGCATCAAGGCTGCCAGAACCAAGACCCTCGCTAGGATTTCGCAGAATAATATAGTAAGGAAATGAGGGGCTCGTTAAGGAAATACAGAAAGATAGGTCGGCAGTCTACAATGCCAAAGGAGGCATAGGGGTGTGGTTAGGCTCTTTTCTTTTTCACTACGGTTAATTAGGTAAATGTTTTTTAAATATACAGAAGAAAGAAAGAAAGAAAAACACGTGCCCAGAGTGGGGACCGAACCCACGCCTTTCGAGTACATGTCGAATGCCTTACCAATTCGGCTATCTGGGCGACTGTGTTCTCCTTCACTTTCTGGGCTAATTAAATTTACTAGAAGTGTATCTGACTCTTGAGGTTGGGAGCCAGCGCCACTCTGACTACACGGGGAGAAGGGGACCTTCTTTTCAACCTCCGGGGCGTGACTCGAACGTCTAAAGCCTGTCATGAGCGGGTTACTGGCCGGAAGCCCTCTTATGCTACCTAGGCATCAAGGCTGCCAGAACCTAGACCCTCGCTAATCTTTCATAGAATAATATAGTAAGGAAACGAGGGGCTCGTTAAGGAAATACAGAAAGATAGGTCGGCAGTCTACAATGCCAAAGGAGGCATAGGGGTGTGGTTAAGCTCTTTTCTTTTTCACTACGGTTAATTAGGTACATGTTTTTTAAATATACAGAAGAAAGAAAGAAAGAAAAACACGCGCCCAGAGTGGGGACCGAACCCACGCCTTTCGATTACATGTCGAATGCCTTACCAATTCGGCTATCTGGGCGACTGTGTTCTCCTTCACTTTCTGGGCTAATTAAATTTACTAGAAGTGTTACTGACTCTTGAGGTTGGTAGCCAGTGCCACTCTGACTACACGGGGAGAAGGGGACCTTCTTTTCAACCCCCGGGGCGTGACTCGAACGTCTACAGCCTGTCATGAGCGGGTTACTGGCGGGAAGCCCTCTTATGCTACCTAGGCATCAAGGCTGCCAGAACCTAGACCCTCGCAGGCTTTCGCAGAATAATATAGTAAGGAAATGAGGGGCTCCTTAAGGAAATACAGAAAGATAGGTCGTCAGTCTACAATGCCAAAGGAGGCATAGGGGTGTGGTTAGGCTCTTTTCTTTTTCACTACGGTTACTGAGGTGAACATTTTTTTTTAAATATACTGAAGCAAGAAAGAAAAACGCGCCCAGAGTGGGGACTGAACCCACGCCTTTCGATTACATGTCGAATGCCTTACCAATTCGGCTATCTGGGCGCCTGTGTTTTCCTTCACTTTCTGGGCTAAGTAAATTTACTAGAAGTGTATCTGACTCTTGAGGGTGGTAGCCAGCGCCACTCTGACTACACGGGGAGAAGGGGACCTTCTTTTCAAACCCCGGGGCGTGACTCGAACGTCTACAGCCTGTCATAAGCGGGTTACTGGCGGGAAGCCCTCTTATGCTACCTAGGCATCAAGGCTGCCAGAACCTAGACCCTCGCTAGGCTTTCGCAGAATAATATAGTAAGGAAATGAGGGGCTCGTTAAGGAAATACAGAAAGATAGGTCGGCAGTCTACAATGCCAAAGGAGGCATAGGGGTGTGGTTAGGCTCTTTTCTTTTTCACTACGGTTAATTAGGTACATTTTTTAAAATATACAGAAGAAAGAAAGAAAGAAAAACACGCGCCCAGAGTGGGGACCGAACCCACGCCTTTCGATTACATGTCGAGTGCCTTACCAATTCGGCTATCTGGGCGACTGTGTTCTCCTTCACTTTCTGGGCTGATTAAATTTACTAGAAGTGTATCTGACTCTTGAGGGTGGTAGCCAGCGCCACTCTGACTACACGGGGAGAAGGGGACCTTCTTTTCAACCCCCGGGGCGTGACTCGAACGTCTAAAGCCTGTCATGAGCGGGTTACTGGCGGGAAGCACTCTTATGCTACCTAGGCATCAAGGCTGCCAGAACCTAGACCCTCGCTAGGCTTTCATAGAATAATATAGTAAGGAAATGAGGGGCTCGTTAAGGAAATACAGAAAGATAGGTCGGCAGTCTACAATGCCAAAGGAGGCATAGGGGTGTGGTTAGGCTCTTTTCTTTTTCACTACGGTTAATTAGGTACATGTTTTTTAAATATACAGAAGAAAGAAAGAAAGAAAAACGCGCCCAGAGTGGGGACCGAACCCACGCCTTTCGATTACATGTCGAATGCCTTACCAATTCGGCTATCTGGGCGACTGTGTTCTCCTTCACTTTCTGGGCTAATTAAATTTACTAGAAGTGTATCTGACTCTTGAGGGTGGTAGCCAGCGCCACTCTGACTACACGGGGAGAAGGGGACCTTCTTTTCAACCCCCGGGGCGTGATTCGAACGTCTACAGCCTGTCATGAGCGGGTTACTGGCGGGAAGCACTCTTATGCTACCTAGGCATCAAGGCTGCCAGAACCTAGACTCTCGCTAGGCTTTCGCAGAATAATATAGTAAGGAAATGAGGGGCTCGTTAAGGAAATACAGAAAGATAGGTCGGCAGTCTACAATGCCAAGGGAGGCATAGGGGTGTGGTTAGGCTCTTTTCTTTTTCACTACGGTTAATTAGGTACATTTTTTTTAGATATACAGAAGAAAGAAAGAAAGAAAAACACGCGCCCAGAGTGGGGACCGAACCCACGCCTTTTGATTACATGTCGAATGCCTTACCAATTCGGCTATCTGGGCGACTGTGTTCTCCTTCACTTTCTGGGCTAATTAAATTTACTAGAAGTGTATCTGACTCTTGAGGGTGGTAGCCAGCGCCACTCTGACTACACGGGGAGAAGGGGACCTTCTTTTCAACCCCCGGGGCGTGACTCGAACGTCTACAGCCTGTCATGAGCGGGTTACTGGCGGGAAGCCCTCTTATGCTACCTAGGCATCAAGGCTGCCAGAACCTAGACCCTCGCTAGGATTTCGCAGAATAATATAGTAAGGAAATGAGGGGCTCGTTAAGGAAATACAGAAAGATAGGTCGGCAGTCTACAATGCCAAAGGAGGCATAGGGGTGTGGTTAGGCTCTTTTCTTTTTCACTACGGTTAATTAGGTAAATGTTTTTTAAATATACAGAAGAAAGAAAGAAAAACACGCGCTCAGAGTGGGGACCGAACCCACGCCTTTCGATTACATGTCGAATGCCTTACCAATTCGGCTATCTGGGCGACTGTGTTCTCCTTCACTTTCTGGGCTAATTAAATTTACTAGAAGTGTATCTGACTCTTGAGGTTGGGAGCCAGCGCCACTCTGACTACACGGGGAGAAGGGGACCTTCTTTTCAACCCCCGGGGCGTGACTCGAACGTCTAAAGCCTGTCATGAGCGGGTTACTGGCCGGAAGCCCTCTTATGCTACCTAGGCATCAAGGCTGCCAGAACCTAGACCCTCGCTAATCTTTCATAGAATAATATAGTAAGGAAACGAGGGGCTCGTTAAGGAAATACAGAAAGATAGGTCGGCAGTCTACAATGCCAAAGGAGGCATAGGGGTGTGGTTAAGCTCTTTTCTTTTTCACTACGGTTAATTAGGTACATGTTTTTTAAATATACAGAAGAAAGAAAGAAAGAAAAACACGCGCCCAGAGTGGGGACTGAACCCACGCCTTTCGATTACATGTCGAATGCCTTACCAATTCGGCTATCTGGGCGACTGTGTTCTCCTTCACTTTCTGGGCTAATTAAATTTACTAGAAGTGTTACTGACTCTTGAGGTTGGTAGCCAGTGCCACTCTGACTACACGGGGAGAAGGGGACCTTCTTTTCAACCCCCGGGGCGTGACTCGAACGTCTACAGCCTGTCATGAGCGGGTTACTGGCGGGAAGCCCTCTTATGCTACCTAGGCATCAAGGCTGCCAGAACCTAGACCCTCGCAGGCTTTCGCAGAATAATATAGTAAGGAAATGAGGGGCTCCTTAAGGAAATACAGAAAGATAGGTCGGCAGTCTACAATGCCAAAGGAGGCATAGGGGTGTGGTTAGGCTCTTTTCTTTTTCACTACGGTTACTGAGGTGAACATTTTTTTAAAATATACTGAAGCAAGAAAGAAAAACACGCGCCCAGAGTGGGGACTGAACCCACGCCTTTCGATTACATGTCGAATGCCTTACCAATTCGGCTATCTGGGCGCCTGTGTTTTCCTTCACTTTCTGGGCTAAGTAAATTTACTAGAAGTGTATCTGACTCTTGAGGGTGGTAGCCAGCGCCACTCTGACTACACGGGGAGAAGGGGACCTTCTTTTCAAACCCCGGGGCGTGACTCGAACGTCTACAGCCTGTCATGAGCGGGTTACTGGCGGGAAGCCCTCTTATGCTACCTAGGCATCAAGGCTGCCAGAACCTAGACCCTCGCTAGGCTTTCGCAGAATAATATAGTAAGGAAATGAGGGGCTCGTTAAGGAAATACCGAAAGATAGGTCGGCAGTCTACAATGCCAAAGGAGGCATAGGGGTGTGGTTAGGCTCTTTTCTTTTTCACTACGGTTAATTAGGTACATTTTTTTAAATATACAGAAGAAAGCAAGAACGAAAAACACGCGCCCAGAGTGGGGACCGAACCCACGCCTTTCGATTACATGTCGAGTGCCTTACCAATTCGGCTATCTGGGCGACTGTGTTCTCCTTCACTTTCTGGGCTAATTAAATTTACTAGAAGTGTATCTGACTCTTGAGGGTGGTAGCCAGCGCCACTCTGACTACACGGGGAGAAGGGGACCTTCTTTTCAACCCCCGGGGCGTGACTCGAACGTCTAAAGCCTGTCATGAGCGGGTTACTGGCGGGAAGCACTCTTATGCTACCTAGGCATCAAGGCTGCCAGAACCTAGACCCTCGCTAGGCTTTCATAGAATAATATAGTAAGGAAATGAGGGGCTCGTTAAGGAAATACAGAAAGATAGGTCGGCAGTCTACAATGCCAAAGGAGGCATAGGGGTGTGGTTAGGCTCTTTTCTTTTTCACTACGGTTAATTAGGTACATGTTTTTTAAATATAAAGAAGAAAGAAAGAAAGAAAAACGCGCCCAGAGTGGGGACCGAACCCACGCCTTTCGATTACATGTCGAATGCCTTACCAATTCGGCTATCTGGGCGACTGTGTTCTCCTTCACTTTCTGGGCTAATTAAATTTACTAGAAGTGTATCTGACTCTTGAGGGTGGTAGCCAGCGCCACTCTGACTACACGGGGAGAAGGGGACCTTCTTTTCAACCCCCGGGGCGTGATTCGAACGTCTACAGCCTGTCATGAGTGGGTTACTGGCGGGAAGCACTCTTATGCTACCTAGGCATCAAGGCTGCCAGAACCTAGACTCTCGCTAGGCTTTCGCAGAATAATATAGTAAGGAAATGAGGGGCTCGTTAAGGAAATACAGAAAGATAGGTCGGCAGTCTACAATGCCAAAGGAGGCATAGGGGTGTGGTTAGGCTCTTTTCTTTTTCACTACGGTTAATTAGGTACATTTTTTTAGATATACAGAAGAAAGAAAGAAAGAAAAACACGCGCCCAGAGTGGGGACCGAACCCACGCCTTTTGATTACATGTCGAATGCCTTACCAATTCGGCTATCTGGGCGACTGTGTTCTCCTTCACTTTCTGGGCTAATTAAATTTACTAGAAGTGTATCTTACTCTTGAGGGTGGTAGCCAGCGCCACTCTGACTACACGGGGAGAAGGGGACCTTCTTTTCAACCCCTGGGCGTGACTCGAACGTCTACAGCCTGTCATGAGCGGGTTACTGGCGGGAAGCCCTCTTATGCTACCTAGGTATCAAGGCTCCCAGAACCTAGACCCTGGCTAGGCTTTCGCAGAATAATATAGTAAGGAAATAAGGGGCTCGTTAAGGAAATACAGAAAGATAGGTCGGCAGTCTACAATGCCAAAGGAGGCATAGGGGTGTGGTTAGGCTCTTTTCTTTTTTACTATGGTTACTGAGGTGAACATTTTTTTAAATATACAGAAGCAAGAAAGAAAGAAAAACACGCGCCCAGAGTGGGGACCGAACCCACGCCTTTCGATTACATGTCGAATGCCTTACCAATTCGGCTATCTGGGCGACTGTGTTCTCCTTCACTTTCTGGGCTAATTAATTTACTAGAAGTGTATCTGACTCTTGAGGGTGGTAGCCAGCACCACTCTGACTGCACGGGGAGAAGGGGACCTTCTTTTCAACCCCCGGGGCGTGATTCGAACGTCTACAGCCTGTCATGAGCGGGTTACTGGCGGGAAGCCCTATTATGCTACCTAGGCATCAAGGCTGCCAGAACCTAGACCCTCGCTAGGATTTCGCAGAATAATATAGTAAGGAAAGGAGGGGCTCGTTAAGGAAATACAAAAAGATAGGTCGGCAGTCTAAAATGCCAAAGGAGGCTAAGGGGTGTGGTTAGGCTCTTTTCTTTTTCACTACGGTTAATTAGGTATATTTTTTTAGATATACAGAAGAAAGAAAGAAAAACGCGCCAAGAGTGGGGACCGAACCCACGCCTTTCGATTACATGTCGAATGCCTTACCAATTCGGCTATCTGGGCGACTGTGTTCTCCTTCACTTTCTGTGCTAATTAAATTTACTAGAAGTGTATCTGACTCTTGAGGGTGGTAGCCAGCGCCACTCTGACTACACGAGGAGAAGGGGACTTCCTTTCACCCCCCGGGGCGTGACTCGAACGTCTACAGCCTGTCATGAGCAGGAAACTGGGGGGAAGCCCTCTTATGCTACCTAGGCATCAAGGTTGCCAGAACCTAGACCCTCGCAGGCTTTCGCAGAATAATATAGTAAGGAAATGAGGGGCTCGTTAAGGAAATACAGAAAGATCGGTCGGACGTCTACAATGCCAATGGAGGCATAGGGGTGTGGTTAGGCTCTTTTCTTTTTCTTTTTCACTACGGTTAATTAGGTACATTTTTTTAGATATACAGAAGAAAGAAAGAAAGAAAAACACGCGCCCAGAGTGGGGACCGAACCCACGCCTTTCGATTACATGTCGAATGCCTTACCAATTCGGCTATCTGGGCGACTGTGTTCTCCTTCACTTTCTGGGCTAATTAAATTTACTAGAAGTGTATCTGACTCTTGAGGGTGGTAGCCAGCGCCACTCTGACTACACGAGGAGAAGGGGACCTTCCTTTCAACCCCCGGGGCGTGACTCGAACGTCTACAGCCTGTCATGAGCAGGTTACTGGCGGGAAGCCCTCTTATGCTACCTAGGCATCAAGGCTGCCAGAACCTAGACTCTCGCAGGCTTTCGCAGAATAATATAGTAAGGAAATGAGGGGCTCGTTAAGGAAATACAGAAAGATCGGTCGGCAGTCTACAATGCCAATGGAGGCATAGGGGTGTGGTTAGGCTCTTTTCTTTTTCACTACGGTTAATTAGCTACATTTTTTTAGATATACAGAAGAAAGAAAGAAAGAAAAACACGCGCCCAGAGTGGGGACCGAACCCACTCCTTTCGATTACATGTCGAATGCCTTACCAATTCGCCTATCTGGGCGACTGTGTTCTCCTTCACTTTCTGGGCTAATTAATTTTACTAGAAGTGTATCTGACTCTTGGGGGTGGTAGCCAGCGCCACTCTGACTACACGGGAAGAAGGGGACCTTCTTTTCTACCCCCGGGGCGCGACTCGAACGTCTACAGCTTGTCATGAGCGGGATACTGGCGGGAAGCCCTCTTATGCTACCTAGGCATCAAGGCTGCCAGAACCTAGACCCTCGCAGGCTTTCGCAGAATAATATAGTAAGGAAATGTGGGGCTCGTTAAGGAAATACAGAAAGATCGATCGGTAGTCTACAATGCCAATGGAGGCATAGGGGTGTGGTTAGGCTCTTTTCTTTTTCACTACGGTTAATTAGGTACATTTTTTTAGATATACAGAAGAAAGAAGGAAAGAAAAACACGCGCCCAGAGTGGGGACCGAACCCACGCGTTTCGATTACATGTCGAATGCCTTACCAATTCGGCTATCTGGGCGACTGTGTTCTCCTTCACTTTCTGGGCTAATTAAATTTACTAGAAGTGTATCTGACTCTTGAGGGTGGTAGCCAGCGCCACTCTGACTACACGGGGAGAAGGGGACCTTTTTTTCAACCCCCGGGGCGTGACTCGAACGTCTACAGCCTGTCATGAGCGGGTTACTGGCGGGAAGCCCTCTTATGCTACCTAGGCATCAAGGCTGCCAGAACCTAGACCCTCGCTAGGCTTTCGCAGAATCATATAGTAAGGAAATGAGGGGCTCGTTAAGGAAATACAGAAAGATAGGTCGGCAGTCTACAATGCCAAAGGAGGCATAGGGGTGTGGTTAACCTCTTTTCTTTTTCACTACGGTTAATTAGGTACATTTTTTTTAAATATACAGAAGAAAGAAAGTAAGAAAATCACGCGCCCAGAGTGGGGACCGAACCCACGCCTTTCGATTACATGTCGAATGCCTTACCAATTCGGCTATCGGGGCGACTGTGTTCTTGACTTTCTGGGCAATTTATATTTACTAGAAGTGTATTTGACACTTGAGGGTGGTAGCCAGCGCCACTCTGACTACACGGGGAGAAGGGAACCTTCTTTTCAACCCCCGGGGCGTGACTCGAACGTCTACAGCCTGTCATGAGCGGGTTACTGGCGGGAAGCCCTCTTATGCTACCTAGGCATCAAGGCCGCCAGAAACTAGACCCTCGCTAGGCTTTCGCAGAATAATATAGTAAGGAAATGAGGGGCTCGTTAAGGAAATACAGAAAGATAGGTCGGCAGTCTACAATGCCAAAGGAGGCATAGGGGTGTGGTTAGGCTCTTTTCTTTTTGACTACGGTTAATTAGGTACATTTTTTTTAAATATACAGAAGAAAGAAAGAAAGAAAAACACGCGCCCAGAGAGGGGACCGAACCCACGCCTTTCGATTACATGTCGAATGCCTTACAAATTCGGCTATCTGGGCGACTGTGTTCTCCTTCACTTTCTGGGCTAATTAAATTTACTAGAAGTGTATCTTACTCTTGAGGGTGGTAGCCAGCGCCACTCTGACTACACGGGGAGAAGGGGACCTTCTTTTCAACCCCCGGGGCGTGACTCAAACGTCTACAGCCTGTCATGAGCGGGTTACTGGCGGGAAGCCCTCTTATGCTACCTAGGCATCAAGGCTGCCAGAACCTAGACCCTCGCTAGGCTTTCACAGAATAATATAGTAAGGAAATGAGGGGCTCGTTAAGGAAATACAGAAAGATAGGTCGGCAGTCTACAATGCCAAAGGAGGCATAGGGGTGTGGTTATGCTCTTTTCTTTTTCACTACGGGTTATTAGGTACATTTTTTTTAAATATACAGAAGAAAGAAAGAAAGAAAAACACGCGCCCAGAGTGGGGACCGAACCCACGCGTTTCGATTACATGTCGAATGCCTTACCAATTCGGCTATCTGGGCGACTGTGTTCTCCTTCACATTCTGGGCTAATTAAATTTACTAGAAGTGTATCTGACTCTTGAGGGTGGTAGCCAGCGCCACTCTGACTACACGGGGAGAAGGGGACCTTTTTTTCAACCCCCGGGGCGTGACTCGAACGTCTACAGCCTGTCATGAGCGGGTTACTGGCGGGAAGCCCTCTTATGCTACCTAGGCATCAAGGCTGCCAGAACCTAGACCCTCGCTAGGCTTTCGCAGAATCATATAGTAAGGAAATGAGGGGCTCGTTAAGGAAATACAGAAAGATAGGTCGGCAGTCTACAATGCCAAAGGAGGCATAGGGGTGTGGTTAGGCTCTTTTCTTTTTCACTACGGTTAATTAGGTACATTTTTTTTAAATATACACAAGAAAGAAAGAAAGAAAAACACGCGCCCAGAGAGGGGACCGAACCCACGCCTTTCGATTACATGTCGAATGCCTTACAAATTCGGCTATATGGGCGACTGTGTTCTCCTTCACTTTCTGGGCTAATTAAATTTACTAGAAGTGTATCTGACTCTTGAGGGTGGTAGCCAGCGCCACTCTGACTACACGGGGAGAAGGGGACCTTCTTTTCAACCCCCGGGGCGTGACTCGAACGTCTACAGCCTGTCATGAGCGGGTTACTGGCGGGAAGCCCTCTTATGCTACCTAGGCATCAAGGCTGCCAGAACCTAGACCCTCGCTAGGCTTTCGCAGAATAATATAGTAAGGAAATGAGGGGCTCGTTAAGGAAATACAGAAAGATAGGTCGGCAGTCTACAATGCCAAAGGAGGCATAGGGGTGTGGTTAACCTCTTTTCTTTTTCACTACGGTTAATTAGGTACATTTTTTTTAAATATACAGAACAAAGAAAGAAAGAAAAACACGCGCCAAGAGTGGGGACCGAACCCACGCCTTTCGATTACATGTCGAATGCCTTACCAATTCTCGCTATCTGGGCGACTGTGTTCTCCTTCACTTTCTGGGCTAATTAAATTTACTAGAAGTGTATCTGACTCTTGAGGGTGGTAGCCAGCGCCACTCTGACTACACGGGGAGAAGGGGACCTTCTTTTCAACCCCCGGGGCGTGACTCGAACGTCTACAGCCTGTCATGAGCAGGTTACTGGCGGGAAGCCTTCTTATGCTACCTAGGCATCAAGGCTGCCAGAACCTAGACCCTCGCTAGGCTTTCACAGAATAATATAGTAAGGAAATGAGGGGCTCGTTAAGGAAATACAGAAAGATAGGTCGGCAGTCTACAATGCCAAAGGAGGCATAGGGGTGTGGTTAGGCTCTTTTCTTTTTCACTACGGTTAATTAGGTACATTTTTTTTAAATATACACAAGAAAGAAAGAAAAACACGCGCCCAGAGAGGGGACCGAACCCACGCCTTTCGATTACATGTCGAATGCCTTACAAATTCGGCTATATGGGCGACTGTGTTCTCCTTCACTTTCTGGGCTAATTAAATTTACTAGAAGTGTATCTGACTCTTGAGGGTGGTAGCCAGCGCCACTCTGACTACACGGGGAGAAGGGGACCTTCTTTTCAACACCCGGGGCGTGACTCGAACGTCTACAGCCTGTCATGAGCGGGTTACTGGCGGGAAGCCCTCTTATGCTACCTAGGCATCAAGGCTGCCAGAACCTAGACCCTCGCTAGGCTTTCGCAGAATCATATAGTAAGGAAATGAGGGGCTCGTTAAGGAAATACAGAAAGATAGGTCGGCAGTCTACAATGCCAAAGGAGGCATAGGGGTGTGGTTAGGCTCTTTTCTTTTTCACTACGGTTAATTAGGTACATTTTTTTTAAATATACACAAGAAAGAAAGAAAGAAAAACACGCGCCCAGAGAGGGGACCGAACCCACGCCTTTCGATTACATGTCGAATGCCTTACAAATTCGGCTATATGGGCGACTGTGTTCTCCTTCACTTTCTGGGCTAATTAAATTTACTAGAAGTGTATCTGACTCTTGAGGGTGGTAGCCAGCGCCACTCTGACTACACGGGGAGAAGGGGACCTTCTTTTCAACCCCCGGGGCGTGACTCGAACGTCTACAGCCTGTCATGAGCGGGTTACTGGCGGGAAGCCCTCTTATGCTACCTAGGCATCAAGGCTGCCAGAACCTAGACCCTCGCTAGGCTTTCGCAGAATAATATAGTAAGGAAATGAGGGGCTCGTTAAGGAAATACAGAAAGATAGGTCGGCAGTCTACAATGCCAAAGGAGGCATAGGGGTGTGGTTAACCTCTTTTCTTTTTCACTACGGTTAATTAGGTACATTTTTTTTAAATATACAGAACAAAGAAAGAAAGAAAAACACGCGCCAAGAGTGGGGACCGAACCCACGCCTTTCGATTACATGTCGAATGCCTTACCAATTCTCGCTATCTGGGCGACTGTGTTCTCCTTCACTTTCTGGGCTAATTAAATTTACTAGAAGTGTATCTGACTCTTGAGGGTGGTAGCCAGCGCCACTCTGACTACACGGGGAGAAGGGGACCTTCTTTTCAACCCCCGGGGCGTGACTCGAACGTCTACAGCCTGTCATGAGCAGGTTACTGGCGGGAAGCCTTCTTATGCTACCTAGGCATCAAGGCTGCCAGAACCTAGACCCTCGCTAGGCTTTCACAGAATAATGTAGTAAGGAAATGAGGGGCTCGTTAAGGAAATACAGAAAGATAGGTCGGCAGTCTACAATGCCAAAGGAGGCATAGGGGTGTGGTTAGGCTCTTTTCTTTTTCACTACGGTTAATTAGGTACATTTTTTTTAAATATACACAAGAAAGAAAGAAAAACGCGCCCAGAGAGGGGACCGAACCCACGCCTTTCGATTACATGTCGAATGCCTTACAAATTCGGCTATATGGGCGACTGTGTTCTCCTTCACTTTCTGGGCTAATTAAATTTACTAGAAGTGTATCTGACTCTTGAGGGTGGTAGCCAGCGCCACTCTGACTACACGGGGAGAAGGGGACCTTCTTTTCAACACCCGGGGCGTGACTCGAACGTCTACAGCCTGTCATGAGCGGGTTACTGGCGGGAAGCCCTCTTATGCTACCTAGGCATCAAGGCTGCCAGAACCTAGACCCTCGCTAGGCTTTCGCAGAATCATATAGTAAGGAAATGAGGGGCTCGTTAAGGAAATACAGAAAGATAGGTCGGCAGTCTACAATGCCAAAGGAGGCATAGGGGTGTGGTTAGGCTCTTTTCTTTTTCACTACGGTTAATTAGGTACATTTTTTTTAAATATACACAAGAAAGAAAGAAAGAAAAACACGCGCCCAGAGAGGGGACCGAACCCACGCCTTTCGATTACATGTCGAATGCCTTACAAATTCGGCTATATGGGCGACTGTGTTCTCCTTCACTTTCTGGGCTAATTAAATTTACTAGAAGTGTATCTGACTCTTGAGGGTGGTAGCCAGCGCCACTCTGACTACACGGGGAGAAGGGGACCTTCTTTTCAACCCCCGGGGCGTGACTCGAACGTCTACAGCCTGTCATGAGCGGGTTACTGGCGGGAAGCCCTCTTATGCTACCTAGGCATCAAGGCTGCCAGAACCTAGACCCTCGCTAGGCTTTCGCAGAATAATATAGTAAGGAAATGAGGGGCTCGTTAAGGAAATACAGAAAGATAGGTCGGCAGTCTACAATGCCAAAGGAGGCATAGGGGTGTGGTTAACCTCTTTTCTTTTTCACTACGGTTAATTAGGTACATTTTTTTTAAATATACAGAACAAAGAAAGAAAGAAAAACACGCGCCAAGAGTGGGGACCGAACCCACGCCTTTCGATTACATGTCGAATGCCTTACCAATTCTCGCTATCTGGGCGACTGTGTTCTCCTTCACTTTCTGGGCTAATTAAATTTACTAGAAGTGTATCTGACTCTTGAGGGTGGTAGCCAGCGCCACTCTGACTACACGGGGAGAAGGGGACCTTCTTTTCAACCCCCGGGGCGTGACTCGAACGTCTACAGCCTGTCATGAGCAGGTTACTGGCGGGAAGCCTTCTTATGCTACCTAGGCATCAAGGCTGCCAGAACCTAGACCCTCGCTAGGCTTTCGCAGAATAATATAGTAAGGAAATGAGGGGCTCGTTAAGGAAATACAGAAAGATAGGTCGGCAGTCTACAATGCCAAAGGAGGCATATGGGTGTGGTTAGGCTCTTTTCTTTTTCACTACGGTTAATTAGGTACATTTTTTTTAAATATACACAAGAAAGAAAGAAAGAAAAACACGCGCCCCGAGAGGGGACCGAACCCACGCCTTTCGATTACATGTCGAATGCCTTACAAATTCGGCTATATGGGCGACTGTGTTCTCCTTCACTTTCTGGGCTAATTAAATTTACTAGAAGTGTATCTGACTCTTGAGGGTGGTAGCCAGCGCCACTCTGACTACACGGGGAGAAGGGGACCTTCTTTTCAACCCCCGGGGCGTGACTCGAACGTCTACAGCCTGTCATGAGCGGGTTACTGGCGGGAAGCCCTCTTATGCTACCTAGGCATCAAGGCTGCCAGAACCTAGACCCTCGCTAGGCTTTCGCAGAATAATATAGTAAGGAAATGAGGGGCTCGTTAAGGAAATACAGAAAGATAGGTCGGCAGTCTACAATGCCAAAGGAGGCATAGGGGTGTGGTTAACCTCTTTTCTTTTTCACTACGGTTAATTAGGTACATTTTTTTTAAATATACAGAACAAAGAAAGAAAGAAAAACACGCGCCAAGAGTGGGGACCGAACCCACGCCTTTCGATTACATGTCGAATGCCTTACCAATTCTCGCTATCTGGGCGACTGTGTTCTCCTTCACTTTCTGGGCTAATTAAATTTACTAGAAGTGTATCTGACTCTTGAGGGTGGTAGCCAGCGCCACTCTGACTACACGGGGAGAAGGGGACCTTCTTTTCAACCCCCGGGGCGTGACTCGAACGTCTACAGCCTGTCATGAGCAGGTTACTGGCGGGAAGCCTTCTTATGCTACCTAGGCATCAAGGCTGCCAGAACCTAGACCCTCGCTAGGCTTTCGCAGAATAATATATTAAGGAAATGAGGGGCTCGTTAAGGAAATACAGAAAGATAGGTCGGCAGTCTACAATGCCAAAGGAGGCATAGGGGTGTGGTTAGGCTCTTTTCTTTTTCACTACGGTTAATTAGGTACATTTTTTTTAAATATACACAAGAAAGAAAGAAAGAAAAACACGCGCCCAGAGTGGGGACCGAACCCACGCCTTTCGATTACATGTCGAATGCCTTACAAATTCGGCTATCTGGGCGACTGTGTTCTCCTTCACTTTCTGGGCTAATTAAATTTACTAGAAGTGTATCTTACTCTTGAGGGTGGTAGCCAGCGCCACTCTGACTACACGGGGAAAAGGGGATCTTTTTTTCAACCCCCGGGGCGTGACTCGAACGTCGACAGCCTGTCATGAGCGGGTTACTGGCGGGAAGCCCTCTTATGCTACCTAGGAATCAAGGCTGCCAGAACCTAGACCCTCGCTAGGCTTTCGGAGAATCATATAGTAAGGAAATGAGGGGCTCGTTAAGGAAATACAGAAAGATAGGTCGGCAGTCTACAATGCCAAAGGAGGCATAGGGGTGTGGTTAGGCTCTTTTCTTTTTCACTACGGTTAATTAGGTACATTTTTTTTAAATATACAGAAGCAAGAAAGAAAAACACGCGCCCAGAGTGGGGACCGAACCTACGCCTTTCGATTACATGTCGAATGCCTTACAAATTCGGCTATCTGGGCGACTGTGTTCTCCTTCACTTTCTGGGCTAATTAAAATTACTAGAAGTGTATCTGACTCTTGAGGGTGGTAGCCAGCGCCACTCTGACTACACGGGGAGAAGGGGACCTTCTGTTCAACCCCCGGGGCGTGACTCGAACGTCTACAGCCTGTCATGAGCGGATTACTGGCGGGAAGCCCTCTTATGCTACCTAGGCATCAAGGCTGCCAGAACCTAGACCCTCGCTAGGCTTTCACAGAATAATATAGTAAGGAAATGAGGGGCTCGTTAAGGAAATACAGAAAGATAGGTCGGCAGTCTACAATGCCAAAGGAGGCATAGGGGTGTGGTTAGGCTCTTTTCTTTTTCACTACGGTTAATTAGGTACATTTTTTTTAAATATACAGAAGAAAGAAAGAAAGAAAAACACGCGCCCAGAGTGGGGACCGAACCCACGCCTTTCGATTACATGTCGAATGCCTTACCAATTCGGCTATCTGGGCGACTGTGTTCTCCTTCACTTTCTGGGCTAATTAAATTTACTAGAAGTGTATCTGACTCTTGAGGGTGGTAGCCAGCGCCACTCTGACTACACGGGAGAAGGGGACCTTTTTTTCAACCCCCGGGGCGTGACTCGAACGTCTACAGCCTGTCATGAGCGGGTTACTGGCGGGAAGCCCTCTTATGCTACCTAGGCATCAAGGCTGCCAGAACCTAGACCCTCGCTAGGCTTTCGCAGAATCATATAGTAAGGAAATGAGGGGCTCGTTAAGGAAATACAGAAAGATAGGTCGGCAGTCTACAATGCCAAAAGAGGCATAGGGGTGTGGTTAACCTCTTTTCTTTTTCACTACGGTTAACTAGGTACATTTTTTTTAAATATACAGAAGAAAGAAAGAAAGAAAAACACGCGCCCAGAGTGGGGACCGAACCCACGCCTTTCGATTACATGTCGAATGCCTTACCAATTCGGCTATCTGGGCGACTGTGTTCTCCTTCACTTTCTGGGCTAATTAAATTTACTAGAAGTGTATCTGACTCTTGAGGGTGGTAGCCAGCGCCACTCTGACTACACGGGGAGAAGGGGACCTTCTTTTCAACCCCCGGGGCGTGACTCGAACGTCTACAGCCTGTCATGAGCGGGTTACTGGCGGGAAGCCCTCTTATGCTACCTAGGCATCAAGGCTGCCAGAACCTAGACCCTCGCTAGGCTTTCACAGAATAATATAGTAAGGAAATGAGGGGCTCGTTAAGGAAATACAGAAAGATAGGTCGGCAGTCTACAATGCCAAAGGAGGCATAGGAGTGTGGTTAGGCTCTTTTTTTTTTCACTACGGTTAATTAGGTACATGTTTTTTAAATATACAGAAGAAAGAAAGAAAAACACGCGCCCAGAGTGGGGACCCAACCCACGCCTTTCGATTACATGTCGAATGCCTTACCAATTCGGCTATCGGGGCGACTGTGTTCTTGACTTTCTGGGCAATTTATATTTACTAGAAGTGTATCTGACTCTTGAGGGTAGTAGCCAGCGCCACTCTGACTACACGGGGAGAAGGGGACCTTTTTTTCAACCCCCGGGGCGTGACTCGAACGTCTACAGCCTGTCATGAGCGGGTTACTGGCGGGAAGCCCTCTTATGCTACCTAGGCATCAAGGCTGCCAGAACCTAGACCCTCGGTAGGCTTTCGCAGAATCATATAGTAAGGAAATGAGGGGCTCGTTAAGGAATACAGAAAGATAGGTCGGCAGTCTACAATGCCAAAGGAGGCATAGGGGTGTGGTTAGGCTCTTTTCTTTTTCACTACGGTTAATTAGGTAAATTTTTTTTAAATATACAGAAGAAAGAAAGAAAGAAAAACACGCGCCCTGAGAGGGGACCGAACCCACGCCTTTCGATTACATGTCGAATGCCTTACAAATTTGGCTATCTGGGCGACTGTGTTCTCCTTCACTTTCTGGGCTAATTAAATTTACTAGAAGTGTATCTGACTCTTGAGGGTGGTAGCCAGCGCCACTATGACTACACGGGGAGAAGGGGACCTTCTTTTCAACCCCCGGGGCGTGACGCAAACGTCTACAGCCTGTCATGAGCGGGTTACTGGCGAGAAGCCCTCTTATGCTACCTAGGCATCAAGGCTGCCAGAACCTAGACCCTCGCTAGGCTTTCGCAGAATAATATAGTAAGGAAATGAGGGGCTCGTTAAGGAAATACAGAAAGATAGGTCGGCAGTCTACAATGCCAAAGGAGGCATAGGGGTGTGGTTAGGCTCTTTTCTTTTTCACAACGGTTAATTAGGTACATTTTTTTAAATATACAGAAGAAAGAAAGAAAGAAAAACACGCGCCCAGAGTGGGGACCGAACCCACGCCTTTCAATTACATGTCGAATGCCTTACAAATTCGGCTATCTGGGCGACTGTGTTCCCCTTCACTTTCTGGGCTAATTAAATTTACTAGAAGTGTATCTGACTCTTGAGGGTGGTAGCCAGCGCCACTCTGACTACACGTGGAGAAGGGGACCTTCTTTTCAACCCCCGGGGCGTCACTCGAACGTCTACAGCCTGTCATGAGCGGGTTACTGGCGGGAAGCCCTCTTATGCTACCTAGGAATCAAGGCTGCCAGAACCTAGACCCTCGCTAGGCTTTCACAGAATAATATAGTAAGGAAATGAGGGGCTCGTTAAGGAAATACAGAAAGATAGGTCGGCAGTCTACAATGCCAAAGGAGGCATAGGGGTGTGGTTAGGCTCTTTTCTTTTTCACTACGGTTAATTAGGTACATTTTTTTTAAATATACAGAAGAAAGAAAGAAAAACGCGCCCAGAGTGGGGACCGAACCCACGCCTTTCGATTACATGTCGAATGCCTTACCAATTCGGCTATCTGGGCGACTGTGTTCTCCTTCACTTTCTGGGCTAATTAAATTTACTAGAAGTGTATCTTACTCTTGAGGGTGGTAGCCAGCGCCACTCTGACTACACGGGGAGAAGGGGGTCTTTTTTTCAACCCCCGGGGCGTGACTCGAACGTCGACAGCCTGTCATGAGCGGGTTACTGGCGGGAAGCCCTCTTATGCTACCTAGGCATCAAGGCTGCCAGAACCTAGACCCTCGCTAGGCTTTCGCAGAATCATATTGTAAGGAAATGAGGGGCTCGTTAAGGAAATACAGAAAGATAGGTCGGCAGTCTACAATGCCAAAGGAGGCATAGGGGTGTGGTTAGGCTCTTTTTTTTTTCACTACGGTTAATTAGGTACATTTTTTTTAAATATACAGAAGAAAGAAAGAAAAACGCGCCCAGAGTGGGGACCGAACCCACGCCTTTCGATTACATGTCGAATGCCTTAAAAATTCGGCTATCTGGGCGACTGTGTTCTCCTTCACTTTCTGGGCTAATTAAATTTACTAGAAGTGTATCTGACTCTTGAGGGTGGTAGCCAGCGCCACTCTGACTACACGGGGAGAAGGGGACCTTCTTTTCAACCCCCGGGGCGTGACTCGAATGTCTACAGCCTGTCATGAGCGGGTTACTGGCGGGAAGCCCTCTTATGCTACCTAGGCATCAAGGCTGCCAGAACCTATTCCCTCGCTAGGCTTTCACAGAATAATATAGTAAGGAAATGAGGGGCTCGTTAAGGAAATACAGAAAGATAGGTCGGCAGTCTACAATGCCAAAGGAGGCATAGGGGTGTGGTTAGGCTCTTTTCTTTTTCACTACGGTTAATTAGGTACATTTTTTTTAAATATACAGAAGAAAGAAAGAAAGAAAAACACGCGCCCAGAGTGGGGACCGAACCCACGCCTTTCGATTACATGTCGAATGCTTTACCAATTCGGCTATCTGGGCGACTGTGTTCTCCTTCACTTTCTGGGCTAATTAAATTTACTAGAAGTGTATCTGACTCTTGAGGGTGGTAGCCAGCGCCACTCTGACTACATGGGAGAAGGGGACCTTTTTTTCAACCCCGGGGGCATGACTCGAACGTCTACAGCCTGTCATGAGCGGGTTACTGGCGGGAAGCCCTCTTATGCTACCTAGGCATCAAGGCTGCCAGAACCTAGACCCTCGCTAGGCTTTCGCAGAATCATATAGTAAGGAAATGAGGGGCTCGTTAAGGAAATACAGAAAGATAGGTCGGCAGTCTACAATGCCTAAAGAGGCATAGGGGTGTGGTTAACCTCTTTTCTTTTTCACTACGGTTAATTAGGTACATTTTTTTAAAAATACAGAAGAAAGAAAGAAAGAAAAACACGCGCCCAGAGTGGGGACCGAACCCACGCCTTTCGATTACATGTCGAATGCCTTACCAATTCGGCTATCTGGGCGACTGTGTTCTCCTTCACTTTCTGGGCTAATTAAATTTACTAGAAGTGTATCTGACTCTTGAGGGTGGTAGCCAGCACCACTCTGACTACACGGGGAGAAGGGGACCTTTTTTTCAACCCCCGGGGCGTGACTCGAACGTCGACAGCCTGTCATGAGCGGGTTACTGGCGGGAAGCCCTCTTATGCTACCTAGGCATCAAGGCTGCCAGAACCTAGACCCTCGCTAGGCTTTCGCAGAATCATATAGTAAGGAAATGAGGGGCTCGTTAAGGAAATACAGAAAGATCGGTCGGCAGTCTACAATGCCAAAGGAGGCATAGCGGTGTGGTTAGGCTCTTTTCTTTTTCACTACGGTTAATTAGGTACATTTTTTTAGATATACAGAAGAAAGAAAAAAGAAAACCACGCGCCCAGAGTAGGGACCGAACCCACGCCTTTCGATTACATGTCGAATGCCTTACCAATTCGGCTATCTGGGCGACTGTGTTCTCCTTCACTATCTGGGCTAATCAAATTTACTAGAAGTGTATCTGACTCTTGAGGGTGGTAGCCAGCGCCACTCTGACTACACGGGGAGAAGAGGACCTTCTTTTCAACCCCCGGGGCGTGACTCGAACGTCTACAGCCTGTCATGAGCGGGTTACTTGCGGGAAGCCCTCTTATGCTACCTAGGCGTCAAGGCTGCCAGAACCTAGACCCTCGCTAGGCTTTCGCAGAATAATATAGTAAGGAAATGAGGGGCTCGTTAAGGAAATACAGAAAGAGAGGTCGGCAGTCTACAATGCCAAAGGAGGCATAGGGGTGTGGCTAAGCTCTCTTCTTTTTCACTACGGTTAAATAGGTACATTTTTTTTAAATATACAGAAGAAAGAAAGAAAGAAAAACACGCGCCCTGAGAGGGGACCAAACCCACGCCTTTCGATTACATGTCGAATGCCTTACAAATTCGGCTATCTGGGCGACTGTGTTCTCCTTCACTTTCTGGGCTAATTAAATTTACTAGAAGTGTATCTGACTCTTGAGGGTGGTAGCCAGCGCCACTATGACTACACGGTGAGAAGGGGACCTTCTTTTCAACCCCCGGGGCGTGACGCAAACGTCTACAGCCTGTCATGAGCGGGTTACTGGCGAGAAGCCCTCTTATGCTACCTAGGCATCAAGGCTGCCAGAACCTAGACCCTCGCTAGGCTTTCACAGAATAATATAGTAAGGAAATGAGGGGCTCGTTAAGGAAATACAGAAAGATAGGTCGGCAGTCTACAATGCCAAAGGAGGCATAGGGGTGTGGTTATGCTCTTTTCTTTTTCACTACGGGTTATTAGGTACATTTTTTTAAATATACAGAAGAAAGAAAGAAAGAAAAACGCGCCCAGAGTGGGGACCGAACCCACGCCTTTCGATTACATGTCGAATGCCTTACCAATTCGGCTACCTGGGCGACTGTGTTCTCCTTCACTTTCTGGGCTGATTAAATTTACTAGAAGTGTATCTGACTCTTGAGGGTGGTAGCCAGCGCCACTCTGACTACACGGGGAGAAGGGGACCTTTTTTTCAACCCCCGGGGCGTGACTCGAACGTCTACAGCCTGTCATGAGCGGGTTACTGGCGGGAAGCCCTCTTATGCTACCTAGGCATCAAGGCTGCCAGAACCTAGACCCTCGCTAGGCTTTCGCAGAATCATATAGTAAGGAAATGAGGGGCTCGTTAAGGAAATACAGAAAGATAGGTCGGCAGTCTACAATGCCAAAGGAGGCATAGGGGTGTGGTTAACCTCTTTTCTTTTTCACTACGGTTAATTAGGTTCATTTTTTTTTAAAATACAGAAGAAAGAAAGAAAGAAAAATACACGCCCAGAGTGGGGACCGAACCCACGCCTTTCGATTACATGTCGAATGCCTTACCAATTCGGCTATCTGGGCGACTGTGTTCTCCTTCACTTTCTGGGCTAATTAAATTTACTAGAAGTGTATCTTACTCTTGAGGGTGGTAGCCAGCGCCACTCTGACTACACGGGGAGAAGGGGATCTTTTTTTCAACCCTCGGGGCGTGACTCGAACGTCGACAGCCTGTCATGAGCGGGTTACTGGCGGGAAGCCCTCTTATGCTACCTAGGCATCAAGGCTGCCAGAACCTAGACCCTCGCTAGGCTTTCGCAGAATCATATAGTAAGGAAATGAGGGGCTCGTTAAGGAAATACAGAAAGATAGGTCGGCAGTCTAC
Source organism: Haemaphysalis longicornis (assembly GCF_048455015.1). Taxonomy (NCBI): domain Eukaryota; kingdom Metazoa; phylum Arthropoda; class Arachnida; order Ixodida; family Ixodidae; genus Haemaphysalis; species Haemaphysalis longicornis. Next base: position 41,425,071 of record NW_027526203.1, on the reverse strand, counting down.
AATGCCAAAGGAGGCATAGGGGTGTGGTTAGGCTCTTTTCTTTTTCACTACGGTTAATTAGGTACATTTTTTTTAAATATACAGAAGAAAGAAAGAAAAACACGCGCCCAGAGTGGGGACCGAACCCACGCCTTTCGATTACAGGTCGAATGCCTTACAAATTCGGCTATGTGGGCGACTGTGTTCTCCTTCACTTTCTGGGCTAATTAAATTTACTAGAAGTGTATCTGACTCTTGAGGTTGGTAGCCAGCGCCACTCTGACTACACGGGGAGAAGGGGACCTTCTTTTCAACCCCCGGGGCGTGACTCGAACGTCTACAGCCTGTCATGAGCGGGTTACTGGCAGGAAGCCCTCTTATGCTACCTAGGCATCAATCCTGCCAGAACCTAGACTCTCGCTAGGCTTTCGCAGAATAATATAGTAAGGAAATGAGGGGCTCGTTAAGGAAACACAGAAAGATAGGTCGGCAGTCTACAATGCCAAAGGAGGCATAGGGGTGTGGTTAGGCTCTTTTCTTTTTTACTACGGTTACTGAGGTGAACATTTTTTTTAAATATACAGAAGCAAGAAAGAAAAAGACGCGCCCAGAGTGGGGACTGAACCCACGCCTTTCGATTACATGTCGAATGACTTACCAATTCGGCTATCTGGGCGACTGTGTTCTCCTTCACTTTCTGGGCTAATTAAATTTACTAGAAGTGTATCTGACTCCTGAGGGTGGTAGCCAGCGCCACTCTGACTACACGGGGAGAAGGGGACCTTCTGTTCAACCCCCGGGGCGTGACTCGAACGTCTACAGCCTGTCATGAGCGGGTTACTGGCGGGAAGCCCTCTTATGCTACCTAGGCATCAAGGCTGCCAGAACCTAGACCCTTGCTAGGCTTTCGCAGAATAATATAGTAAGGAAATGAGGGGCTCGTTAAGGAAATACAGAAAGATAGGTCGGCAGTCTACAATGCCAAAGGAGGCATAGGGGTGTGGTTAGGCTCTTTTCTTTTTCACTACGGTTAATTAGGTACATTTTTTTTAAATATACAGAAGAAAGAAAGAAAGAAAAACACGCGCCCAGAGTGGGGACCGAACCCACGCCTTTCGATTACATGTCGAATGCCTTACCAATTCGGCTATCTGGGCGACTGTGGTCTCCTTCACTTTCTGGGCTAATTAAATTTACTAGAAGTGTATCTGACTCTTGAGGGTGGTAGCCAGCGCCACTCTGACTACACGGGGAGAAGGGGACCTTCTTTTCAAGCCCCGGGGCGTGACTCGAACGTTTAAAGCCTGTCATGAGCGGGTAACTGGCGGGAAGCACTCTTATGCTACATAGGCATCAAGGCTGCCAGAACCTAGACCCTCGCTAGGCTTTCATAGAATAATATAGTAAGGAAATGAGGGGCTCGTTAAGGAAATACAGAAAGATAGGTCGGCAGTCTACAATGCCAAAGGAGGCATAGGGGTGTTGTTAGGCTCTTTTCTTTTTCACTACGGTTAATTAGGTACATGTTTTTTAAATATACAGAAGAAAGAAAGAAAGAAAAACACGCGCCCAGAGTGGGGACCGAACCCACGCCTTTCGATTACATGTCGAATGCCTTACCAATTCGGCTATCTGGGCGACTGTGTTCTCCTTCACTTTCTGGGCTAATTAAATTTACTAGAAGTGTATCTGACTCTTGAGGTTGGTAGCCAGCGCCACTCTGACTACACGGGGAGAAGGGGACCTTCTTTTCAACCCCCGGGGCGTGACTCGAACGTCTACAGCCTGTCATGAGCGGGTTACTGGCGGGAAGCCCTCTTATGCTACCTAGGCATCAATCCTGCCAGAACCTAGACTCTCGCTTGGCTTTCGCAGAATAATATAGTAAGGAAATGAGGGGCTCGTTAAGGAAATACAGAAAGATAGGTCGGCAGTCTACAATGCCAAAGGAGGCATAGGGGTGTGGTTAGGCTCTTTTCTTTTTCACTACGGTTAATTAGGTACATTTTTTTAGATATACAGAAGAAAGAAAGAAAGAAAAACGCGCCCAGAGTGGGGACCGAACCCACGCCTTTCGATTCCATGTCGAATGCCTTACCAATTCGGCTATCTGGGCGACTGTGTTCTCCTTCACTTTCTGGGCTAATTAAATTTACTAGAAGTGTATCTGACTCTTGAGGGTGGTAGCCAGCGCCACTCTGACTACACGGGGAGAAGGGGACCTTCTTTTCAACCCCCGGGGCGCGACTCGAACGTCTACAGCCTGTCATGAGCGGGATACTGGCGGAAAGCCCTCTTATGCTACCCAGGCATCAAGGCTGCCAGAACCTAGACCCTCGCTAGGCTTTCGCAGAATAATATAGTAAGGAAATGAGGGGCTCGTTAAGGAAATACAGAAAGATAGGTCGGCAGTCTACAATGCCAAAGGAGGCATAGGGGTGTGGTTAGGCTCTTTTCTTTTTTACTACGGTTACTGAGATGAACATTTTTTTTAAATATACAGAAGCAAGAAAGAAAAACACGCGCCCAGAGTGGGGACTGAACCCACGCCTTTCGATTACATGTCGAATGCCTTACCAATTCGGCTATCTGGGCGACTGTGTTCTCCTTCACTTTCTGGGCTAATTAAATTTACTAGAAGTGTATCTGACTCTTGAGGGTGGTAGCCAGCGCCACTCTGACTACACGGGGAGAAGGGGACCTTCTGTTCAACCCCCGGGGCGTGACTCGAACGTCTACAGCCTGTCATGAGCGGGTTACTGGCGGGAAGCCCTCTTATGCTACCTAGGCATCAAGGCTGCCAGAACCTAGACCCTTGCTAGGCTTTCACAGAATAATATAGTAAGGAAATGAGGGGCTCGTTAAGGAAATACAGAAAGATAGGTCGGCAGTCTACAATGCCAAAGGAGGCATAGGGGTGTGGTTAGGCTCTTTTCTTTTTTACTACGGTTACTGAGGTGAACATTTTTTTTAAATATACAGAAGCAAGAAAGAAAAAGACGCGCCCAGAGTGGGGACTGAACCCACGCCTTTCGATTACATGTCGAATGCCTTACCAATTCGGCTATCTGGGCGACTGTGTTCTCCTTCACTTTCTGGGCTAATTAAATTTACTAGAAGTGTATCTGACTCTTGAGGGTGGTAGCCAGCGCCACTCTGACTACACGGGGAGAAGGGGACCTTCTGTTCAACCCCCGGGGCGTGACTCGAACGTCTACAGCCTGTCATGAGCGGGTTACTGGCGGGAAGCCCTCTTATGCTACCTAGGCATCAAGGCTGCCAGAACCTAGACCCTTGCTAGGCTTTCGCAGAATAATATAGTAAGGAAATGAGGGGCTCGTTAAGGAAATACAGAAAGATAGGTCGGCAGTCTACAATGCCAAAGGAGGCATAGGGGTGTGGTTAGGCTCTTTTCTTTTTCACTACGGTTAATTAAGTACATTTTTTTTAAATATACAGAAGAAAGAAAGAAAAACACGCGCCCAGAGTGGGGACCGAACCCACGCCTTTCGATTACATGTCGAATGCCTTACCAATTCGGCTATCTGGGCGACTGTGTTCTCCTTCACTTTCTGGGCTAATTAAATTTACTAGAAGTGTATCTTACTCTTGAGGGTGGTAGCCAGCGCCACTCTGACTACACGGGGAGAAGGGGATCTTTTTTTCAACCCTCGGGGCGTGACTCGAACGTCGACAGCCTGTCATGAGCGGGTTACTGGCGGGAAGCCCTCTTATGCTACCTAGGCATCAAGGCTGCCAGAACCTAGACCCTCGCTAGGCTTTCGCAGAATCATATAGTAAGGAAATGAGGGGCTCGTTAAGGAAATACAGAAAGATAGGTCGGCAGTCTACAATGCCAAAGGAGGCATAGGGGTGTGGTTAGGCTCTTTTCTTTTTCACTACGGTTAATTAGGTACATTTTTTTTAAATATACAGAAGAAAGAAAGAAAAACACGCGCCCAGAGTGGGGACCGAACCCACGCCTTTCGATTACAGGTTGAATGCCTTACAAATTCGGCTATGTGGGCGACTGTGTTCTCCTTCACTTTCTGGGCTAATTAAATTTACTAGAAGTGTACCTGACTCTTGAGGTTGGTAGCCAGCGCCACTCTGACTACACGGGGAGAAGGGGACCTTCTTTTCAACCCCCGGGGCGTGACTCGAACGTCTACAGCCTGTCATGAGCGGGTTACTGGCAGGAAGCCCTCTTATGCTACCTAGGCATCAATCCTGCCAGAACCTAGACTCTCGCTAGGCTTTCGCAGAATAATATAGTAAGGAAATGAGGGGCTCGTTAAGGAAACACAGAAAGATAGGTCGGCAGTCTACAATGCCAAAGGAGGCATAGGGGTGTGGTTAGGCTCTTTTCTTTTTTACTACGGTTACTGAGGTGAACATTTTTTTTAAATATACAGAAGCAAGAAAGAAAAAGACGCGCCCAGAGTGGGGACTGAACCCACGCCTTTCGATTACATGTCGAATGACTTACCAATTCGGCTATCTGGGCGACTGTGTTCTCCTTCACTTTCTGGGCTAATTAAATTTACTAGAAGTGTATCTGACTCCTGAGGGTGGTAGCCAGCGCCACTCTGACTACACGGGGAGAAGGGGACCTTCTGTTCAACCCCCGGGGCGTGACTCGAACGTCTACAGCCTGTCATGAGCGGGTTACTGGCGGGAAGCCCTCTTATGCTACCTAGGCATCAAGGCTGCCAGAACCTAGACCCTTGCTAGGCTTTCGCAGAATAATATAGTAAGGAAATGAGGGGCTCGTTAAGGAAATACAGAAAGATAGGTCGGCAGTCTACAATGCCAAAGGAGGCATAGGGGTGTGGTTAGGCTCTTTTCTTTTTCACTACGGTTAATTAGGTACATTTTTTTTAAATATACAGAAGAAAGAAAGAAAGAAAAACACGCGCCCAGAGTGGGGACCGAACCCACGCCTTTCGATTACATGTCGAATGCCTTACCAATTCGGCTATCTGGGCGACTGTGGTCTCCTTCACTTTCTGGGCTAATTAAATTTACTAGAAGTGTATCTGACTCTTGAGGGTGGTAGCCAGCGCCACTCTGACTACACGGGGAGAAGGGGACCTTCTTTTCAAGCCCCGGGGCGTGACTCGAACGTTTAAAGCCTGTCATGAGCGGGTAACTGGCGGGAAGCACTCTTATGCTACATAGGCATCAAGGCTGCCAGAACCTAGACCCTCGCTAGGCTTTCATAGAATAATATAGTAAGGAAATGAGGGGCTCGTTAAGGAAATACAGAAAGATAGGTCGGCAGTCTACAATGCCAAAGGAGGCATAGGGGTGTTGTTAGGCTCTTTTCTTTTTCACTACGGTTAATTAGGTACATGTTTTTTAAATATACAGAAGAAAGAAAGAAAGAAAAACACGCGCCCAGAGTGGGGACCGAACCCACGCCTTTCGATTACATGTCGAATGCCTTACCAATTCGGCTATCTGGGCGACTGTGTTCTCCTTCACTTTCTGGGCTAATTAAATTTACTAGAAGTGTATCTGACTCTTGAGGTTGGTAGCCAGCGCCACTCTGACTACACGGGGAGAAGGGGACCTTCTTTTCAACCCCCGGGGCGTGACTCGAACGTCTACAGCCTGTCATGAGCGGGTTACTGGCGGGAAGCCCTCTTATGCTACCTAGGCATCAATCCTGCCAGAACCTAGACTCTCGCTTGGCTTTCGCAGAATAATATAGTAAGGAAATGAGGGGCTCGTTAAGGAAATACAGAAAGATAGGTCGGCAGTCTACAATGCCAAAGGAGGCATAGGGGTGTGGTTAGGCTCTTTTCTTTTTCACTACGGTTAATTAGGTACATTTTTTTAGATATACAGAAGAAAGAAAGAAAGAAAAATGCGCCCAGAGTGGGGACCGAACCCACGCCTTTCGATTCCATGTCGAATGCCTTACCAATTCGGCTATCTGGGCGACTGTGTTCTCCTTCACTTTCTGGGCTAATTAAATTTACTAGAAGTGTATCTGACTCTTGAGGGTGGTAGCCAGCGCCACTCTGACTACACGGGGAGAAGGGGACCTTCTTTTCAACCCCCGGGGCGCGACTCGAACGTCTACAGCCTGTCATGAGCGGGATACTGGCGGAAAGCCCTCTTATGCTACCCAGGCATCAAGGCTGCCAGAACCTAGACCCTCGCTAGGCTTTCGCAGAATAATATAGTAAGGAAATGAGGGGCTCGTTAAGGAAATACAGAAAGATAGGTCGGCAGTCTACAATGCCAAAGGAGGCATAGGGGTGTGGTTAGGCTCTTTTCTTTTTTACTACGGTTACTGAGATGAACATTTTTTTTAAATATACAGAAGCAAGAAAGAAAAACACGCGCCCAGAGTGGGGACTGAACCCACGCCTTTCGATTACATGTCGAATGCCTTACCAATTCGGCTATCTGGGCGACTGTGTTCTCCTTCACTTTCTGGGCTAATTAAATTTACTAGAAGTGTATCTGACTCTTGAGGGTGGTAGCCAGCGCCACTCTGACTACACGGGGAGAAGGGGACCTTCTGTTCAACCCCCGGGGCGTGACTCGAACGTCTACAGCCTGTCATGAGCGGGTTACTGGCGGGAAGCCCTCTTATGCTACCTAGGCATCAAGGCTGCCAGAACCTAGACCCTTGCTAGGCTTTCACAGAATAATATAGTAAGGAAATGAGGGGCTCGTTAAGGAAATACAGAAAGATAGGTCGGCAGTCTACAATGCCAAAGGAGGCATAGGGGTGTGGTTAGGCTCTTTTCTTTTTTACTACGGTTACTGAGGTGAACATTTTTTTTAAATATACAGAAGCAAGAAAGAAAAAGACGCGCCCAGAGTGGGGACTGAACCCACGCCTTTCGATTACATGTCGAATGCCTTACCAATTCGGCTATCTGGGCGACTGTGTTCTCCTTCACTTTCTGGGCTAATTAAATTTACTAGAAGTGTATCTGACTCTTGAGGGTGGTAGCCAGCGCCACTCTGACTACACGGGGAGAAGGGGACCTTCTGTTCAACCCCCGGGGCGTGACTCGAACGTCTACAGCCTGTCATGAGCGGGTTACTGGCGGGAAGCCCTCTTATGCTACCTAGGCATCAAGGCTGCCAGAACCTAGACCCTTGCTAGGCTTTCGCAGAATAATATAGTAAGGAAATGAGGGGCTCGTTAAGGAAATACAGAAAGATAGGTCGGCAGTCTACAATGCCAAAGGAGGCATAGGGGTGTGGTTAGGCTCTTTTCTTTTTCACTACGGTTAATTAAGTACATTTTTTTTAAATATACAGAAGAAAGAAAGAAAAACACGCGCCCAGAGTGGGGACCGAACCCACGCCTTTCGATTACATGTCGAATGCCTTACCAATTCGGCTATCTGGGCGACTGTGTTCTCCTTCACTTTCTGGGCTAATTAAATTTACTAGAAGTGTATCTGACTCTTGAGGGTGGTAGCCAGCGCCACTCTGACTACACGGGGAGAAGGGGACCTTCTGTTCAACCCCCGGGGCGTGACTCGAACGTCTACAGCCTGTCATGAGTGGGTTACTGGCGGGAAGCCCTCTTATGCTACCTAGGCATCAAGGCTGCCAGAACCTAGACCCTTGCTAGGCTTTCGCAGAATAATATAGTAATGAAATGAGGGGCTCGTTAAGGAAATACAGAAAGATAGGTCGGCAGTCTACAATGCCAAAGGAGGCATAGGGGTGTTGTTAGGCTCTTTTCTTTTTCACTACGGTTAATTAGGTACATTTTTTTTAAATATACAGAAGAAAGAAAGAAAGAAAAACACGCGCCCAGAGTGGGGACCGAACCCACGCCTTTCGATTACATGTCGAATGCCTTACCAATTCGGCTATCTGGGCGACTGTGGTCTCCTTCACTTTCTGGGCTAATTAAATTTACTAGAAGTGTATCTGACTCTTGAGGGTGGTAGCCAGCGCCACTCTGACTACACGGGGAGAAGGGGACCTTCTTTTCAACCCCCGGGGCGCGACTCGAACGTCTACAGCCTGTCATGAGCGGGATACTGGCGGAAAGCCCTCTTATGCTACCCAGGCATCAAGGCTGCCAGAACCTAGACCCTCGCTAGGCTTTCGCAGAATAATATAGTAAGGAAATGAGGGGCTCGTTAAGGAAATACAGAAAGATAGGTCGGCAGTCTACAATGCCAAAGGAGGCATAGGGGTGTGGTTAGGCTCTTTTCTTTTTTACTACGGTTACTGAGATGAACATTTTTTTTAAATATACAGAAGCAAGAAAGAAAAACACGCGCCCAGAGTGGGGACTGAACCCACGCCTTTCGATTACATGTCGAATGCCTTACCAATTCGGCTATCTGGGCGACTGTGTTCTCCTTCACTTTCTGGGCTAATTAAATTTACTAGAAGTGTATCTGACTCTTGAGGGTGGTAGCCAGCGCCACTCTGACTACACGGGGAGAAGGGGACCTTCTGTTCAACCCCCGGGGCGTGACTCGAACGTCTACAGCCTGTCATGAGCGGGTTACTGGCGGGAAGCCCTCTTATGCTACCTAGGCATCAAGGCTGCCAGAACCTAGACCCTTGCTAGGCTTTCACAGAATAATATAGTAAGGAAATGAGGGGCTCGTTAAGGAAATACAGAAAGATAGGTCGGCAGTCTACAATGCCAAAGGAGGCATAGGGGTGTGGTTAGGCTCTTTTCTTTTTTACTACGGTTACTGAGGTGAACATTTTTTTTAAATATACAGAAGCAAGAAAGAAAAAGACGCGCCCAGAGTGGGGACTGAACCCACGCCTTTCGATTACATGTCGAATGCCTTACCAATTCGGCTATCTGGGCGACTGTGTTCTCCTTCACTTTCTGGGCTAATTAAATTTACTAGAAGTGTATCTGACTCTTGAGGGTGGTAGCCAGCGCCACTCTGACTACACGGGGAGAAGGGGACCTTCTGTTCAACCCCCGGGGCGTGACTCGAACGTCTACAGCCTGTCATGAGCGGGTTACTGGCGGGAAGCCCTCTTATGCTACCTAGGCATCAAGGCTGCCAGAACCTAGACCCTTGCTAGGCTTTCGCAGAATAATATAGTAAGGAAATGAGGGGCTCGTTAAGGAAATACAGAAAGATAGGTCGGCAGTCTACAATGCCAAAGGAGGCATAGGGGTGTGGTTAGGCTCTTTTCTTTTTCACTACGGTTAATTAAGTACATTTTTTTTAAATATACAGAAGAAAGAAAGAAAAACACGCGCCCAGAGTGGGGACCGAACCCACGCCTTTCGATTACATGTCGAATGCCTTACCAATTCGGCTATCTGGGCGACTGTGGTCTCCTTCACTTTCTGGGCTAATTAAATTTACTAGAAGTGTATCTGACTCTTGAGGGTGGTAGCCAGCGCCACTCTGACTACACGGGGAGAAGGGGACCTTCTTTTCAAGCCCCGGGGCGTGACTCGAACGTTTAAAGCCTGTCATGAGCGGGTAACTGGCGGGAAGCACTCTTATGCTACCTAGGCATCAAGGCTGCCAGAACCTAGACCCTCGCTAGGCTTTCATAGAATAATATAGTAAGGAAATGAGGGGCTCGTTAAGGAAATACAGAAAGATAGGTCGGCAGTCTACAATGCCAAAGGAGGCATAGGGGTGTTGTTAGGCTCTTTTCTTTTTCACTACGGTTAATTAGGTACATGTTTTTTAAATATACAGAAGAAAGAAAGAAAGAAAAACACGCGCCCAGAGTGGGGACCGAACCCACGCCTTTCGATTACATGTCAAATGCCTTACCAATTCGGCTATCTGGGCGACTGTGTTCTCCTTCACTTTCTGGGCTAATTAAATTTACTAGAAGTGTATCTGACTCTTGAGGGTGGTAGCCAGCGCCACTCTGACTACACGGGGAGAAGGGGACCTTTTTTTCAACCCCCGGGGCGTGACTCGAACGTCTACAGCCTGTCATGAGCGGGTTACTGGCGGGAAGCCCTCTTATGCTACCTAGGCATCAAGGCTGCCAGAACCAAGACCCTCGCTAGGCTTTCGCAGAATAATATAGTAAGGAAATGAGGGGCTCGTTAAGGAAATACAGAAAGATAGGTCGGCAGTCTACAATGCCAAAGGAGGCATAGGGGTGTGGTTAGGCTCTTTTCTTTTTTACTACGGTTACTGAGGTGAACATTTTTTTTAAATATACAGAAGCAAGCAAGAAAGAAAAACACGCGCCCAGAGTGGGGACCGAACCCACGCCTTTCGATTACATGTCGAGTGCCTTACCAATTCGGCTATCTGGGCGACTGTGTTCTCCTTCACTTTCTGGGCTAAAAAAATTTACTAGAAGTGTATCTGACTCTTGAGGGTGGTAGCCAGCGCCACTCTGACTACACGGGGAGAAGGGGACCTTCTTTTCAACCCCCGGGGCGTGACTCGAACGTCTAAAGCCTGTCATGAGCGGGTTACTGGCGGGAAGCACTCTTATGCTACCTAGGCATCAAGGCTGCCAGAACCTAGACCCTCGCTAGGCTTTCATAGAATAATATAGTAAGGAAATGAGGGGCTCGTTAAGGAAATACAGAAAGATAGGTCGGCAGTCTACAATGCCAAAGGAGGCATAGGGGTGTGGTTAGGCTCTTTTCTTTTTCACTACGGTTAATTAGGTACATGTTTTTTAAATATACAGAAGAAAGAAAGAAAGAAAAACGCGCCCAGAGTGGGGACCGAACCCACGCCTTTCGATTACATGTCGAATGCCTTACCAATTCGGCTATCTGGGCGACTGTGTTCTCCTTCACTTTCTGGGCTAATTAAATTTACTAGAAGTGTATCTGACTCTTGAGGGTGGTAGCCAGCGCCACTCTGACTACACGGGGAGAAGGGGACCTTCTTTTCATCCCCCGGGGCGTGATTCGAACGTCTACAGCCTGTCATGAGCGGGTTACTGGCGGGAAGCACTCTTATGCTACCTAGGCATCAAGGCTGCCAGAACCTAGACTCTCGCTAGGCTTTCGCAGAATAATATAGTAAGGAAATGAGGGGCTCGTTAAGGAAATACAGAAAGATAGGTCGGCAGTCTACAATGCCAAAGGAGGCATAGGGGTGTGGTTAGGCTCTTTTCTTTTTTACTACGGTTACTGAGGTGAACATTTTTTTTAAATATACAGAAGCAAGCAAGAAAGAAACACACGCGCCCAGAGTGGGGACCAAACCCACGCCTTTCGATTACATGTCGAATGCCTTACCAATTCGGCTATCTGGGCGACTGTGTTCTCCTTCACTTTCTGGGCTAATTAAATTTACTAGAAGTGTATCTGACTCTTGAGGGTGGTAGCCAGCGCCACTCTGACTACACGGGGAGAAGGGGACCTTCTTTTCAACCCCCGGGGCGTGATTCGAACGTCTACAGCCTGTCATGAGCGGGTTACTGGCGGGAAGCCCTATTATGCTACCTAGGCATCAAGGCTGCCAGAACCTAGACCCTCGCTAGGATTTCGCAGAATAATATAGTAAGGAAATGAAGGGCTCGTTAAGGAAATACAGAAAGATAGGTCGGCAGTCTACAATGCCAAAGGAGGCATAGGGGTGTGGTTAGGCTCTTTTCTTTTTCACTACGGTTAATTAGGTAAATGTTTTTTAAATATACAGAAGAAAGAAAGAAAGAAAAACACGCGCCCAGAGTGGGGACCGAACCCACGCCTTTCGATTACATGTCGAATGCCTTACCAATTCGGCTATCTGGGCGACTGTGTTCTCCTTCACTTTCTGGGCTAATTAAATTTACTAGAAGTGTATCTGACTCTTGAGGTTGGGAGCCAGCGCCACTCTGACTACACGGGGAGAAGGGGACCTTCTTTTCAACCTCCGGGGCGTGACTCGAACGTCTAAAGCCTGTCATGAGCGGGTTACTGGCCGGAAGCCCTCTTATGCTACCTAGGCATCAAGGCTGCCAGAACCTAGACCCTCGCTAATCTTTCATAGAATAATATAGTAAGGAAACGAGGGGCTCGTTAAGGAAATACCGAAAGATAGGTCGGCAGTCTACAATGCCAAAGGAGGCATAGGGGTGTGGTTAAGCTCTTTTCTTTTTCACTACGGTTAATTAGGTACATGTTTTTTAAATATACAGAAGAAAGAAAGAAAGAAAAACACGCGCCCAGAGTGGGGACCGAACCCACGCCTTTCGATTACATGTCGAATGCCTTACCAATTCGGCTATCTGGGCGACTGTGTTCTCCTTCACTTTCTGGGCTAAGTAATTTACTAGAAGTGTTACTGACTCTTGAGGTTGGTAGCCAGTGCCACTCTGACTACACGGGGAGAAGGGGACCTTCTTTTCAACCCCCGGGGCGTGACTCGAACGTCTACAGCCTGTCATGAGCGGGTTACTGGCGGGAAGCCCTCTTATGCTACCTAGGCATCAAGGCTGCCAGAACCTAGACCCTCGCAGGCTTTCGCAGAATAATATAGTAAGGAAATGAGGGGCTCCTTAAGGAAATACAGAAAGATAGGTCGGCAGTCTACAATGCCAAAGGAGGCATAGGGGTGTGGTTAGGCTCTTTTCTTTTTCACTACGGTTACTGAGGTGAACATTTTTTTTAAATATACTGAAGCAAGAAAGAAAAACGCGCCCAGAGTGGGGACTGAACCCACGCCTTTCGATTACATGTCGAATGCCTTACCAATTCGGCTATCTGGGCGCCTGTGTTTTCCTTCACTTTCTGGGCTAAGTAAATTTACTAGAAGTGTATCTGACTCTTGAGGGTGGTAGCCAGCGCCACTCTGACTACACGGGGAGAAGGGGACCTTCTTTTCAAACCCCGGGGCGTGACTCGAACGTCTACAGCCTGTCATGAGCGGGTTACTGGCGGGAAGCCCTCTTATGCTACCTAGGCATCAAGGCTGCCAGAACCTAGACCCTCGCTAGGCTTTCGCAGAATAATATAGTAAGGAAATGAGGGGCTCGTTAAGGAAATACAGAAAGATAGGTCGGCAGTCTACAATGCCAAAGGAGGCATAGGGGTGTGGTTAGGCTCTTTTCTTTTTCACTACGGTTAATTAGGTACATTTTTTAAAATATACAGAAGAAAGAAAGAAAGAAAAACACGCGCCCAGAGTGGGGACCGAACCCACGCCTTTCGATTACATGTCGAGTGCCTTACCAATTCGGCTATCTGGGCGACTGTGTTCTCCTTCACTTTCTGGGCTAAAAAAATTTACTAGAAGTGTATCTGACTCTTGAGGGTGGTAGCCAGCGCCACTCTAACTACACGGGGAGAAGGGGACCTTCTTTTCAACCCCCGGGGCGTGACTCGAACGTCTAAAGCCTGTCATGAGCGGGTTACTGGCGGGAAGCACTCTTATGCTACCTAGGCATCAAGGCTGCCAGAACCTAGACCCTCGCTAGGCTTTCATAGAATAATATAGTACGGAAATGAGGGGCTCGTTAAGGAAATACAGAAAGATAGGTCGGCAGTCTACAATGCCAAAGGAGGCATAGGGGTGTGGTTAGGCTCTTTTCTTTTTCACTACGGTTAATTAGGTACATGTTTTTTAAATATACAGAAGAAAGAAAGAAAGAAAAACGCGCCCAGAGTGGGGACCGAACCCACGCCTTTCGATTACATGTCGAATGCCTTACCAATTCGGCTATCTGGGCGACTGTGTTCTCCTTCACTTTCTGGGCTAATTAAATTTACTAGAAGTGTATCTGACTCTTGAGGGTGGTAGCCAGCGCCACTCTGACTACACGGGGAGAAGGGGACCTTCTTTTCAACCCCCGGGGCGTGATTCGAACGTCTACAGCCTGTCATGAGCGGGTTACTGGCGGGAAGCACTCTTATGCTACCTAGGCATCAAGGCTGCCAGAACCTAGACTCTCGCTAGGCTTTCGCAGAATAATATAGTAAGGAAATGAGGGGCTCGTTAAGGAAATACAGAAAGATAGGTCGGCAGTCTACAATGCCAAAGGAGGCATAGGGGTGTGGTTAGGCTCTTTTCTTTTTTACTACGGTTACTGAGGTGAACATTTTTTTAAATATACAGAAGCAAGCAAGAAAGAAAAACACGCGCCCAGAGTGGGGACCGAACCCACGCCTTTCGATTACATGTCGAATGCCTTACCAATTCGGCTATCTGGGCGACTGTGTTCTCCTTCACTTTCTGGGCTAATTAAATTTACTAGAAGTGTATCTGACTCTTGAGGGTGGTAGCCAGCGCCACTCTGACTACACGGGGAGAAGGGGACCTTCTTTTCAACCCCCGGGGCGTGATTCGAACGTCTACAGCCTGTCATGAGCGGGTTACTGGCGGGAAGCCCTATTATGCTACCTAGGCATCAAGGCTGCCAGAACCTAGACCCTCGCTAGGATTTCGCAGAATAATATAGTAAGGAAATGAGGGGCTCGTTAAGGAAATACAGAAAGATAGGTCGGCAGTCTACAATGCCAAAGGAGGCATAGGGGTGTGGTTAGGCTCTTTTCTTTTTCACTACGGTTAATTAGGTAAATGTTTTTTAAATATACAGAAGAAAGAAAGAAAGAAAAACACGCGCCCAGAGTGGGGACCGAACCCACGCCTTTCGATTACATGTCGAATGCCTTACCAATTCGGCTATCTGGGCGACTGTGTTCTCCTTCACTTTCTGGGCTAATTAAATTTACTAGAAGTGTATCTGACTCTTGAGGTTGGGAGCCAGCGCCACTCTGACTACACGAGGAGAAGGGGACCTTCTTTTCAACCTCCGGGGCGTGACTCGAACGTCTAAAGCCTGTCATGAGCGGGTTACTGGCCGGAAGCCCTCTTATGCTACCTAGGCATCAAGGCTGCCAGAACCTAGACCCTCGCTAATCTTTCATAGAATAATATAGTAAGGAAACGAGGGGCTCGTTAAGGAAATACAGAAAGATAGGTCGGCAGTCTACAATGCCAAAGGAGGCATAGGGGTGTGGTTAAGCTCTTTTCTTTTTCACTACGGTTAATTAGGTACATGTTTTTTAAATATACAGAAGAAAGAAAGAAAGAAAAACACGCGCCCAGAGTGGGGACCGAACCCACGCCTTTCGATTACATGTCGAATGCCTTACCAATTCGGCTATCTGGGCGACTGTGTTCTCCTTCACTTTCTGGGCTAATTAAATTTACTAGAAGTGTTACTGACTCTTGAGGTTGGTAGCCAGTGCCACTCTGACTACACGGGGAGAAGGGGACCTTCTTTTCAACCCCCGGGGCATGACTCGAACGTCTACAGCCTGTCATGAGCGGGTTACTGGCGGGAAGCCCTCTTATGCTACCTAGGCATCAAGGCTGCCAGAACCTAGACCCTCGCAGGCTTTCCCAGAATAATATAGTAAGGAAATCAGGGGCTCCTTAAGGAAATACAGAAAGATAGGTCGGCAGTCTACAATGCCAAAGGAGGCATAGGGGTGTGGTTAGGCTCTTTTCTTTTTCACTACGGTTACTGAGGTGAACATTTTTTTTTAAATATACTGAAGCAAGAAAGAAAAACGCGCCCAGAGTGGGGACTGAACCCACGCCTTTCGATTACATGTCGAATGCCTTACCAATTCGGCTATCTGGGCGCCTGTGTTTTCCTTCACTTTCTGGGCTAAGTAAATTTACTAGAAGTGTATCTGACTCTTGAGGGTGGTAGCCAGCGCCACTCTGACTACACGGGGAGAAGGGGACCTTCTTTTCAAACCCCGGGGCGTGACTCGAACGTCTACAGCCTGTCATGAGCGGGTTACTGGCGGGAAGCCCTCTTATGCTACCTAGGCATCAAGGCTGCCAGAACCTAGACCCTCGCTAGGCTTTCGCAGAATAATATAGTAAGGAAATGAGGGGCTCGTTAAGGAAATACAGAAAGATAGGTCGGCAGTCTACAATGCCAAAGGAGGCATAGGGGTCTGGTTAGGCTCTTTTCTTTTTCACTACGGTTAATTAGGTACATTTTTTAAAATATACAGAAGAAAGAAAGAAAGAAAAACACGCGCCCAGAGTGGGGACCGAACCCACGCCTTTCGATTACATGTCGAGTGCCTTACCAATTCGGCTATCTGGGCGACTGTGTTCTCCTTCACTTTCTGGGCTGATTAAATTTACTAGAAGTGTATCTGACTCTTGAGGGTGGTAGCCAGCGCCACTCTGACTACACGGGGAGAAGGGGACCTTCTTTTCAACCCCCGGGGCGTGACTCGAACGTCTAAAGCCTGTCATGAGCGGGTTACTGGCGGGAAGCACTCTTATGCTACCTAGGCATCAAGGCTGCCAGAACCTAGACCCTCGCTAGGCTTTCATAGAATAATATAGTAAGGAAATGAGGGGCTCGTTAAGGAAATACAGAAAGATAGGTCGGCAGTCTACAATGCCAAAGGAGGCATAGGGGTGTGGTTAGGCTCTTTTCTTTTTCACTACGGTTAATTAGGTACATGTTTTTTAAATATACAGAAGAAAGAAAGAAAGAAAAACGCGCCCAGAGTGGGGACCGAACCCACGCCTTTCGATTACATGTCGAATGCCTTACCAATTCGGCTATCTGGGCGACTGTGTTCTCCTTCACTTTCTGGGCTAATTAAATTTACTAGAAGTGTATCTGACTCTTGAGGGTGGTAGCCAGCGCCACTCTGACTACACGGGGAGAAGGGGACCTTCTTTTCAACCCCCGGGGCGTGATTCGAACGTCTACAGCCTGTCATGAGCGGGTTACTGGCGGGAAGCACTCTTATGCTACCTAGGCATCAAGGCTGCCAGAACCTAGACTCTCGCTAGGCTTTCGCAGAATAATATAGTAAGGAAATGAGGGGCTCGTTAAGGAAATACAGAAAGATAGGTCGGCAGTCTACAATGCCAAGGGAGGCATAGGGGTGTGGTTAGGCTCTTTTCTTTTTCACTACGGTTAATTAGGTACATTTTTTTTAGATATACAGAAGAAAGAAAGAAAGAAAAACACGCGCCCAGAGTGGGGACCGAACCCACGCCTTTTGATTACATGTCGAATGCCTTACCAATTCGGCTATCTGGGCGACTGTGTTCTCCTTCACTTTCTGGGCTAATTAAATTTACTAGAAGTGTATCTGACTCTTGAGGGTGGTAGCCAGCGCCACTCTGACTACACGGGGAGAAGGGGACCTTCTTTTCAACCCCCGGGGCGTGACTCGAACGTCTACAGCCTGTCATGAGCAGGTTACTGGGGGGAAGCCCTCTTATGCTACCTAGGCATCAAGGCTGCCAGAACCTAGACCCTCGCAGGCTTTCGCAGAATAATATAGTAAGGAAATGAGGGGCTCGTTAAGGAAATACAGAAAGATAGGTCGGCAGTCTACAATGCCAAAGGAGGCATAGGGGTGTGGTTAGGCTCTTTTCTTTTTCACTACGGTTAATTAGGTAAATGTTTTTTAAATATACAGAAGAAAGAAAGAAAAACACGTGCCCAGAGTGGGGACCGAACCCACGCCTTTCGATTACATGTCGAATGCCTTACCAATTCGGCTATCTGGGCGACTGTGTTCTCCTTCACTTTCTGGGCTAATTAAATTTACTAGAAGTGTATCTGACTCTTGAGGTTGGGAGCCAGCGCCACTCTGACTACACGGGGAGAAGGGGACCTTCTTTTCAACCCCCGGGGCGTGACTCGAACGTCTAAAGCCTGTCATGAGCGGGTTACTGGCCGGAAGCCCTCTTATGCTACCTAGGCATCAAGGCTGCCAGAACCTAGACCCTCGCTAATCTTTCATAGAATAATATAGTAAGGAAACGAGGGGCTCGTTAAGGAAATACAGAAAGATAGGTCGGCAGTCTACAATGCCAAAGGAGGCATAGGGGTGTGGTTAGGCTCTTTTCTTTTTCACTACGGTTACTGAGGTGAACATTTTTTTAAAATATACTGAAGCAAGAAAGAAAAACACACGCCCAGAGTGGGGACTGAACCCACGCCTTTCGATTACATGTCGAATGCCTTACCAATTCGGCTATCTGGGCGCCTGTGTTTTCCTTCACTTTCTGGGCTAAGTAAATTTACTAGAAGTGTATCTGACTCTTGAGGGTGGTAGCCAGCGCCACTCTGACTACACGGGGAGAAGGGGACCTTCTTTTCAAACAACGGGGCGTGACTCGAACGTCTACAGCCTGTCATGAGCGGGTTACTGGCGGGAAGCCCTCTTATGCTACCTAGGCATCAAGGCTGCCAGAACCTAGACCCTCGCTAGGCTTTCGCAGAATAATATAGTAAGGAAATGAGGGGCTCGTTAAGGAAATACAGAAAGATAGGTCGGCAGTCTACAATGCCAAAGGAGGCATAGGGGTGTGGTTAGGCTCTTTTCTTTTTCACTACGGTTAATTAGGTACATTTTTTTAGATATACAGAAGAAAGAAAGAAAAACGCGCCAAGAGTGGGGACCGAACCCACGCCTTTCGATTACATGTCGAATGCCTTACCAATTCGGCTATCTGGGCGACTGTGTTCTCCTTCACTTTCTGGGCTAATTAAATTTACTAGAAGTGTATCTGACTCTTGAGGGTGGTAGCCAGCGCCACTCTGACTACACGAGGAGAAGGGGACTTCCTTTCACCCCCCGGGGCGTGACTCGAACGTCTACAGCCTGTCATGAGCAGGTTACTGGGGGGAAGCCCTCTTATGCTACCTAGGCATCAAGGCTGCCAGAACCTAGACCCTCGCAGGCTTTCGCAGAATAATATAGTAAGGAAATGAGGGGCTCGTTAAGGAAATACAGAAAGATAGGTCGGCAGTCTAAAATGCCAAAGGAGGCTAAGGGGTGTGGTTAAGCTCTTTTCTTTTTCACTACGGTTAATTAGGTACATGTTTTTTAAATATACAGAAGAAAGAAAGAAAGAAAAACACGCGCCCAGAGTGGGGACCGAACCCACGCCTTTCGATTACATGTCGAATGCCTTACCAATTCGGCTATCTGGGCGACTGTGTTCTCCTTCAGTTTCTGGGCTAATTAAATTTACTAGAAGTGTTACTGACTCTTGAGGTTGGTAGCCAGTGCCACTCTGACTACACGGGGAGAAGGGGACCTTCTTTTCAACCCCCGGGGCGTGACTCGAACGTCTACAGCCTGTCATGAGCGGGTAACTGGCGGGAAGCCCTCTTATGCTACCTAGGCATCAAGGCTGCCAGAACCCAGACCCTCGCAGGCTTTCGCAGAATAATATAGTAAGGAAATGAGGGGCTCCTTAAGGAAATACAGAAAGATAGGTCGGCAGTCTAAAATGCCAAAGGAGGCATAGGGGTGTGGTTAGGCTCTTTTCTTTTTCACTACGGTTAATTAGGTACATTTTTTTAGATATACAGAAGAAAGAAAGAAAGAAAAACACGCGCCAAGAGTGGGGACCGAACCCACGCCTTTCGATTACATGTCGAATGCCTTACCAATTCGGCTATCTGGGCAACTGTGTACTCCTTCACTTTCTGGGCTAATTAAATTTACTAGAAGTGTATCTGACTCTTGAGGGTGGTAGCCAGCGCCACTCTGACTACACGAGGAGAAGGGGACCTTCCTTTCAAACCCCGGGGCGTGACTCGAACGTCTACAGCCTGTCATGAGCGGGTTACTGGCGGGAAGCCCTCTTATGCTACCTAGGTATCAAGGCGGCCAGAACCTAGACCCTCGCTAGGCTTTCGCAGAATAATATAGTAAGGAAATGAGGGGCTCGTTAAGTAAATACAGAAAGATAGGTCGGCAGTCTACAATGCCAAAGGAGGCATAGGGGTGTGGTTAGCCTCTTTTCTTTTTTACTACGGTTACTGAGGTGAACATTTTTTTAAATATACCGAAGCAAGAAAGAAAAACACGCGCCCAGAATGGGGACTGAACCCACGCCTTTCGATTACATGTCGAATGCCTTACCATTTCGGCTATCTGGCGACTGTGTTCTCCTTCACTTTCTGGGCTAATTTTATTTACTAGAAGTGTATCTGACTCTTGAGGGTGGTAGCCAGCGCCACTCTGACTACACGGGGAGAAGGGGACCTTCTTTTGAACCCCCGGGGCGTGACTCGAACGTCTACAGCCTGTCATGAGCGGGTTACTGGCGGGAAGCCCTCTTATGCTACCAAGGTATTAAGGCTGCCAGAACCTAGACCCTCGCAAGGCTTTCGCAGAATAATATAGTAAGGAAATGAGGGGCTCGTTAAGGAAATACAGAAAGATAGGTCGGCAGTCTACAATGCCAAAGGAGGCATAGGGGTGTGGTTAGGCTCTTTTCTTTTTTACTACGGTTACTGAGGTGAACATTTTTTTTAAATATACAGAAGCAAGCAAGAAAGAAAAACACGCGCCCAGAGTGGGGACCGAACCCACGCCTTTCGATTACATGTCGAATGCCTTACCAATTCGGCTATCTGGGCGACTGTGTTCTCCTTCACTTTCTGGGCTAATTAAATTTACTAGAAGTGTATCTGACTCTTGAGGGTGGTAGCCAGCGCCACTCTGACTACACGGGGAGAAGGGGACCTTCTTTTCAACCCCCGGGGCGTGATTCGAACGTCTACAGCCTGTCATGAGCGGGTTACTGGCGGGAAGCCCTAATATGCTACCTAGGCATCAAGGCTGCCAGAACCTAGACCCTCGCTAGGATTTCGCAGAATAATATAGTAAGGAAATGAGGGGCTCGTCAAGGAAATACAGAAAGATAGGTCGGCAGTCTACAATGCCAAAGGAGGCATAGGGGTGTGGTTAGGCTCTTTTCTTTTTCACTACGGTTAATTAGGTAAATGTTTTTTAAATATACAGAAGAAAGAAAGAAAGAAAAACACACGCCCAGAGTGGGGACCGAACCCATGCCTTTCGATTACATGTCGAATGCCTTACCAATTCGGCTATCTGGGCGACTGTGTTCTCCTTCACTTTCTAGGCTAATTAAATTTACTAGAAGTGTATCTGACTCTTGAGGTTGGTAGCCAGCACCACTCTGACTACACGGGGAGAAGGGGACCTTCTTTTCAACCCCCGGGGCGTGACTCGAACGTCTAAAGCCTGTCATGAGCGGGTTACTGGCGGGAAGCCCTCTTATGCTACCTAGGCATCAAGGCTGCCAGAACCTGGACCCTCGCTAAGCTTTCATAGAATAATATAGTAAGGAAATGAGGGGCTCGTTAAGGAAATACAGAAAGATAGGTCGGCAGTCTACAATGCCAAAGGAGGCATAGGGGCGTGGTTAAGCTCTTTTCTTTTTCACTACGGTTAATTAGGTACATGTTTTTTAAATATACAGAAGAAAGAAAGAAAGAAAACACGCGCCCAGAGTGGGGACCGAACCCACGCCTTTCGATTACATGTCGAATGCCTTACCAATTCGGCTATCTGGGCGACTGTGTTCTCCTTCACTTTCTGGGCTAATTAAATTTACTAGAAGTGTTACTGACTCTTGAGGTTGGTAGCCAGTGCCACTCTGACTACACGGGGAGAAGGGGACCTTCTTTTCAACCCCCGGGGCGTGACTCGAACGTCTACAGCCTGTCATGAGCGGGTTACTGGCGGGAAGCCCTCTTATGCTACCTAGGCATCAAGGCTCCAAGAACCTAGACCCTCGCAGGCTTTCGCAGAATAATATAGTAAGGAAATGAGGGGCTCCTTAAGGAAATACAGAAAGATAGGTCGGCAGTCTACAATGCCAAAGGAGGCATAGGGGTGTGGTTAGGCTCTTTTCTTTTTCACTACGGTTACTGAGGTGAACATTTTTTTTAATATACAGAAGCAAGAAAGAAAAACACGCGCCCAGAGTGGGGACTGAACCCACGCCTTTCGATTACATGTCGAATGCCTTACCAATTCGGCTATCTGGGCGCCTGTGTTCTCCTTCACTTTCTGGGCTAATTAAATTTACTAGAAGTGTATCTGACTCTTGAGGGTGGTAGCCAGCGCCACTCTGACTACACGGGGAGAAGGAGACCTTCTTTTCAACCCCCGGTGCGTGACTCGAACGTCTACAGCCTGTCATGAGCGGGTTACTGGCGGGAAGCCCTCTTATGCTACCTAGGCATCAAGGCTGCCAGAACCTAGACCCTCGCTAGACTTTCGCAGAATAATATAGTAAGGAAATGAGGGGCTCGTTAAGGAAATACAGAAAGATAGGTCGGCAGTCTACAATGCCAAAGGAGGCATAGGGGTGTGGTTAGGCTCTTTTCTTTTTCACTACGGTTAATTAGGTACATTTTTTTAAATATACAGAAGAAAGAAAGAAAGAAGAACACGCGCCCAGAGTGGGGACCGAACCCACGCCTTTCGATTACATGTCGAGTGCCTTACCAATTCGGCTATCTGGGCGACTGTGTTCTCCTTCACTTTCTGGGCTAATTAAATTTACTAGAAGTGTATCTGACTCTTGAGGGTGGTAGCCAGCGCCACTCTGACTACACGGGGAGAAGGGGACCTTCTTTTCAACCCCCGGGGCGTGACTCGAACGTCTAAAGCCTGTCATGAGCGGGTTACTGGCGGGAAGCACTCTTATGCTACCTAGGCATCAAGGCTGCCAGAACCTAGACCCTCGCTAGGCTTTCATAGAATAATATAGTAAGGAAATGAGGGGCTCGTTAAGGAAATACAGAAAGATAGGTCGGCAGTCTACAATGCCAAAGGAGGCATAGGGGTGTGGTTAGGCTCTTTTCTTTTTCACTACGGTTAATTAGGTACATGTTTTTTAAATATACAGAAGAAAGAAAGAAAGAAAAACGCGCCCAGAGTGGGGACCGAACCCACGCCTTTCGATTACATGTCGAATGCCTTACCAATTCGGCTATCTGGGCGACTGTGTTCTCCTTCACTTTCTGGGCTAATTAAATTTACTAGAAGTGTATCTGACTCTTGAGGGTGGTAGCCAGCGCCACTCTGACTACACGGGGAGAAGGGGACCTTCTTTTCAACCCCCGGGGCGTGATTCGAACGTCTACAGCCTGTCATGAGCGGGTTACTGGCGGGAAGCACTCTTATGCTACCTAGGCATCAAGGCTGCCAGAACCTAGACTCTCGCTAGGCTTTCGCAGAATAATATAGTAAGGAAATGAGGGGCTCGTTAAGGAAATACAGAAAGATAGGTCGGCAGTCTACAATGCCAAGGGAGGCATAGGGGTGTGGTTAGGCTCTTTTCTTTTTCACTACGGTTAATTAGGTACATTTTTTTTAGATATACAGAAGAAAGAAAGAAAGAAAAACACGCGCCCAGAGTGGGGACCGAACCCACGCCTTTTGATTACATGTCGAATGCCTTACCAATTCGGCTATCTGGGCGACTGTGTTCTCCTTCACTTTCTGGGCTAATTAAATTTACTAGAAGTGTATCTGACTCTTGAGGGTGGTAGCCAGCGCCACTCTGACTACACGGGGAGAAGGGGACCTTCTTTTCAACCCCCGGGGCGTGACTCGAACGTCTACAGCCTGTCATGAGCAGGTTACTGGGGGGAAGCCCTCTTATGCTACCTAGGCATCAAGGCTGCCAGAACCTAGACCCTCGCAGGCTTTCGCAGAATAATATAGTAAGGAAATGAGGGGCTCGTTAAGGAAATACAGAAAGATAGGTCGGCAGTCTACAATGCCAAAGGAGGCATAGGGGTGTGGTTAGGCTCTTTTCTTTTTCACTACGGTTAATTAGGTAAATGTTTTTTAAATATACAGAAGAAAGAAAGAAAAACACGTGCCCAGAGTGGGGACCGAACCCACGCCTTTCGATTACATGTCGAATGCCTTACCAATTCGGCTATCTGGGCGACTGTGTTCTCCTTCACTTTCTGGGCTAATTAAATTTACTAGAAGTGTATCTGACTCTTGAGGTTGGGAGCCAGCGCCACTCTGACTACACGGGGAGAAGGGGACCTTCTTTTCAACCCCCGGGGCGTGACTCGAACGTCTAAAGCCTGTCATGAGCGGGTTACTGGCCGGAAGCCCTCTTATGCTACCTAGGCATCAAGGCTGCCAGAACCTAGACCCTCGCTAATCTTTCATAGAATAATATAGTAAGGAAACGAGGGGCTCGTTAAGGAAATACAGAAAGATAGGTCGGCAGTCTACAATGCCAAAGGAGGCATAGGGGTGTGGTTAGGCTCTTTTCTTTTTCACTACGGTTACTGAGGTGAACATTTTTTTAAAATATACTGAAGCAAGAAAGAAAAACACACGCCCAGAGTGGGGACTGAACCCACGCCTTTCGATTACATGTCGAATGCCTTACCAATTCGGCTATCTGGGCGCCTGTGTTTTCCTTCACTTTCTGGGCTAAGTAAATTTACTAGAAGTGTATCTGACTCTTGAGGGTGGTAGCCAGCGCCACTCTGACTACACGGGGAGAAGGGGACCTTCTTTTCAAACAACGGGGCGTGACTCGAACGTCTACAGCCTGTCATGAGCGGGTTACTGGCGGGAAGCCCTCTTATGCTACCTAGGCATCAAGGCTGCCAGAACCTAGACCCTCGCTAGGCTTTCGCAGAATAATATAGTAAGGAAATGAGGGGCTCGTTAAGGAAATACAGAAAGATAGGTCGGCAGTCTACAATGCCAAAGGAGGCATAGGGGTGTGGTTAGGCTCTTTTCTTTTTCACTACGGTTAATTAGGTACATTTTTTTAGATATACAGAAGAAAGAAAGAAAAACGCGCCAAGAGTGGGGACCGAACCCACGCCTTTCGATTACATGTCGAATGCCTTACCAATTCGGCTATCTGGGCGACTGTGTTCTCCTTCACTTTCTGGGCTAATTAAATTTACTAGAAGTGTATCTGACTCTTGAGGGTGGTAGCCAGCGCCACTCTGACTACACGAGGAGAAGGGGACTTCCTTTCACCCCCCGGGGCGTGACTCGAACGTCTACAGCCTGTCATGAGCAGGTTACTGGGGGGAAGCCCTCTTATGCTACCTAGGCATCAAGGCTGCCAGAACCTAGACCCTCGCAGGCTTTCGCAGAATAATATAGTAAGGAAATGAGGGGCTCGTTAAGGAAATACAGAAAGATAGGTCGGCAGTCTAAAATGCCAAAGGAGGCTAAGGGGTGTGGTTAAGCTCTTTTCTTTTTCACTACGGTTAATTAGGTACATGTTTTTTAAATATACAGAAGAAAGAAAGAAAGAAAAACACGCGCCCAGAGTGGGGACCGAACCCACGCCTTTCGATTACATGTCGAATGCCTTACCAATTCGGCTATCTGGGCAACTGTGTTCTCCTTCAGTTTCTGGGCTAATTAAATTTACTAGAAGTGTTACTGACTCTTGAGGTTGGTAGCCAGTGCCACTCTGACTACACGGGGAGAAGGGGACCTTCTTTTCAACCCCCGGGGCGTGACTCGAACGTCTACAGCCTGTCATGAGCGGGTAACTGGCGGGAAGCCCTCTTATGCTACCTAGGCATCAAGGCTGCCAGAACCCAGACCCTCGCAGGCTTTCGCAGAATAATATAGTAAGGAAATGAGGGGCTCCTTAAGGAAATACAGAAAGATAGGTCGGCAGTCTAAAATGCCAAAGGAGGCATAGGGGTGTGGTTAGGCTCTTTTCTTTTTCACTACGGTTAATTAGGTACATTTTTTTAGATATACAGAAGAAAGAAAGAAAGAAAAACACGCGCCAAGAGTGGGGACCGAACCCACGCCTTTCGATTACATGTCGAATGCCTTACCAATTCGGCTATCTGGGCAACTGTGTACTCCTTCACTTTCTGGGCTAATTAAATTTACTAGAAGTGTATCTGACTCTTGAGGGTGGTAGCCAGCGCCACTCTGACTACACGAGGAGAAGGGGACCTTCCTTTCAAACCCCGGGGCGTGACTCGAACGTCTACAGCCTGTCATGAGCGGGTTACTGGCGGGAAGCCCTCTTATGCTACCTAGGTATCAAGGCGGCCAGAACCTAGACCCTCGCTAGGCTTTCGCAGAATAATATAGTAAGGAAATGAGGGGCTCGTTAAGTAAATACAGAAAGATAGGTCGGCAGTCTACAATGCCAAAGGAGGCATAGGGGTGTGGTTAGCCTCTTTTCTTTTTTACTACGGTTACTGAGGTGAACATTTTTTTAAATATACCGAAGCAAGAAAGAAAAACACGCGCCCAGAATGGGGACTGAACCCACGCCTTTCGATTACATGTCGAATGCCTTACCATTTCGGCTATCTGGCGACTGTGTTCTCCTTCACTTTCTGGGCTAATTTTATTTACTAGAAGTGTATCTGACTCTTGAGGGTGGTAGCCAGCGCCACTCTGACTACACGGGGAGAAGGGGACCTTCTTTTGAACCCCCGGGGCGTGACTCGAACGTCTACAGCCTGTCATGAGCGGGTTACTGGCGGGAAGCCCTCTTATGCTACCAAGGTATTAAGGCTGCCAGAACCTAGACCCTCGCAAGGCTTTCGCAGAATAATATAGTAAGGAAATGAGGGGCTCGTTAAGGAAATACAGAAAGATAGGTCGGCAGTCTACAATGCCAAAGGAGGCATAGGGGTGTGGTTAGGCTCTTTTCTTTTTTACTACGGTTACTGAGGTGAACATTTTTTTTAAATATACAGAAGCAAGCAAGAAAGAAAAACACGCGCCCAGAGTGGGGACCGAACCCACGCCTTTCGATTACATGTCGAATGCCTTACCAATTCGGCTATCTGGGCGACTGTGTTCTCCTTCACTTTCTGGGCTAATTAAATTTACTAGAAGTGTATCTGACTCTTGAGGGTGGTAGCCAGCGCCACTCTGACTACACGGGGAGAAGGGGACCTTCTTTTCAACCCCCGGGGCGTGATTCGAACGTCTACAGCCTGTCATGAGCGGGTTACTGGCGGGAAGCCCTAATATGCTACCTAGGCATCAAGGCTGCCAGAACCTAGACCCTCGCTAGGATTTCGCAGAATAATATAGTAAGGAAATGAGGGGCTCGTCAAGGAAATACAGAAAGATAGGTCGGCAGTCTACAATGCCAAAGGAGGCATAGGGGTGTGGTTAGGCTCTTTTCTTTTTCACTACGGTTAATTAGGTAAATGTTTTTTAAATATACAGAAGAAAGAAAGAAAGAAAAACACACGCCCAGAGTGGGGACCGAACCCATGCCTTTCGATTACATGTCGAATGCCTTACCAATTCGGCTATCTGGGCGACTGTGTTCTCCTTCACTTTCTAGGCTAATTAAATTTACTAGAAGTGTATCTGACTCTTGAGGTTGGTAGCCAGCACCACTCTGACTACACGGGGAGAAGGGGACCTTCTTTTCAACCCCCGGGGCGTGACTCGAACGTCTAAAGCCTGTCATGAGCGGGTTACTGGCGGGAAGCCCTCTTATGCTACCTAGGCATCAAGGCTGCCAGAACCTGGACCCTCGCTAAGCTTTCATAGAATAATATAGTAAGGAAATGAGGGGCTCGTTAAGGAAATACAGAAAGATAGGTCGGCAGTCTACAATGCCAAAGGAGGCATAGGGGCGTGGTTAAGCTCTTTTCTTTTTCACTACGGTTAATTAGGTACATGTTTTTTAAATATACAGAAGAAAGAAAGAAAGAAAACACGCGCCCAGAGTGGGGACCGAACCCACGCCTTTCGATTACATGTCGAATGCCTTACCAATTCGGCTATCTGGGCGACTGTGTTCTCCTTCACTTTCTGGGCTAATTAAATTTACTAGAAGTGTTACTGACTCTTGAGGTTGGTAGCCAGTGCCACTCTGACTACACGGGGAGAAGGGGACCTTCTTTTCAACCCCCGGGGCGTGACTCGAACGTCTACAGCCTGTCATGAGCGGGTTACTGGCGGGAAGCCCTCTTATGCTACCTAGGCATCAAGGCTCCAAGAACCTAGACCCTCGCAGGCTTTCGCAGAATAATATAGTAAGGAAATGAGGGGCTCCTTAAGGAAATACAGAAAGATAGGTCGGCAGTCTACAATGCCAAAGGAGGCATAGGGGTGTGGTTAGGCTCTTTTCTTTTTCACTACGGTTACTGAGGTGAACATTTTTTTTAATATACAGAAGCAAGAAAGAAAAACACGCGCCCAGAGTGGGGACTGAACCCACGCCTTTCGATTACATGTCGAATGCCTTACCAATTCGGCTATCTGGGCGCCTGTGTTCTCCTTCACTTTCTGGGCTAATTAAATTTACTAGAAGTGTATCTGACTCTTGAGGGTGGTAGCCAGCGCCACTCTGACTACACGGGGAGAAGGAGACCTTCTTTTCAACCCCCGGTGCGTGACTCGAACGTCTACAGCCTGTCATGAGCGGGTTACTGGCGGGAAGCCCTCTTATGCTACCTAGGCATCAAGGCTGCCAGAACCTAGACCCTCGCTAGACTTTCGCAGAATAATATAGTAAGGAAATGAGGGGCTCGTTAAGGAAATACAGAAAGATAGGTCGGCAGTCTACAATGCCAAAGGAGGCATAGGGGTGTGGTTAGGCTCTTTTCTTTTTCACTACGGTTAATTAGGTACATTTTTTTAAATATACAGAAGAAAGAAAGAAAGAAGAACACGCGCCCAGAGTGGGGACCGAACCCACGCCTTTCGATTACATGTCGAGTGCCTTACCAATTCGGCTATCTGGGCGACTGTGTTCTCCTTCACTTTCTGGGCTAATTAAATTTACTAGAAGTGTATCTGACTCTTGAGGGTGGTAGCCAGCGCCACTCTGACTACACGGGGAGAAGGGGACCTTCTTTTAAACCCCCGGGGCGTGACTTGAACGTCTAAAGCCTGTCATGAGCGGGTTACTGGCGGGAAGCACTCTTATGCTACCTAGGCATCAAGGCTGCCAGAACCTAGACCCTCGCTAGGCTTTCATAGAATAATATAGTAAGGAAATGAGGGGCTCGTTAAGGAAATACAGAAAGATAGGTCGGCAGTCTACAATGCCAAAGGAGGCATAGGGGTGTGGTTAGGCTCTTTTCTTTTTCACTACGGTTAATTAGGTACATGTTTTTTAAATATACAGAAGAAAGAAAGAAAGAAAAACGCGCCCAGAGTGGGGACCGAACCCACGCCTTTCGATTACATGTCGAATGCCTTACCAATTCGGCTATCTGGGCGACTGTGTTCTCCTTCACTTTCTGGGATAATTAAATTTACTAGAAGTGTATCTGACTCTTGAGGGTGGTAGCCAGCGCCACTCTGACTACACGGGGAGAAGGGGACCTTCTTTTCAACCCCCGGGGCGTGATTCGAACGTCTACAGCCTGTCATGAGCGGGTTACTGGCGGGAAGCCCTATTATGCTACCTAGGCATCAAGGCTGCCAGAACCTAGACCCTCGCTAGGATTTCGCAGAATAATATAGTAAGGAAATGAGGGGCTCGTTAAGGAAATACAGAAAGATAGGTCGGCAGTCTAAAATGCCAAAGGAGGCATAGGGGTGTGGTTAGTCTCTTTTCTTTTTCACTACGGTTAATTAGGTATATTTTTTTAGATATACAGAAGAAAGAAAGAAAAACAGGCGCCAAGAGTGGTGACCGAACCCACGCCTTTCGATTACATGTCGAATGCCTTACCAATTCGGCTATCTGGGCGACTGTGTTCTCCTTCACTTTCTGGGCTAATTAAACTTACTAGAAGTGTATCTGACTCTTGAGGGTGGTAGCCAGCGCCACTCTGACTGCACGGGGAGAAGGGGACCTTCTTTTCAACCCCCGGGGCGTGACTCGAACGTCTACAGGCTGTCATGAGCGGGTTACTGGCGGGAAGCCCTCTTATGCTACCTAGGCATCAAGGCTGCCAGAACCTAGACCCTCGCTAGGCTTTCGCAGAATAATATAGTAAGGAAATGAGGGGCTCGTTAAGGAAATACAGAAAGATAGGTCGGCAGTCTACAATGCCAAAGGAGGCATAGGGGTGTGGTTAGCCTCTTTTCTTTTTTACTACGGTTACTGAGGTGAACATTTTTTTAAATATACCGAAGCAAGAAAGAAAAACACGCGCCCAGAATGGGGACTGAACCCACGCCTTTCGATTACATGTTGAATGCCTTACCATTTCGGCTATCTGGCGACTGTGTTCTCCTTCACTTTCTGGGCTAATTATATTTACTAGAAGTGTATCTGACTCTTGAGGGTGGTAGCCAGCGCCACTCTGACTACACGGGGAGAAGGGGACCTTCTTTTGAACCCCCGGGGCCTGACTCGAACGTCTACAGCCTGTCATGAGCGGGTTACTGGCGGGAAGCCCTCTTATGCTACCTAGGTATCAAGGCTGCCACAACCTAGACCCTCGCAGGCTTTCGCAGAATAATATAGTAAGGAAATGAGGGGCTCCTTAAGGAAATACAGAAAGATAGGTCGGCAGTCTACAATGCCAAAGGAGGCATAGGGGTGTGGTTACGCTCTTTTCTTTTTCACTACGGTTAATTAGGTACATTTTTTAAAATATACAGAAGAAAGAACGAAAGAAAAACACGCGCCCAGAATGGGGACCGAACCCACGCCTTTTGATTACATGTCGAATGCCTTACCAATTCGGCTATCTGGGCGACTGTGTTCTCCTTCACTTTCTGGGCTAATTAAATTTACTAGAAGTGTATCTGACTCTTGAGGGTGGTAGCCAGCGCCACTCTGACTACACGAGGAGAAGGGGACCTTCTTTTCAACCCCGGGGCGTGACTCGAACGTCTACAGCCTGTCATGAGCGGGTTACTGGCGGGAAGCCCTCTTATGCTACCTAGGTATCAAGGCTGCCAGAACCTAGACCCTCGCTAGGCTTTCGCAGAATAATATAGTAAGGAAATGAGGGGCTCGTTAAGGAAATACAGAAAGATAGGTCGGCAGTCTACAATGCCAAAGGAGGCATAGGGGTGTGGTTAGGCTCTTTTCTTTTTTACTACGGTTACTGAGGTGAACATTTTTTTTAATATACAGAAGCAAGAAAGAAAGAAAAACACGCGCCCAGAGTGGGGACCGAACCCACGCCTTTTGATTACATGTCGAATGCCTTACCAATTCGGCTATCTGGGCGACTGTGTTCTCTTCACTTTCTGGGCTAATTAAATTTACTAGAAGTGTATCTGACTCTTGAGGGTGGTAGCCAGCGCCACTCTGACTACACGGGGAGAAGGGGACCTTCTTTTCAACCCCGGGGCATGACTCGAATGTCTACAGCCTGTCATGAGCGGGTTACTGGCGGGAAGCCCTCTTATGCTACCTAGGTATCAAGGCTGCCAGAACCTAGACCCTCGCTAGGCTTTCGCAGAATAATATAGTAAGGAAATGAGGGGCTCGTTAAGGAAATACAGAAAGATAGGTCGGCAGTCTACAATGCCAAAGGAGGCATAGGGGTGTGGTTAGGCTCTTTTCTTTTTTACTACGGTTACTGAGGTGAACATTTTTTTTAATATACAGAAGCAAGAAAGAAAGAAAAACACGCGCCCAGAGTGGGGACCGAACCCACGCTTTTCGATTACATGTCGAATGCCTTACCAATTCGGCTATCTGGGCGACTGTGTTCTCCTTCACTTTCTGGGCTAAATAAATTTACTAGAAGTGTATCTGACTCTTGAGGGTGGTAGCCAGCGCCACTCTCACTACACGGGGAGAAGGGGGCCTTCTTTTCAACCCCCGGGGCGTGATTCGAACGTCTACAGCCTGTCATGAGCGGGTTACTGGCGGGAAGCCCTATTATGCTACCTAGGCATCAAGGCTGCCAGAACCTAGACCCTCGCTAGGATTTCGCAGAATAATATAGTAAGGAAATGAGGGGCTCGTTAAGGAAATACAGAAAGATAGGTCGGCAGTCTAAAATGCCAAAGGAGGCATAGGGGTGTGGTTAGGCTCTTTTCTTTTTCACTACGGTTAATTAGGTACATTTTTTTTAGATATACAGAAGAAAGAAAGAAAGAAAAACACGCGCCAAGAGTGGGGACCGAACCCACACCTTTCGATTACATGTCGAATGCCTTACCAATTCGGCTATCTGGGCAACTGTGTTCTCCTTCAGTTTCTGGGCTAATTAAATTTACTAGAAGTGTATCTGACTCTTGAGGGTGGTAGCCAGCGCCACTCTGACTACACGAGGAGAAGGGGACCTTCCTTTCAATCCCCGGGGCGTGACTCGAACGTCTACAGCCTGTCATGAGTGGGTTACTGGCGGGAAGCCCTCTTATGCTACCTAGGTATCAAGGCGGCCAGAACCTAGACCCTCGCTAGGCTTTCGCAGAATAATATAGTAAGGAAATGAGGGGCTCGTTAAGTAAATACAGAAAGATAGGTCGGCAGTCTACAATGCCAAAGGAGGCATAGGGGTGTGGTTAGCCTCTTTTCTTTTTTACTACGGTTACTGAGGTGAACATTTTTTTAAATATACCGAAGCAAGAAAGAAAAACACGCGCCCAGAATGGGGACTGAACCCACGCCTTTCGATTACATGTCGAATGCCTTACCATTTCGGCTATCTGGCGACTGTGTTCTCCTTCACTTTCTGGGCTAATTAAATTTACTAGAAGTGTATCTGACTCTTGAGGGTGGTAGCCAGCGCCACTCTGACTACACGGGGAGAAGGGGACCTTCTTTTCAACCCCCGGGGCGTGATTCGAACGTCTACAGCCTGTCATGAGCGGGTTACTGGCGGGAAGCCCAATTATGCTACCTAGGCATCAAGGCTGCCAGAACCTAGACCCTCGCTAGGATTTCGCAGAATAATATAGTAAGGAAATGAGGGGCTCGTTAAGGAAATACAGAAAGATAGGTCGGCAGTCTAAAATGCCAAAGGAGGCATAGGGGTGTGGTTAGGCTCTTTTCTTTTTCACTACGGTTAATTAGGTACATGTTTTTTAAATATACAGAAGAAAGAAAGAAAGAAAAACGCGCCCAGAGTGGGGACCGAACCCACACCTTTCGATTACATGTCGAATGCCTTACCAATTCGGCTATCTGGGTGACTGTGTTCTCCTTCACTTTCTGGGCTAATTAAATTTACTAGAAGTGTATCTGACTCTTGAGGGTGGTAGCCAGCGCCACTCTGACTACACGGGGAGAAGGGGACCTTCTTTTCAACCCCCGGGGCGTGATTCGAACGTCTACAGCCTGTCATGAGCGGGTTACTGGCGGGAAGCCCAATTATGCTACCTAGGCATCAAGGCTGCCAGAACCTAGACCCTCGCTAGGATTTCGCAGAATAATATAGTAAGGAAATGAGGGGCTCGTTAAGGAAATACAGAAAGATAGGTCGGCAGTCTAAAATGCCAAAGGAGGCATAGGGGTGTGGTTAGTCTCTTTTCTTTTTCACTACGGTTAATTAGGTATATTTTTTTTAGATATACAGAAGAAAGAAAGAAAGAAAAACAGGCGCCAAGAGTGGGGACCGAACCCACGCCTTTCGATTACATGTCGAATGCCTTACCAATTCGGCTATCTGGGCGACTGTGTTCTCCTTCACTTTCTGGGCTAATTAAACTTACTAGAAGTGTATCTGACTCTTGAGGGTGGTAGCCAGCGCCACTCTGACTGCACGGGGAGAAGGGGACCTTCTTTTCAACCCCCGGGGCGTGACTCGAACGTCTACAGGCTGTCATGAGCGGGTTACTAGCGGGAAGCCCTCTTATGCTACCTAGGCATCAAGGCTGCCAGAACCTAGACCCTCGCTAGGCTTTCGCAGAATAATATAGAAAGGAAATGAGGGGCTCGTTAAGGAAATACAGAAAGATAGGTCGGCAGTCTACAATGCCAAAGGAGGCATAGGGGTGTGGTTAGGCTCTTTTCTTTTTCACTACGGTTAATTAGGTACATTTTTTTTAAATATACAGAAGAAAGAACGAAAGAAAAACACGCGCCCAGAATGGGGACCGAACCCACGCCTTTCGATCACATGTCGAATGCCTTACCAATTCGGCTATCTGGGCGACTGTGTTCTCCTTCACTTTCTGGGCTAATTAAATTTACTAGAAGTGTATCTGACTCTTGAGGTTGGTAGCCAGCGCCACTCTGACTACATGGGGAGAAGGGGACCTTCTTTTCAACCCCCGGGGCGTGACTCGAGCGTCTACAGCCTGTCATGAGCAGGTTACTGGCGGGAAGCCCTCTTATGCTACCTAGGGATCAAGGCTGCCAGAACCTAGACCCTCGCAGGCTTTCGCAGAATAATATAATAAGGAAATGAGGGGCTCCTTAAGGAAATACAGAAAGATAGGTCGGCAGTCTACAATGCCAAAGGAGGCATAGGGGTGTGGTTAGGCTCTTTTCTTTTTTACTACGGTTACTGAGGTGAACATTTTTTTTAAATATACAGAAGCAAGCAAGAAAGAAAAACGCGCCCAGAGTGGGGACCGAACCCACGCCTGTCGATTACATGTCGAATGCCTTACCAATTCGGCTATCTGGGCGACTGTGTTCTCCTTCACTTTCTGGGCTAATTAAATTTACTAGAAGTGTATCTGACTCTTGAGGGTGGTAGCCAGCGCCACTCTGACTACACGGGGAGAAGGGGACCTTCTTTTCAACCCCCGGGGCGTGATTCGAACGTCTACAGCCTGTCATGAGCGGGTTACTGGCGGGAAGCCCTATTATGCTACCTAGGCATCAAGGCGGCCAGAACCTAGACCCTCGCTAGGATTTCGCAGAATAATATAGTAAGAAAATGAGGGGCTCGTCAAGGAAATACAGAAAGATAGGTCGGCAGTCTACAATGCCAAAGGAGGCATAGGGGTGTGGTTAGGCTCTTTTCTTTTTCACTACGGTAATTAGGTAAATGTTTTTTAAATATACAGAAGAAAGAAAGAAAGAAAAACACGCGCCCAGAGTGGGGACCGAACCCATGCCTTTCGATTACATGTCGAATGCCTTACCAATTCGGCTATCTGGGCGACTGTGTTCTCCTTCACTTTCTGGGCTAATTAAATTTACTAGAAGTGTATCTGACTCTTGAGGTTGGTAGCCAGCACCACTCTGACTACACGGGGAGAAGGGGACCTTCTTTTCAACCCCCGGGGCGTGACTCGAACGTCTAAAGCCTGTCATGAGCGGGTTACTGGCGGGAAGCCCTCTTATGCTACCTAGGCATCAAGGCTGCCAGAACCTAGACCCTCGCTAGGATTTCGCAGAATAATATAGTAAGGAAATGAGGGGCTCGTTAAGGAAATACAGAAAGATAGGTCGGCAGTCTACAATGCCAAAGGAGGCATAGGGGTGTGGTTAGCCTCTTTTCTTTT
Source organism: Haemaphysalis longicornis (assembly GCF_048455015.1). Taxonomy (NCBI): domain Eukaryota; kingdom Metazoa; phylum Arthropoda; class Arachnida; order Ixodida; family Ixodidae; genus Haemaphysalis; species Haemaphysalis longicornis. The sequence continues at coordinate 41,390,045 of NW_027526203.1, read as the reverse complement.
TTACTACGGTTACTGAGGTGAACATTTTTTTAAATATACCGAAGCAAGAAAGAAAAACACGCGCCCAGAATGGGGACTGAACCCACGCCTTTCGATTACATGTTGAATGCCTTACCATTTCGGCTATCTGGCGACTGTGTTCTCCTTCACTTTCTGGGCTAATTATATTTACTAGAAGTGTATCTGACTCTTGAGGGTGGTAGCCAGCGCCACTCTGACTACACGGGGAGAAGGGGACCTTCTTTTGAACCCCCGGGGCCTGACTCGAACGTCTACAGCCTGTCATGAGCGGGTTACTGGCGGGAAGCCCTCTTATGCTACCTAGGTATCAAGGCTGCCACAACCTAGACCCTCGCAGGCTTTCGCAGAATAATATAGTAAGGAAATGAGGGGCTCCTTAAGGAAATACAGAAAGATAGGTCGGCAGTCTACAATGCCAAAGGAGGCATAGGGGTGTGGTTACGCTCTTTTCTTTTTCACTACGGTTAATTAGGTACATTTTTTAAAATATACAGAAGAAAGAACGAAAGAAAAACACGCGCCCAGAATGGGGACCGAACCCACGCCTTTTGATTACATGTCGAATGCCTTACCAATTCGGCTATCTGGGCGACTGTGTTCTCCTTCACTTTCTGGGCTAATTAAATTTACTAGAAGTGTATCTGACTCTTGAGGGTGGTAGCCAGCGCCACTCTGACTACACGAGGAGAAGGGGACCTTCTTTTCAACCCCGGGGCGTGACTCGAACGTCTACAGCCTGTCATGAGCGGGTTACTGGCGGGAAGCCCTCTTATGCTACCTAGGTATCAAGGCTGCCAGAACCTAGACCCTCGCTAGGCTTTCGCAGAATAATATAGTAAGGAAATGAGGGGCTCGTTAAGGAAATACAGAAAGATAGGTCGGCAGTCTACAATGCCAAAGGAGGCATAGGGGTGTGGTTAGGCTCTTTTCTTTTTTACTACGGTTACTGAGGTGAACATTTTTTTTAATATACAGAAGCAAGAAAGAAAGAAAAACACGCGCCCAGAGTGGGGACCGAACCCACGCCTTTTGATTACATGTCGAATGCCTTACCAATTCGGCTATCTGGGCGACTGTGTTCTCTTCACTTTCTGGGCTAATTAAATTTACTAGAAGTGTATCTGACTCTTGAGGGTGGTAGCCAGCGCCACTCTGACTACACGGGGAGAAGGGGACCTTCTTTTCAACCCCCGGGGCCTGACTCGAACATCTACAGCCTGTCATGAGCGGGTTACTGGCGGGAAGCCCTCTTATGCTACCTAGGTATCAAGGCTGCCACAACCTAGACCCTCGCAGGCTTTCGCAGAATAATATAGTAAGGAAATGAGGGGCTCCTTAAGGAAATACAGAAAGATAGGTCGGCAGTCTACAATGCCAAAGGAGGCATAGGGGTGTGGTTACGCTCTTTTCTTTTTCACTACGGTTAATTAGGTACATTTTTTAAAATATACAGAAGAAAGAACGAAAGAAAAACACGCGCCCAGAATGGGGACCGAACCCACGCCTTTTGATTACATGTCGAATGCCTTACCAATTCGGCTATCTGGGCGACTGTGTTCTCCTTCACTTTCTGGGCTAATTAAATTTACTAGAAGTGTATCTGACTCTTGAGGGTGGTAGCCAGCGCCACTCTGACTACACGAGGAGAAGGGGACCTTCTTTTCAACCCCGGGGCGTGACTCGAACGTCTACAGCCTGTCATGAGCGGGTTACTGGCGGGAAGCCCTCTTATGCTACCTAGGTATCAAGGCTGCCAGAACCTAGACCCTCGCTAGGCTTTCGCAGAATAATATAGTAAGGAAATGAGGGGCTCGTTAAGGAAATACAGAAAGATAGGTCGGCAGTCTACAATGCCAAAGGAGGCATAGGGGTGTGGTTAGGCTCTTTTCTTTTTTACTACGGTTACTGAGGTGAACATTTTTTTTAATATACAGAAGCAAGAAAGAAAGAAAAACATGCGCCCAGAGTGGGGACCGAACCCACGCCTTTTGATTACATGTCGAATGCCTTACCAATTCGGCTATCTGGGCGACTGTGTTCTCTTCACTTTCTGGGCTAATTAAATTTACTAGAAGTGTATCTGACTCTTGAGGGTGGTAGCCAGCGCCACTCTGACTACACGAGGAGAAGGGGACCTTCTTTTCAACCCCGGGGCGTGACTCGAACGTCTACAGCCTGTCATGAGCGGGTTACTGGCGGGAAGCCCTCTTATGCTACCTAGGTATCAAGGCTGCCAGAACCTAGACCCTCGCTAGGCTTTCGCAGAATAATATAGTAAGGAAATGAGGGGCTCGTTAAGGAAATACAGAAAGATAGGTCGGCAGTCTACAATGCCAAAGGAGGCATAGGGGTGTGGTTAGGCTCTTTTCTTTTTTACTACGGTTACTGAGGTGAACATTTTTTTTAATATACAGAAGCAAGAAAGAAAGAAAAACACGCGCCCAGAGTGGGGACCGAACCCACGCCTTTTGATTACATGTCGAATGCCTTACCAATTCGGCTATCTGGGCGACTGTGTTCTCTTCACTTTCTGGGCTAATTAAATTTACTAGAAGTGTATCTGACTCTTGAGGGTGGTAGCCAGCGCCACTCTGACTACACGGGGAGAAGGGGACCTTCTTTTCAACCCCGGGGCATGACTCGAATGTCTACAGCCTGTCATGAGCGGGTTACTGGCGGGAAGCCCTCTTATGCTACCTAGGTATCAAGGCTGCCAGAACCTAGACCCTCGCTAGGCTTTCGCAGAATAATATAGTAAGGAAATGAGGGGCTCGTTAAGGAAATACAGAAAGATAGGTCGGCAGTCTACAATGCCAAAGGAGGCATAGGGGTGTGGTTAGGCTCTTTTCTTTTTTACTACGGTTACTGAGGTGAACATTTTTTTTAATATACAGAAGCAAGAAAGAAAGAAAAACACGCGCCCAGAGTGGGGACCGAACCCACGCTTTTCGATTACATGTCGAATGCCTTACCAATTCGGCTATCTGGGCGACTGTGTTCTCCTTCACTTTCTGGGCTAAATAAATTTACTAGAAGTGTATCTGACTCTTGAGGGTGGTAGCCAGCGCCACTCTCACTACACGGGGAGAAGGGGGCCTTCTTTTCAACCCCCGGGGCGTGATTCGAACGTCTACAGCCTGTCATGAGCGGGTTACTGGCGGGAAGCCCTATTATGCTACCTAGGCATCAAGGCTGCCAGAACCTAGACCCTCGCTAGGATTTCGCAGAATAATATAGTAAGGAAATGAGGGGCTCGTTAAGGAAATACAGAAAGATAGGTCGGCAGTCTAAAATGCCAAAGGAGGCATAGGGGTGTGGTTAGGCTCTTTTCTTTTTCACTACGGTTAATTAGGTACATTTTTTTTAGATATACAGAAGAAAGAAAGAAAGAAAAACACGCGCCAAGAGTGGGGACCGAACCCACACCTTTCGATTACATGTCGAATGCCTTACCAATTCGGCTATCTGGGCAACTGTGTTCTCCTTCACTTTCTGGGCTAATTAAATTTACTAGAAGTGTATCTGACTCTTGAGGGTGGTAGCCAGCGCCACTCTGACTACACGAGGAGAAGGGGACCTTCCTTTCAATCCCCGGGGCGTGACTCGAACGTCTACAGCCTGTCATGAGCGGGTTACTGGCGGGAAGCCCTCTTATGCTACCTAGGTATCAAGGCGGCCAGAACCTAGACCCTCGCTAGGCTTTCGCAGAATAATATAGTAAGGAAATGAGGGGCTCGTTAAGTAAATACAGAAAGATAGGTCGGCAGTCTACAATGCCAAAGGAGGCATAGGGGTGTGGTTAGCCTCTTTTCTTTTTTACTACGGTTACTGAGGTGAACATTTTTTTAAATATACCGAAGCAAGAAAGAAAAACACGCGCCCAGAATGGGGACTGAACCCACGCCTTTCGATTACATGTCGAATGCCTTACCATTTCGGCTATCTGGCGACTGTGTTCTCCTTCACTTTCTGGGCTAATTAAATTTACTAGAAGTGTATCTGACTCTTGAGGGTGGTAGCCAGCGCCACTCTGACTACACGGGGAGAAGGGGACCTTCTTTTCAACCCCCGGGGCATGATTCGAACGTCTACAGCCTGTCATGAGCGGGTTACTGGCGGGAAGCCCAATTATGCTACCTAGGCATCAAGGCTGCCAGAACCTAGACCCTCGCTAGGATTTCGCAGAATAATATAGTAAGGAAATGAGGGGCTCGTTAAGGAAATACAGAAAGATAGGTCGGCAGTCTAAAATGCCAAAGGAGGCATAGGGGTGTGGTTAGGCTCTTTTCTTTTTCACTACGGTTAATTAGGTACATGTTTTTTAAATATACAGAAGAAAGAAAGAAAGAAAAACGCGCCCAGAGTGGGGACCGAACCCACACCTTTCGATTACATGTCGAATGCCTTACCAATTCGGCTATCTGGGCGACTGTGTTCTCCTTCACTTTCTGGGCTAATTAAATTTACTAGAAGTGTATCTGACTCTTGAGGGTGGTAGCCAGCGCCACTCTGACTACACGGGGAGAAGGGGACCTTCTTTTCAACCCCCGGGGCGTGATTCGAACGTCTACAGCCTGTCATGAGCGGGTTACTGGCGGGAAGCCCAATTATGCTACCTAGGCATCAAGGCTGCCAGAACCTAGACCCTCGCTAGGATTTCGCAGAATAATATAGTAAGGAAATGAGGGGCTCGTTAAGGAAATACAGAAAGATAGGTCGGCAGTCTAAAATGCCAAAGGAGGCATAGGGGTGTGGTTAGTCTCTTTTCTTTTTCACTACGGTTAATTAGGTATATTTTTTTTAGATATACAGAAGAAAGAAAGAAAGAAAAACAGGCGCCAAGAGTGGGGACCGAACCCACGCCTTTCGATTACATGTCGAATGCCTTACCAATTCGGCTATCTGGGCGACTGTGTTCTCCTCCACTTTCTGGGCTAATTAAACTTACTAGAAGTGTATCTGACTCTTGAGGGTGGTAGCCAGCGCCACTCTGACTGCACGGGGAGAAGGGGACCTTCTTTTCAACCCCCGGGGCGTGACTCGAACGTCTACAGGCTGTCATGAGCGGGTTACTAGCGGGAAGCCCTCTTATGCTACCTAGGCATCAAGGCTGCCAGAACCTAGACCCTCGCTAGGCTTTCGCAGAATAATATAGAAAGGAAATGAGGGGCTCGTTAAGGAAATACAGAAAGATAGGTCGGCAGTCTACAATGCCAAAGGAGGCATAGGGGTGTGGTTAGGCTCTTTTCTTTTTCACTACGGTTAATTAGGTACATTTTTTTTAAATATACAGAAGAAAGAACGAAAGAAAAACACGCGCCCAGAATGGGGACCGAACCCACGCCTTTCGATCACATGTCGAATGCCTTACCAATTCGGCTATCTGGGCGACTGTGTTCTCCTTCACTTTCTGGGCTAATTAAATTTACTAGAAGTGTATCTGACTCTTGAGGTTGGTAGCCAGCGCCACTCTGACTACATGGGGAGAAGGGGACCTTCTTTTCAACCCCCGGGGCGTGACTCGAGCGTCTACAGCCTGTCATGAGCAGGTTACTGGCGGGAAGCCCTCTTATGCTACCTAGGGATCAAGGCTGCCAGAACCTAGACCCTCGCAGGCTTTCGCAGAATAATATAATAAGGAAATGAGGGGCTCCTTAAGGAAATACAGAAAGATAGGTCGGCAGTCTACAATGCCAAAGGAGGCATAGGGGTGTGGTTAGGCTCTTTTCTTTTTTACTACGGTTACTGAGGTGAACATTTTTTTTAAATATACAGAAGCAAGCAAGAAAGAAAAACGCGCCCAGAGTGGGGACCGAACCCACGCCTGTCGATTACATGTCGAATGCCTTACCAATTCGGCTATCTGGGCGACTGTGTTCTCCTTCACTTTCTGGGCTAATTAAATTTACTAGAAGTGTATCTGACTCTTGAGGGTGGTAGCCAGCGCCACTCTGACTACACGGGGAGAAGGGGACCTTCTTTTCAACCCCCGGGGCGTGATTCGAACGTCTACAGCCTGTCATGAGCGGGTTACTGGCGGGAAGCCCTATTATGCTACCTAGGCATCAAGGCGGCCAGAACCTAGACCCTCGCTAGGATTTCGCAGAATAATATAGTAAGAAAATGAGGGGCTCGTCAAGGAAATACAGAAAGATAGGTCGGCAGTCTACAATGCCAAAGGAGGCATAGGGGTGTGGTTAGGCTCTTTTCTTTTTCACTACGGTAATTAGGTAAATGTTTTTTAAATATACAGAAGAAAGAAAGAAAGAAAAACACGCGCCCAGAGTGGGGACCGAACCCATGCCTTTCGATTACATGTCGAATGCCTTACCAATTCGGCTATCTGGGCGACTGTGTTCTCCTTCACTTTCTGGGCTAATTAAATTTACTAGAAGTGTATCTGACTCTTGAGGTTGGTAGCCAGCACCACTCTGACTACACGGGGAGAAGGGGACCTTCTTTTCAACCCCCGGGGCGTGACTCGAACGTCTAAAGCCTGTCATGAGCGGGTTACTGGCGGGAAGCCCTCTTATGCTACCTAGGCATCAAGGCTGCCAGAACCTGGACCCTCGCTAAGCTTTCATAGAATAATATAGTAAGGAAATGAGGGGCTCGTTAAGGAAATACAGAAAGATAGGTCGGCAGTCTACAATGCCAAAGGAGGCATAGGGGCGTGGTTAAGCTCTTTTCTTTTTCACTACGGTTAATTAGGTACATGTTTTTTAAATATACAGAAGAAAGAAAGAAAGAAAAACACGCGCCCAGAGTGGGGACCGAACCCACGCCTTTCGATTACATGTCGAATGCCTTACCAATTCGGCTATCTGGGCGACTGTGTTCTCCTTCACTTTCTGGGCTAATTAAATTTACTAGAAGTGTTACTGACTCTTGAGGTTGGTAGCCAGTGCCACTCTGACTACACGGGGAGACGGGGACCTTCTTTTCAACCCCCGGGGCGTGACTCGAACGTCTACAGCCTGTCATGAGCGGGTTACTGGCGGGAAGCCCTCTTATGCTACCTAGGCATCAAGGCTGCCAGAACCTAGACCCTCGCAGGCTTTCGCAGAATAATATAGTAAGGAAATGAGGGGCTCCTTAAGGAAATACAGAAAGATAGGTCGGCAGTCTACAATGCCAAAGGAGGCATAGGGGTGTGGTTAGGCTCTTTTCTTTTTCACTACGGTTACTGAGGTGAACATTTTTTTTAAATATACAGAAGCAAGAAAGAAAAACACGCGCCCAGAGTGGGGACTGAACCCACGCCTTTCGATTACATGTCGAATGCCTTACCAATTCGGCTATCTGGGCGCCTGTGTTCTCCTTCACTTTCTGGGCTAATTAAATTTACTAGAAGTGTATCTGACTCTTGAGGGTGGTAGCCAGCGCCACTCTGACTACACGGGGAGAAGGGGACCTTCTTTTCAACCCCCGGGGCGTGACTCGAACGTCTACAGCCTGTCATGAGCGGGTTACTGGCGGGAAGCCCTCTTATGCTACCTAGGCATCAAGGCTGCCAGAACCTAGACCCTCGCTAGGCTTTCGCAGAATAATATAGTAAGGAAATGAGGGGCTCGTTAAGGAAATACAGAAAGATAGGTCGGCAGTCTACAATGCCAAAGGAGGCATAGGGGTGTGGTTAGGCTCTTTTCTTTTTCACTACGGTTAATTAGGTACATTTTTTTAAATATACAGAAGAAAGAAAGAAAGAAAAACACGCGCCCAGAGTGGGGACCGAACCCACGCCTTTCGATTACATGTCGAGTGCCTTACCAATTCGGCTATCTGGGCGACTGTGTTCTCCTTCACTTTCTGGGCTAATTAAATTTACTAGAAGTGTATCTGACTCTTGAGGGTGGTAGCCAGCGCCACTCTGACTACACGGGGAGAAGGGGACCTTCTTTTCAACCCCCGGGGCGTGACTTGAACGTCTAAAGCCTGTCATGAGCGGGTTACTGGCGGGAAGCACTCTTATGCTACCTAGGCATCAAGGCTGCCAGAACCTAGACCCTCGCTAGGCTTTCATAGAATAATATAGTAAGGAAATGAGGGGCTCGTTAAGGAAATACAGAAAGATAGGTCGGCAGTCTACAATGCCAAAGGAGGCATAGGGGTGTGGTTAGGCTCTTTTCTTTTTCACTACGGTTAATTAGGTACATGTTTTTTAAATATACAGAAGAAAGAAAGAAAGAAAAACGCGCCCAGAGTGGGGACCGAACCCACGCCTTTCGATTACATGTCGAATGCCTTACCAATTCGGCTATCTGGGCGACTGTGTTCTCCTTCACTTTCTGGGCTAATTAAATTTACTAGAAGTGCATCTGACTCTTGAGGGTGGTAGCCAGCGCCACTCTGACTACACGGGGAGAAGGGGACCTTCTTTTCAACCCCGGGGCGTGATTCGAACGTCTACAGCCTGTCATGAGCGGGTTACTGGCGGGAAGCCCTATTATGCTACCTAGGCATCAAGGCTGCCAGATCCTAGACCCTCGCTAGGATTTCGCAGAATAATATAGTAAGGAAATGAGGGGCTCGTTAAGGAAATACAGAAAGATAGGTCGGCAGTCTAAAATGCCAAAGGAGGCATAGGGGTGTGGTTAGGCTCTTTTCTTTTTCACTACGGTTAATTAGGTACATTTTTTTTAAATATACAGAAGAAAGAACGAAAGAAAAACACGCGCCCAGAATGGGGACCGAACCCACGCCTTTCGATCACATGTCGAATGCCTTACCAATTCAGCTATCTGGGCGACTGTGTTCTCCTTCACTTTCTGGGCTAATTAAATTTACTAGAAGTGTATCTGACTCTTGAGGTTGGTAGCCAGCGCCACTCTGACTACATGGGGAGAAGGGGACCTTCTTTTCAACCCCCGGGGCGTGACTCGAGCGTCTACAGCCTGTCATGAGCAGGTTACTGGCGGGAAGCCCTCTTATGCTACCTAGGGATCAAGGCTGCCAGAACCTAGACCCTCGCAGGCTTTCGCAGAATAATATAATAAGGAAATGAGGGGCTCCTTAAGGAAATACAGAAAGATAGGTCGGCAGTCTACAATGCCAAAGGAGGCATAGGGGTGTGGTTAGGCTCTTTTCTTTTTTACTACGGTTACTGAGGTGAACATTTTTTTTAAATATACAGAAGCAAGCAAGAAAGAAAAACGCGCCCAGAGTGGGGACCGAACCCACGCCTTTCGATTACATGTCGAATGCCTTACCAATTCGGCTATCTGGGCGACTGTGTTCTCCTTCACTTTCTGGGCTAATTAAATTTACTAGAAGTGTATCTGACTCTTGAGGGTGGTAGCCAGCGCCACTCTGACTACACGGGGAGAAGGGGACCTTCTTTTCAACCCCCGGGGCGTGATTCGAACGTCTACAGCCTGTCATGAGCGGGTTACTGGCGGGAAGCCCTATTATGCTACCTAGGCATCAAGGCGGCCAGAACCTAGACCCTCGCTAGGATTTCGCAGAATAATATAGTAAGAAAATGAGGGCTCGTCAAGGAAATACAGAAAGATAGGTCGGCAGTCTACAATGCCAAAGGAGGCATAGGGGTGTGGTTAGGCTCTTTTCTTTTTCACTACGGTAATTAGGTAAATGTTTTTTAAATATACAGAAGAAAGAAAGAAAGAAAAACACGCGCCCAGAGTGGGGACCGAACCCATGCCTTTCGATTACATGTCGAATGCCTTACCAATTCGGCTATCTGGGCGACTGTGTTCTCCTTCACTTTCTGGGCTAATTAAATTTACTAGAAGTGTTACTGACTCTTGAGGTTGGTAGCCAGTGCCACTCTGACTACACGGGGAGACGGGGACCTTCTTTTCAACCCCCGGGGCGTGACTCGAACGTCTACAGCCTGTCATGAGCGGGTTACTGGCGGGAAGCCCTCTTATGCTACCTAGGCATCAAGGCTGCCAGAACCTAGACCCTCGCAGGCTTTCGCAGAATAATATAGTAAGGAAATGAGGGGCTCCTTAAGGAAATACAGAAAGATAGGTCGGCAGTCTACAATGCCAAAGGAGGCATAGGGGTGTGGTTAGGCTCTTTTCTTTTTCACTACGGTTACTGAGGTGAACATTTTTTTTAAATATACAGAAGCAAGAAAGAAAAACACGCGCCCAGAGTGGGGACTGAACCCACGCCTTTCGATTACATGTCGAATGCCTTACCAATTCGGCTATCTGGGCGACTGTGTTCTCCTTCACTTTCTGGGCTAATTAAATTTACTAGAAGTGTATCTGACTCTTGAGGGTGGTAGCCAGCGCCACTCTGACTACACGGGGAGAAGGGGACCTTCTTTTCAACCCCCGGGGCGTGATTCGAACGTCTACAGCCTGTCATGAGCGGGTTACTGGCGGGAAGCCCTATTATGCTACCTAGGCATCAAGGCGGCCAGAACCTAGACCCTCGCTAGGATTTCGCAGAATAATATAGTAAGAAAATGAGGGGCTCGTCAAGGAAATACAGAAAGATAGGTCGGCAGTCTACAATGCCAAAGGAGGCATAGGGGTGTGGTTAGGCTCTTTTCTTTTTCACTACGGTAATTAGGTAAATGTTTTTTAAATATACAGAAGAAAGAAAGAAAGAAAAACACGCGCCCAGAGTGGGGACCGAACCCATGCCTTTCGATTACATGTCGAATGCCTTACCAATTCGGCTATCTGGGCGACTGTGTTCTCCTTCACTTTCTGGGCTAATTAAATTTACTAGAAGTGTATCTGACTCTTGAGGTTGGTAGCCAGCACCACTCTGACTACACGGGGAGAAGGGGACCTTCTTTTCAACCCCCGGGGCGTGACTCGAACGTCTAAAGCCTGTCATGAGCGGGTTACTGGCGGGAAGCCCTCTTATGCTACCTAGGCATCAAGGCTGCCAGAACCTGGACCCTCGCTAAGCTTTCATAGAATATTATAGTAAGGAAATGAGGGGCTCGTTAAGGAAATACAGAAAGATAGGTCGGCAGTCTACAATGCCAAAGGAGGCATAGGGGCGTGGTTAAGCTCTTTTATTTTCACTACGGTTAATTAGGTACATGTTTTTTAAATATACAGAAGAAAGAAAGAAAGAAAAACACGCGCCCAGAGTGGGGACCGAACCCACGCCTTTCGATTACATGTCGAATGCCTTACCAATTCGGCTATCTGGGCGACTGTGTTCTCCTTCACTTTCTGGGCTAATTAAATTTACTAGAAGTGTTACTGACTCTTGAGGTTGGTAGCCAGTGCCACTCTGACTACACGGGGAGACGGGGACCTTCTTTTCAACCCCCGGGGCGTGACTCGAACGTCTACAGCCTGTCATGAGCGGGTTACTGGCGGGAAGCCCTCTTATGCTACCTAGGCATCAAGGCTGCCAGAACCTAGACCCTCGCAGGCTTTCGCAGAATAATATAGTAAGGAAATGAGGGGCTCCTTAAGGAAATACAGAAAGATAGGTCGGCAGTCTACAATGCCAAAGGAGGCATAGGGGTGTGGTTAGGCTCTTTTCTTTTTCACTACGGTTACTGAGGTGAACATTTTTTTTAAATATACAGAAGCAAGAAAGAAAAACACGCGCCCAGAGTGGGGACTGAACCCACGCCTTTCGATTACATGTCGAATGCCTTACCAATTCGGCTATCTGGGCGCCTGTGTTCTCCTTCACTTTCTGGGCTAATTAAATTTACTAGAAGTGTATCTGACTCTTGAGGGTGGTAGCCAGCGCCACTCTGACTACACGGGGAGAAGGGGACCTTCTTTTCAACCCCCGGGGCGTGACTCGAACGTCTACAGCCTGTCATGAGCGGGTTACTGGCGGGAAGCCCTCTTATGCTACCTAGGCATCAAGGCTGCCAGAACCTAGACCCTCGCTAGGCTTTCGCAGAATAATATAGTAAGGAAATGAGGGGCTCGTTAAGGAAATACAGAAAGATAGGTCGGCAGTCTACAATGCCAAAGGAGGCATAGGGGTGTGGTTAGGCTCTTTTCTTTTTCACTACGGTTAATTAGGTACATTTTTTTAAATATACAGAAGAAAGAAAGAAAGAAAAACACGCGCCCAGAGTGGGGACCGAACCCACGCCTTTCGATTACATGTCGAGTGCCTTACCAATTCGGCTATCTGGGCGACTGTGTTCTCCTTCACTTTCTGGGCTAATTAAATTTACTAGAAGTGTATCTGACTCTTGAGGGTGGTAGCCAGCGCCACTCTGACTACACGGGGAGAAGGGGACCTTCTTTTCAACCCCCGGGGCGTGACTTGAACGTCTAAAGCCTGTCATGAGCGGGTTACTGGCGGGAAGCACTCTTATGCTACCTAGGCATCAAGGCTGCCAGAACCTAGACCCTCGCTAGGCTTTCATAGAATAATATAGTAAGGAAATGAGGGGCTCGTTAAGGAAATACAGAAAGATAGGTCGGCAGTCTACAATGCCAAAGGAGGCATAGGGGTGTGGTTAGGCTCTTTTCTTTTTCACTACGGTTAATTACGTACATGTTTTTTAAATATACAGAAGAAAGAAAGAAAGAAAAACGCGCCCAGAGTGGGGACCGAACCCACGCCTTTCGATTACATGTCGAATGCCTTACCAATTCGGCTATCTGGGCGACTGTGTTCTCCTTCACTTTCTGGGCTAATTAAATTTATTAGAAGTGCATCTGACTCTTGAGGGTGGTAGCCAGCGCCACTCTGACTACACGGGGAGAAGGGGACCTTCTTTTCAACCCCGGGGCGTGATTCGAACGTCTACAGCCTGTCATGAGCGGGTTACTGGCGGGAAGCCCTATTATGCTACCTAGGCATCAAGGCTGCCAGATCCTAGACCCTCGCTAGGATTTCGCAGAATAATATAGTAAGGAAATGAGGGGCTCGTTAAGGAAATACAGAAAGATAGGTCGGCAGTCTAAAATGCCAAAGGAGGCATAGGGGTGTGGTTAGTCTCTTTTCTTTTTCACTACGGTTAATTAGGTATATTTTTTTAGATATACAGAAGAAAGAAAGAAAGAAAAACAGGCGCCAAGAGTGGGGACCGAACCCACGCCTTTCGATTACATGTCGAATGCCTTACCAATTCGGCTATCTGGGCAACTGTGTTCTCCTTCACTTTCTGGGCTAATTAAATTTACTAGAGGTGTATCTGACTCTTGAGGGTGGTAGCCAGCGCCACTCTGACTACACGAGGAGAAGGGGACCTTCCTTTCAATCCCCGGGGCGTGACTCGAACGTCTACAGCCTGTCATGAGCGGGTTACTGGCGGGAAGCCCTCTTATGCTACCTAGGTATCAAGGCTGCCAGAACCTAGACCCTCGCTAGGCTTTCGCAGAATAATATAGTAAGGAAATGAGGGGCTCGTTAAGTAAATACAGAAAGATAGGTCGGCAGTCTACAATGCCAAAGGAGGCATAGGGGTGTGGTTAGCCTCTTTTCTTTTTTACTACGGTTACTGAGGTGAACATTTTTTTAAATATACCGAAGCAAGAAAGAAAAACACGCGCCCAGAATGGGGACTGAACCCACGCCTTTCGATTACATGTTGAATGCCTTACCATTTCGGCTATCTGGCGACTGTGTTCTCCTTCACTTTCTGGGCTAATTATATTTACTAGAAGTGTATCTGACTCTTGAGGGTGGTAGCCAGCGCCACTCTGACTACACGGGGAGAAGGGGACCTTCTTTTGAACCCCCGGGGCCTGACTCGAACGTCTACAGCCTGTCATGAGCGGGTTACTGGCGGGAAGCCCTCTTATGCTACCTAGGTATCAAGGCTGCCAGAACCTAGACCCTCGCAGGCTTTCGCAGAATAATATAGTAAGGAAATGAGGGGCTCCTTAAGGAAATACAGAAAGATAGGTCGGCAGTCTACAATGCCAAAGGAGGCATAGGGGTGTGGTTACGCTCTTTTCTTTTTCACTACGGTTAATTAGGTACATTTTTTAAAATATACAGAAGAAAGAACGAAAGAAAAACGCGCCCAGAATGGGGACCGAACCCACGCCTTTCGATTACATGTCGAATGCCTTACCAATTCGGCTATCTGGGCGACTGTGTTCTCCTTCACTTTCTGGGCTAATTAAATTTACTAGAAGTGTATCTGACTCTTGAGGTTGGTAGCCAGCGCCACTCTGACTACATGGGGAGAAGGGGACCTTCTTTTCAACCCCCGGTGCGTGACTCGAACGTCTACAGCCTGTCATGAGCGGGTTACTGGCGGGAAGCCCTCTTATGCTACCTAGGCATCAAGGCTGCCAGAACCTAGACCCTCGCAGGCTTTCGCAGAATAATATAATAAGGAAATGAGGGGCTCCTTAAGGAAATACAGAAACATAGGTCGGCAGTCTACAATGCCAAAGGAGGCATAGGGGTGTGGTTACGCTCTTTTCTTTTTCACTACGGTTAATTAGGTACATTTTTTTTAGATATACAGAAGAAAGAAAGAAAGAAAAACACGCGCCCAGAGTGGGGACCGAACCCACGCCTTTTGATTACATCTCGAATGCCTTACCAATTCGGCTATCTGGGCGACTGTGTTCTCCTTCACTTTCTGGGCTAATTAAATTTACTAGACGTGTATCTGACTCTTGAGGGTGGTAGCCAGCGCCACTCTGACTACACGAGGAGAAGGGGACCTTCTTTTCAACCCCGGGGCGTGACTCGAACGTCTACAGCCTGTCATGAGCGGGTTACTGGCGGGAAGCCCTCTTATGCTACCTAGGAATCAAGGCTGCCAGAACCTAGACCCTCGCTAGGCTTTCGCAGAATAATATAGTAAGCAAATGAGGGGCTCGTTAAGGAAATACAGAAAGATAGGTCGGCAGTCTACAATGCCAAAGGAGGCATAGGGGTGTGGTTAGGCTCTTTTCTTTTTTACTACGGGTACTGAGGTGAACATTTTTTTTAATATACAGAAGCAAGAAAGAAAGAAAAACACGCGCCCAGAGTGGGGACCGAACCCACGCCTTTTGATTACATGTCGAATGCCTTACCAATTCGGCTATCTGGGCGACTGTGTTCTCTTCACTTTCTGGGCTAATTAAATTTACTAGAAGTGTATCTGACTCTTGAGGGTGGTAGCCAGTGCCACTCTGACTACACGGGGAGAAGGGGACCTTCTTTTCAACCCCGGGGCATGACTCGAACGTCTACAGCCTGTCATGAGCGGGTTACTGGCGGGAAGCCCTCTTATGCTACCTAGGTATCAAGGCTGCCAGAACCTAGACCCTCGCTAGGCTTTCGCAGAATAATATAGTAAGGAAATGAGGGGCTCGTTAAGGAAATACAGAAAGATAGGTCGGCAGTCTACAATGCCAAAGGAGGCATAGGGGTGTGGTTAGGCTCTTTTCTTTTTTACTACGGTTACTGAGGTGAACATTTTTTTTAATATACAGAAGCAAGAAAGAAAGAAAAACACGCGCCCAGAGTGGGGACCGAACCCACGCCTTTCGATTACATGTCGAATGCCTTACCAATTCGGCTACCTGGGCGACTGTGTTCTCCTTCACTTTCTGGGCTAATTAAATTTACTAGAAGTGTATCTGACTCTTGAGGGTGGTAGCCAGCGCCACTCTCACTACACGGGGAGAAGGGGGCCTTCTTTTCAACCCCCGGGGCGTGATTCGAACGTCTACAGCCTGTCATGAGCGGGTTACTGGCGGGAAGCCCTATTATGCTACCTAGGCATCAAGGCTGCCAGAACCTAGACCCTCGCTAGGATTTCGCAGAATAATATAGTAAGGAAATGAGGGGCTCGTTAAGGAAATACAGAAAGATAGGTCGGCAGTCTAAAATGCCAAAGGAGGCATAGGGGTGTGGTTAGGCTCTTTTCTTTTTCACTACGGTTAATTAGGTACATTTTTTTAGATATACAGAAGAAAGAAAGAAAAACACGCGCCAAGAGTGGGGACCGAACCCACGCCTTTCGATTACATGTCGAATGCCTTACCAATTCGGCTATCTGGGCAACTGTGTTCTCCTTCACTTTCTGGGCTAATTAAATTTACTAGAAGTGTATCTGACTCTTGAGGGTGGTAGCCAGCGCCACTCTGACTACACGAGGAGAAGGGGACCTTCCTTTCAATCCCCGGGGCGTGACTCGAACGTCTACAGCCTGTCATGAGCGGGTTACTGGCGGGAAGCCCTCTTATGCTACCTAGGTATCAAGGCTGCCAGAACCTAGACCCTCGCTAGGCTTTCGCAGAATAATATAGTAAGGAAATGAGGGGCTCGTTAAGTAAATACAGAAAGATAGGTCGGCAGTCTACAATGCCAAAGGAGGCATAGGGGTGTGGTTAGCCTCTTTTCTTTTTTACTACGGTTACTGAGGTGAACATTTTTTTAAATATACCGAAGCAAGAAAGAAAAACACGCGCCCAGAATGGGGACTGAGCCCACGCCTTTTGATTACATGTCGAATGCCTTACCAATTCGGCTATCTGGGCGACTGTGTTCTCCTTCACTTTCTGGGCTAATTAAATTTACTAGAAGTGTATCTGACTCTTGAGGGTGGTAGCCAGCGCCACTCTGACTACACGGGGAGAAGGGGACCTTCTTTTCAACCCCGGGGCGTGACTCGAACGTCTACAGCCTGTCATGAGCGGGTTACTGGCGGGAAGCCCTCTTATGCTACCTAGGTATCAAGGCTGCCAGAACCTAGACCCTCGCTAGGCTTTCGCAGAATAATATAGTAAGGAAATGAGGGGCTCGTTAAGGAAATACAGAAAGATAGGTCGGCAGTCTACAATGCCAAAGGAGGCATAGGGGTGTGGTTAGGCTCTTTTCTTTTTTACTACGGTTACTGAGGTGAACATTTTTTTTAATATACAGAAGCAAGAAAGAAAGAAAAACACACGCCCAGAGTGGGGACCGAACCCACGCCTTTCGATTACATGTCGAATGCCTTACCAATTCGGCTATCTGGGCGACTGTGTTCTCCTTCACTTTCTGGGCTAATTAAATTTACTAGAAGTGTATCTGACTCTTGAGGGTGGTAGCCAGCGCCACTCTCACTACACGGGGAGAAGGGGGCCTTCTTTTCAACCCCCGGGGCGTGATTCGAACGTCTACAGCCTGTCATGAGCGGGTTACTGGCGGGAAGCCCTATTATGCTACCTAGGCATCAAGGCTGCCAGAACCTAGACCCTCGCTAGGATTTCGCAGAATAATATAGTAAGGAAATGAGGGGCTCGTTAAGGAAATACAGAAAGATAGGTCGGCAGTCTAAAATGCCAAAGGAGGCATAGGGGTGTGGTTAGGCTCTTTTCTTTTTCACTACGGTTAATTAGGTACATTTTTTTTAGATATACAGAAGAAAGAAAGAAAGAAAAACACGCGCCAAGAGTGGGGACCGAACCCACGCCTTTCGATTACATGTCGAATGCCTTACCAATTCGGCTATCTGGGCAACTGTGTTCTCCTTCACTTTCTGGGCTAATTAAATTTACTAGAAGTGTATCTGACTCTTGAGGGTGGTAGCCAGCGCCACTCTGACTACACGAGGAGAAGGGGACCTTCCTTTCAATCCCCGGGGCGTGACTCGAACGTCTACAGCCTGTCATGAGCGGGTTACTGGCGGGAAGCCCTTATATGCTACCTAGGTATCAAGGCTGCCAGAACCTAGACCCTCGCTAGGCTTTCGCAGAATAATATAGTAAGGAAATGAGGGGCTCGTTAAGTAAATACAGAAAGATAGGTCGGCAGTCTACAATGCCAAAGGAGGCATAGGGGTGTGGTTAGCCTCTTTTCTTTTTTACTACATTTACTGAGGTGAACATTTTTTTAAATATACCGAAGCAAGAAAGAAAAACACGCGCCCAGAATGGGGACTGAGCCCACGCCTTTCGATTACATGTCGAATGCCTTACCATTTCGGCTATCTGGCGACTGTGTTCTCCTTCACTTTCTGGGCTAATTATATTTACTAGAAGTGTATCTGACTCTTGAGGGTGGTAGCCAGCGCCACTCTGACTACACGGGGAGAAGGGGACCTTCTTTTGAACCCCCGGGGCGTGACTCGAACGTCTACAGCCTGTCATGAGCGGGTTACTGGCGGGAAGCCCTCTTATGCTACCTAGGTATCAAGGCTGCCAGAACCTAGACCCTCGCAGGCTTTCGCAGAATAATATAGTAAGGAAATGAGGGGCTCCTTAAGGAAATACAGAAAGATAGGTCGGCAGTCTACAATGCCAAAGGAGGCATAGGGGTGTGGTTACGCTCTTTTCTTTTTCACTACGGTTAATTAGGTACATTTTTTTAAAATATACAGGAGAAAGAAAGAAAGAAAAACACGCGCCCAGAGTGGGGACCGAACCCACGCCTTTTGATTACATGTCGAATGCCTTACCAATTCGGCTATCTGGGCGACTGTGTTCTTCACTTTCTGGGCTAATTAAATTTACTAGAAGTGTATCTGACTCTTGAGGGTGGTAGCCAGCGCCACTCTGACTACACGGGGAGAAGGGGACCTTCTTTTCAACCCCGGGGCGTGACTCGAACGTCTACAGCCTGTCATGAGCGGGTTACTGGCGGGAAGCCCTCTTATGCTACCTAGGTATCAAGGCTGCCAGAACCTAGACCCTCGCTAGGCTTTCGCAGAATAATATAGTAAGGAAATGAGGGGCTCGTTAAGGAAATACAGAAAGATAGGTCGGCAGTCTACAATGCCAAAGGAGGCATAGGGGTGTGGTTAGGCTCTTTTCTTTTTTACTACGGTTACTGAGGTGAACATTTTTTTTAATATACAGAAGCAAGAAAGAAAGAAAAACACACGCCCAGAGTGGGGACCGAACCCACGCCTTTCGATTACATGTCGAATGCCTTACCAATTCGGCTATCTGGGCGACTGTGTTCTCCTTCACTTTCTGGGCTAATTAAATTTACTAGAAGTGTATCTGACTCTTGAGGGTGGTAGCCAGCGCCACTCTCACTACACGGGGAGAAGGGGGCCTTCTTTTCAACCCCCGGGGCGTGATTCGAACGTCTACAGCCTGTCATGAGCGGGTTACTGGCGGGAAGCCCTATTATGCTACCTAGGCATCAAGGCTGCCAGAACCTAGACCCTCGCTAGGATTTCGCAGAATAATATAGTAAGGAAATGAGGGGCTCGTTAAGGAAATACAGAAAGATAGGTCGGCAGTCTAAAATGCCAAAGGAGGCATAGGGGTGTGGTTAGGCTCTTTTCTTTTTCACTACGGTTAATTAGGTACATTTTTTTTAGATATACAGAAGAAAGAAAGAAAGAAAAACACGCGCCAAGAGTGGGGACCGAACCCACGCCTTTCGATTACATGTCGAATGCCTTACCAATTCGGCTATCTGGGCAACTGTGTTCTCCTTCACTTTCTGGGCTAATTAAATTTACTAGAAGTGTATCTGACTCTTGAGGGTGGTAGCCAGCGCCACTCTGACTACACGAGGAGAAGGGGACCTTCCTTTCAATCCCCGGGGCGTGACTCGAACGTCTACAGCCTGTCATGAGCGGGTTACTGGCGGGAAGCCCTCTTATGCTACCTAGGTATGAAGGCTGCCAGAACCTAGACCCTCGCTAGGCTTTCGCAGAATAATATAGTAAGGAAATGAGGGGCTCGTTAAGTAAATACAGAAAGATAGGTCGGCAGTCTACAATGCCAAAGGAGGCATAGGGGTGTGGTTAGCCTCTTTTCTTTTTTACTACGGTTACTGAGGTGAACATTTTTTTAAATATACCGAAGCAAGAAAGAAAAACACGTGCCCAGAATGGGGACTGAACCCACGCCTTTCGATTACATGTTGAATGCCTTACCATTTCGGCTATCTGGCGACTGTGTTCTCCTTCACTTTCTGGGCTAATTATATTTACTAGAAGTGTATCTGACTCTTGAGGGTGGTAGCCAGCGCCACTCTGACTACACGGGGAGAAGGGGACCTTCTTTTGAACCCCCGGGGCCTGACTCGAACGTCTACAGCCTGTCATGAGCGGGTTACTGGCGGGAAGCCCTCTTATGCTACCTAGGTATCAAGGCTGCCAGAACCTAGACCCTCGCAGGCTTTCGCAGAATAATATAGTAAGGAAATGAGGGGCTCCTTAAGGAAATACAGAAAGATAGGTCGGCAGTCTACAATGCCAAAGGAGGCATAGGGGTGTGGTTACGCTCTTTTCTTTTTCACTACGGTTAATTAGGTACATTTTTTAAAATATACAGAAGAAAGAACGAAAGAAAAACACGCGCCCAGAATGGGGACCGAACCCACGCCTTTCGATTACATGTCGAATGCCTTACCAATTCGGCTATCTGGGCGACTGTGTTCTCCTTCACTTTCTGGGCTAATTAAATTTACTAGAAGTGTATCTGACTCTTGAGGTTGGTAGCCAGCGCCACTCTGACTACATGGGGAGAAGGGGACCTTCTTTTCAACCCCCGGGGCGTGACTCGAACGTCTACAGCCTGTCATGAGCGGGTTACTGGCGGGAAGCCCTCTTATGCTACCTAGGCATCAAGGCTGCCAGAACCTAGACCCTCGCAGGCTTTCGCAGAATAATATAATAAGGAAATGAGGGGCTCCTTAAGGAAATACAGAAACATAGGTCGGCAGTCTACAATGCCAAAGGAGGCATAGGGGTGTGGTTACGCTCTTTTCTATTTCACTACGGTTAATTAGGTACATTTTTTTAGATATACAGAAGAAAGAAAGAAAGAAAAACACGCGCCCAGAGTGGGGACCGAACCCACGCCTTTTGATTACATGTCGAATGCCTTACCAATTCGGCTATTTGGGCGACTGTGTTCTCCTTCACTTTCTGGGCTAATTAAATTTACTAGAAGTGTATCTGACTCTTGAGGGTGGTAGCCAGCGCCACTCTGACTACACGAGGAGAAGGGGACCTTCTTTTCAACCCCGGGGCGTGACTCGAACGTCTACAGCCTGTCATGAGCGGGTTACTGGCGGGAAGCCCTCTTATGCTACCTAGGAATCAAGGCTGCCAGAACCTACACCCTCGCTAGGCTTTCGCAGAATAATATAGTAAGCAAATGAGGGGCTCGTTAAGGAAATACAGAAAGATAGGTCGGCAGTCTACAATGCCAAAGGAGGCATAGGGGTGTGGTTAGGCTCTTTTCTTTTTTACTACGGGTACTGAGGTGAACATTTTTTTTAATATACAGAAGCAAGAAAGAAAGAAAAACACGCGCCCAGAGTGGGGACCGAACCCACGCCTTTTGATTACATGTCGAATGCCTTACCAATTCGGCTATCTGGGCGACTGTGTTCTCTTCACTTTCTGGGCTAATTAAATTTACTAGAAGTGTATCTGACTCTTGAGGGTGGTAGCCAGCGCCACTCTGACTACACGGGGAGAAGGGGACCTTCTTTTCAACCCCGGGGCATGACTCGAACGTCTACAGCCTGTCATGAGCGGGTTACTGGCGGGAAGCCCTCTTATG
Organism: Haemaphysalis longicornis; assembly: GCF_048455015.1. NCBI lineage: Eukaryota > Metazoa > Arthropoda > Arachnida > Ixodida > Ixodidae > Haemaphysalis > Haemaphysalis longicornis. The sequence continues at coordinate 41,368,638 of NW_027526203.1, read as the reverse complement.
CTACCTAGGTATCAAGGCTGCCAGAACCTAGACCCTCGCTAGGCTTTCGCAGAATAATATAGTAAGGAAATGAGGGGCTCGTTAAGGAAATACAGAAAGATAGGTCGGCAGTCTACAATGCCAAAGGAGGCATAGGGGTGTGGTTAGGCTCTTTTCTTTTTTACTACGGTTACTGAGGTGAACATTTTTTTTAATATACAGAAGCAAGAAAGAAAGAAAAACACGCGCCCAGAGTGGGGACCGAACCCACGCCTTTCGATTACATGTCGAATGCCTTACCAATTCGGCTACCTGGGCGACTGTGTTCTCCTTCACTTTCTGGGCTAATTAAATTTACTAGAAGTGTATCTGACTCTTGAGGGTGGTAGCCAGCGCCACTCTCACTACACGGGGAGAAGGGGGCCTTCTTTTCAACCCCCGGGGCGTGATTCGAACGTCTACAGCCTGTCATGAGCGGGTTACTGGCGGGAACCCCTATTATGCTACCTAGGCATCAAGGCTGCCAGAACCTAGACCCTCGCTAGGATTTCGCAGAATAATATAGTAAGGAAATGAGGGGCTCGTTAAGGAAATACAGAAAGATAGGTCGGCAGTCTAAAATGCCAAAGGAGGCATAGGGGTGTGGTTAGGCTCTTTTCTTTTTCACTACGGTTAATTAGGTACATTTTTTTAGATATACAGAAGAAAGAAAGAAAAACACGCGCCAAGAGTAGGGACCGAACCCACGCCTTTCGATTACATGTCGAATGCCTTACCAATTCGGCTATCTGGGCAACTGTGTTCTCCTTCACTTTCTGGGCTAATTAAATTTACTAGAAGTGTATCTGACTCTTGAGGGTGGTAGCCAGCGCCACTCTGACTACACGAGGAGAAGGGGACCTTCCTTTCAATCCCCGGGGCGTGACTCGAACGTCTACAGCCTGTCATGAGCGGGTTACTCGCGGGAAGCCCTCTTATGCTACCTAGGTATCAAGGCTGCCAGAACCTAGACCCTCGCTAGGCTTTCGCAGAATAATATAGTAAGGAAATGAGGGGCTCGTTAAGTAAATACAGAAAGATAGGTCGGCAGTCTACAATGCCAAAGGAGGCATAGGGGTGTGGTTAGCCTCTTTTCTTTTTTACTACGGTTACTGAGGTGAACATTTTTTTAAATATACCGAAGCAAGAAAGAAAAACACGCGCCCAGAATGGGGACTGAGCCCACGCCTTTCGATTACATGTCGAATGCCTTACCATTTCGGCTATCTGGCGACTGTGTTCTCCTTCACTTTCTGGGCTAATTATATTTACTAGAAGTGTATCTGACTCTTGAGGGTGGTAGCCAGCGCCACTCTGACTACACGGGGAGAAGGGGACCTTCTTTTGAACCCCCGGGGCGAGACTCGAACGTCTACAGCCTGTCATGAGCGGGTTACTGGCGGGAAGCCCTCTTATGCTACCTAGGTATCAAGGCTGCCAGAACCTAGACCCTCGCAGGCTTTCGCAGAATAATATAGTAAGGAAATGAGGGGCTCCTTAAGGAAATACAGAAAGATAGGTCGGCAGTCTACAATGCCAAAGGAGGCATAGGGGTGTGGTTACGCTCTTTTCTTTTTCACTACGGTTAATTAGGTACATTTTTTTAAAATATACAGGAGAAAGAAAGAAAGAAAAACACGCGCCCAGAGTGGGGACCGAACCCACGCCTTTTGATTACATGTCGAATGCCTTACCAATTCGGCTATCTGGGCGACTGTGTTCTCCTTCACTTTCTGGGCTAATTAAATTTACTAGAAGTGTATCTGACTCTTGAGGGTGGTAGCCAGCGCCACTCTGACTACACGGGGAGAAGGGGACCTTCTTTTCAACCCCGGGGCGTGACTCGAACGTCTACAGCCTGTCATGAGCGGGTTACTGGCGGGAAGCCCTCTTATGCTACCTAGGTATCAAGGCTGCCAGAACCTAGACCCTCGCTAGGCTTTCGCAGAATAATATAGTAAGGAAATGAGGGGCTCGTTAAGGAAATACAGAAAGATAGGTCGGCAGTCTACAATGCCAAAGGAGGCATAGGGGTGTGGTTAGGCTCTTTTCTTTTTTACTACGGTTACTGAGGTGAACATTTTTTTTAATATACAGAAGCAAGAAAGAAAGAAAAACACACGCCCAGAGTGGGGACCGAACCCACGCCTTTCGATTACATGTCGAATGCCTTACCAATTCGGCTATCTGGGCGACTGTGTTCTCCTTCACTTTCTGGGCTAATTAAATTTACTAGAAGTGTATCTGACTCTTGAGGGTGGTAGCCAGCGCCACTCTCACTACACGGGGAGAACGGGGCCTTCTTTTCAACCCCCGGGGCGTGATTCGAACGTCTACAGCCTGTCATGAGCGGGTTACTGGCGGGAAGCCCTATTATGCTACCTAGGCATCAAGGCTGCCAGAACCTAGACCCTCGCTAGGATTTCGCAGAATAATATAGTAAGGAAATGAGGGGCTCGTTAAGGAAATACAGAAAGATAGGTCGGCAGTCTAAAATGCCAAAGGAGGCATAGGGGTGTGGTTAGGCTCTTTTCTTTTTCACTACGGTTAATTAGGTACATTTTTTTTAGATATACAGAAGAAAGAAAGAAAGAAAAACACGCGCCAAGAGTGGGGACCGAACCCACGCCTTTCGATTACATGTCGAATGCCTTACCAATTCGGCTATCTGGGCAACTGTGTTCTCCTTCACTTTCTGGGCTAATTAAATTTACTAGAAGTGTATCTGACTCTTGAGGGTGGTAGCCAGCGCCACTCTGACTACACGAGGAGAAGGGGACCTTCCTTTCAATCCCCGGGGCGTGACTCGAACGTCTACAGCCTGTCATGAGCGGGTTACTGGCGGGAAGCCCTCTTATGCTACCTAGGTATGAAGGCTGCCAGAACCTAGACCCTCGCTAGGCTTTCGCAGAATAATATAGTAAGGAAATGAGGGGCTCGTTAAGTAAATACAGAAAGATAGGTCGGCAGTCTACAATGCCAAAGGAGGCATAGGGGTGTGGTTAGCCTCTTTTCTTTTTTACTACGGTTACTGAGGTGAACATTTTTTTAAATATACCGAAGCAAGAAAGAAAAACACGCGCCCAGAATGGGGACTGAACCCACGCCTTTCGATTACATGTTGAATGCCTTACCATTTCGGCTATCTGGCGACTGTGTTCTCCTTCACTTTCTGGGCTAATTATATTTACTAGAAGTGTATCTGACTCTTGAGGGTGGTAGCCAGCGCCACTCTGACTACACGGGGAGAAGGGGACCTTCTTTTGAACCCCCGGGGCCTGACTCGAACGTCTACAGCCTGTCATGAGCGGGTTACTGGCGGGAAGCCCTCTTATGCTACCTAGGTATCAAGGCTGCCAGAACCTAGACCCTCGCAGGCTTTCGCAGAATAATATAGTAAGGAAATGAGGGGCTCCTTAAGGAAATACAGAAAGATAGGTCGGCAGTCTACAATGCCAAAGGAGGCATAGGGGTGTGGTTACGCTCTTTTCTTTTTCACTACGGTTAATTAGGTACATTTTTTAAAATATACAGAAGAAAGAACGAAAGAAAAACACGCGCCCAGAATGGGGACCGAACCCACGCCTTTCGATTACATGTCGAATGCCTTACCAATTCGGCTATCTGGGCGACTGTGTTCTCCTTCACTTTCTGGGCTAATTAAATTTACTAGAAGTGTATCTGACTCTTGAGGTTGGTAGCCAGCGCCACTCTGACTACATGGGGAGAAGGGGACCTTCTTTTCAACCCCCGGGGCGTGACTCGAACGTCTACAGCCTGTCATGAGCGGGTTACTGGCGGGAAGCCCTCTTATGCTACCTAGGCATCAAGGCTGCCAGAACCTAGACCCTCGCAGGCTATCGCAGAATAATATAATAAGGAAATGAGGGGCTCCTTAAGGAAATACAGAAACATAGGTCGGCAGTCTACAATGCCAAAGGAGGCATAGGGGTGTGGTTACGCTCTTTTCTTTTTCACTACGGTTAATTAGGTACATTTTTTTAGATATACAGAAGAAAGAAAGAAAGAAAAACACGCGCCCAGAGTGGGGACCGAACCCACGCCTTTTGATTACATGTCGAATGCCTTACCAATTCGACTATTTGGGCGACTGTGTTCTCCTTCACTTTCTGGGCTAATTAAATTTACTAGAAGTGTATCTGACTCTTGAGGGTGGTAGCCAGCGCCACTCTGACTACACGAGGAGAAGGGGACCTTCTTTTCAACCCCGGGGCGTGACTCGAACGTCTACAGCCTGTCATGAGCGGGTTACTGGCGGGAAGCCCTCTTATGCTACCTAGGAATCAAGGCTGCCAGAACCTACACCCTCGCTAGGCTTTCGCAGAATAATATAGTAAGCAAATGAGGGGCTCGTTAAGGAAATACAGAAAGATAGGTCGGCAGTCTACAATGCCAAAGGAGGCATAGGGGTGTGGTTAGGCTCTTTTCTTTTTTACTACGGGTACTGAGGTGAACATTTTTTTTAATATACAGAAGCAAGAAAGAAAGAAAAACACGCGCCCAGAGTGGGGACCGAACCCACGCCTTTTGATTACATGTCGAATGCCTTACCAATTCGGCTATCTGGGCGACTGTGTTCTCTTCACTTTCTGGGCTAATTAAATTTACTAGAAGTGTATCTGACTCTTGAGGGTGGTAGCCAGCGCCACTCTGACTACACGGGGAGAAGGGGACCTTCTTTTCAACCCCGGGGCATGACTCGAACGTCTACAGCCTGTCATGAGCGGGTTACTGGCGGGAAGCCCTCTTATGCTACCTAGGTATCAAGGCTGCCAGAACCTAGACCCTCGCTAGGCTTTCGCAGAATAATATAGTAAGGAAATGAGGGGCTCGTTAAGGAAATACAGAAAGATAGGTCGGCAGTCTACAATGCCAAAGGAGGCATAGGGGTGTGGTTAGGCTCTTTTCTTTTTTACTACGGTTACTGAGGTGAACATTTTTTTTAATATACAGAAGCAAGAAAGAAAGAAAAACGCGCGCCCAGAGTGGGGACCGAACCCACGCCTTTCGATTACATGTCGAATGCCTTACCAATTCGGCTACCTGGGCGACTGTGTTCTCCTTCACTTTCTGGGCTAATTAAATTTACTAGAAGTGTATCTGACTCTTGAGGGTGGTAGCCAGCGCCACTCTCACTACACGGGGAGAAGGGGGCCTTCTTTTCAACCCCCGGGGCGTGATTCGAACGTCTACAGCCTGTCATGAGCGGGTTACTGGCGGGAAGCCCTATTATGCTACCTAGGCATCAAGGCTGCCAGAACCTAGACCCTCGCTAGGATTTCGCAGAATAATATAGTACGGAAATGAGGGGCTCGTTAAGGAAATACAGAAAGATAGGTCGGCAGTCTAAAATGCCAAAGGAGGCATAGGGGTGTGGTTAGGCTCTTTTCTTTTTCACTACGGTTAATTAGGTACATTTTTTTAGATATACAGAAGAAAGAAAGAAAAACACGCGCCAAGAGTGGGGACCGAACCCACGCCTTTCGATTACATGTCGAATGCCTTACCAATTCGGCTATCTGGGCAACTGTGTTCTCCTTCACTTTCTGGGCTAATTAAATTTACTAGAAGTGTATCTGACTCTTGAGGGTGGTAGCCAGCGCCACTCTGACTACACGAGGAGAAGGGGACCTTCCTTTCAATCCCCGGGGCGTGACTCGAACGTCTACAGCCTGTCATGAGCGGGTTACTGGCGGGAAGCCCTCTTATGCTACCTAGGTATCAAGGCTGCCAGAACCTAGACCCTCGCTAGGCTTTCGCAGAATAATATAGTAAGGAAATGAGGGGCTCGTTAAGTAAATACAGAAAGATAGGTCGGCAGTCTACAATGCCAAAGGAGGCATAGGGGTGTGGTTAGCCTCTTTTCTTTTTTACTACGGTTACTGAGGTGAACATTTTTTTAAATATACCGAAGCAAGAAAGAAAAACACGCGCCCAGAATGGGGACTGAGCCCACGCCTTTCGATTACATGTCGAATGCCTTACCATTTCGGCTATCGGGCGACTGTGTTCTCCTTCACTTTCTGGGCTAATTATATTTACTAGAAGTGTATCTGACTCTTGAGGGTGGTAGCCAGCGCCACTCTGACTACACGGGGAGAAGGGGACCTTCTTTTGAACCCCCGGGGCGTGACTCGAACGTCTACAGCCTGTCATGAGCGGGTTACTGGCGGGAAGCCCTCTTATGCTACCTAGGTATCAAGGCTGCCAGAACCTAGACCCTCGCAGGCTTTCGCAGAATAATATAGTAAGGAAATGAGGGGCTCCTTAAGGAAATACAGAAAGATAGGTCGGCAGTCTACAATGCCAAAGGAGGCATAGGGGTGTGGTTACGCTCTTTTCTTTTTCACTACGGTTAATTAGGTACATTTTTTTAAAATATACAGGAGAAAGAAAGAAAGAAAAACACGCGCCCAGAGTGGGGACCGAACCCACGCCTTTTGATTACATGTCGAATGCCTTACCAATTCGGCTATCTGGGCGACTGTGTTCTCCTTCACTTTCTGGGCTAATTAAATTTACTAGAAGTGTATCTGACTCTTGAGGGTGGTAGCCAGCGCCACTCTGACTACACGGGGAGAAGGGGACCTTCTTTTCAACCCCGGGGCGTGACTCGAACGTCTACAGCCTGTCATGAGCGGGTTACTGGCGGGAAGCCCTCTTATGCTACCTAGGTATCAAGGCTGCCAGAACCTAGACCCTCGCTAGGCTTTCGCAGAATAATATAGTAAGGAAATGAGGGGCTCGTTAAGGAAATACAGAAAGATAGGTCGGCAGTCTACAATGCCAAAGGAGGCATAGGGGTGTGGTTAGGCTCTTTTCTTTTTTACTACGGTTACTGAGGTGAACATTTTTTTTAATATACAGAAGCAAGAAAGAAAGAAAAACACACGCCCAGAGTGGGGACCGAACCCACGCCTTTCGATTACATGTCGAATGCCTTACCAATTCGGCTATCTGGGCGACTGTGTTCTCCTTCACTTTCTGGGCTAATTAAATTTACTAGAAGTGTATCTGACTCTTGAGGGTGGTAGCCAGCGCCACTCTCACTACACGGGGAGAAGGGGGCCTTCTTTTCAACCCCCGGGGCGTGATTCGAACGTCTACAGCCTGTCATGAGCGGGTTACTGGCGGGAAGCCCTATTATGCTACCTAGGCATCAAGGCTGCCAGAACCTAGACCCTCGCTAGGATTTCGCAGAATAATATAGTAAGGAAATGAGGGGCTCGTTAAGGAAATACAGAAAGATAGGTCGGCAGTCTAAAATGCCAAAGGAGGCATAGGGGTGTGGTTAGGCTCTTTTCTTTTTCACTACGGTTAATTAGGTACATTTTTTTAGATATACAGAAGAAAGAAAGAAAAACACGCGCCAAGAGTGGGGACCGAACCCACGCCTTTTGATTACATGTCGAATGCCTTACCAATTCGGCTATCTGGGCAACTGTGTTCTCCTTCACTTTCTGGGCTAATTAAATTTACTAGAAGTGTATCTGACTCTTGAGGGTGGTAGCCAGCGCCACTCTGACTACACGAGGAGAAGGGGACCTTTCTTTCAATCCCCGGGGCGTGACTCGAACGTCTACAGCCTGTCATGAGCGGGTTACTGGCGGGAAGCCCTCTTATGCTACCTAGGTATGAAGGCTGCCAGAACCTAGACCCTCGCTAGGCTTTCGCAGAATAATATAGTAAGGAAATGAGGGGCTCGTTAAGTAAATACAGAAAGATAGGTCGGCAGTCTACAATGCCAAAGGAGGCATAGGGGTGTGGTTAGCCTCTTTTCTTTTTTACTACGGTTACTGAGGTGAACATTTTTTAAAATATACCGAAGCAAGAAAGAAAAACACGCGCCCAGAATGGGGACTGAACCCACGCCTTTCGATTACATGTTGAATGCCTTACCATTTCGGCTATCTGGCGACTGTGTTCTCCTTCACTTTCTGGGCTAATTATATTTACTAGAAGTGTATCTGACTCTTGAGGGTGGTAGCCAGCGCCACTCTGACTACACGGGGAGAAGGGGACCTTCTTTTGAACCCCCGGGGCCTGACTCGAACGTCTACAGCCTGTCATGAGCGGGTTACTGGCGGGAAGCCCTCTTATGCTACCTAGGTATCAAGGCTGCCAGAACCTAGACCCTCGCAGGCTTTCGCAGAATAATATAGTAAGGAAATGAGGGGCTCCTTAAGGAAATACAGAAAGATAGGTCGGCAGTCTACAATGCCAAAGGAGGCATAGGGGTGTGGTTACGCTCTTTTCTTTTTCACTACGGTTAATTAGGTACATTTTTTAAAATATACAGAAGAAAGAACAAAAGAAAAACACGCGCCCAGAATGGGGACCGAACCCACGCCTTTCGATTACATGTCGAATGCCTTACCAATTCGGCTATCTGGGCGACTGTGTTCTCTTCACTTTCTGGGCTAATTAAATTTACTAGAAGTGTATCTGACTCTTGAGGGTGGTAGCCAGCGCCACTCTGACTACACGGGGAGAAGGGGACCTTCTTTTCAACCCCGGGGCATGACTCGAACGTCTACAGCCTGTCATGAGCGGGTTACTGGCGGGAAGCCCTCTTATGCTACCTAGGTATCAAGGCTGCCAGAACCTAGACCCTCGCTAGGCTTTCGCAGAATAATATAGTAAGGAAATGAGGGGCTCGTTAAGGAAATACAGAAAGATAGGTCGGCAGTCTACAATGCCAAAGGAGGCATAGGGGTGTGGTTAGGCTCTTTTCTTTTTTACTACGGTTACTGAGGTGAACATTTTTTTTAATATACAGAAGCAAGAAAGAAAGAAAAACACGCGCCCAGAGTGGGGACCGAAATCACGCCTTTCGATTACATGTCGAATGCCTTACCAATTCGGCTATCTGGGCGACTGTGTTCTCCTTCACTTTCTGGGCTAATTAAATTTACTAGAAGTGTATCTGACTCTTGAGGGTGGTAGCCAGCGCCACTCTCACTACACGGAGAGAAGGGGGCCTTCTTTTCAACCCCCGGGGCGTGATTCGAACGTCTACAGCCTGTCATGAGCGGGTTACTGGCGGGAAGCCCTATTATGCTACCTAGGCATCAAGGCTGCCAGAACCTAGACCCTCGCTAGGATTTCGCAGAATAATATAGTAAGGAAATGAGGGGCTCGTTAAGGAAATACAGAAAGATAGGTCGGCAGTCTAAAATGCCAAAGGAGGCATAGGGGTGTGGTTAGGCTCTTTTCTTTTTCACTACGGTTAATTAGGTACATTTTTTTAGATATACAGAAGAAAGAAAGAAAGAAAAACACGCGCCAAGAGTGGGGACCGAACCCACGCCTTTCGATTACATGTCGAATGCCTTACCAATTCGGCTATCTGGGCAACTGTGTTCTCCTTCACTTTCTGGGCTAATTAAATTTACTAGAAGTGTATCTGACTCTTGAGGGTGGTAGCCAGCGCCACTCTGACTACACGAGGAGAAGGGGACCTTCCTTTCAATCCCCGGGGCGTGACTCGAACGTCTACAGCCTGTCATGAGCGGGTTACTGGAGGGAAGCCCTCTTATGCTACCTAGGTATCAAGGCTGCCAGAACCTAGACCCTCGCTAGGCTTTCGCAGAATAATATAGTAAGGAAATGAGGGGCTCGTTAAGTAAATACAGAAAGATAGGTCGGCAGTCTACAATGCCAAAGGAGGCATAGGGGTGTGGTTAGCCTCTTTTCTTTTTTACTACGGTTACTGAGGTGAACATTTTTTTAAATATACCGAAGCAAGAAAGAAAAACACGCGCCCAGAATGGGGACTGAACCCACGCCTTTCGATTACATGTCGAATGCCTTACCATTTCGGCTATCTGGCGACTGTGTTCTCCTTCACTTTCTGGGCTAATTATATTTACTAGAAGTGTATCTGACTCTTGAGGGTGGTAGCCAGCGCCACTCTGACTACACGGGGAGAATGGGACCTTCTTTTGAACCCCCGGGGCGTGACTCGAACGTCTACAGCCTGTCATGAGCGGGTTACTGGCGGGAAGCCCTCTAATGCTACCTAGGTATCAAGGCTGCCAGAACCTAGACCCTCGCAGGCTTTCGCAGAATAATATAGTAAGCAAATGAGGGGCTCGTTAAGGAAATACAGAAAGATAGGTCGGCAGTCTACAATGCCAAAGGAGGCATAGGGGTGTGGTTAGGCTCTTTTCTTTTTTACTACGGGTACTGAGGTGAACATTTTTTTTAATATACAGAAGCAAGAAAGAAAGAAAAACACGCGCCCAGAGTGGGGACCGAACCCACGCCTTTTGATTACATGTCGAATGCCTTACCAATTCGGCTATCTGGGCGACTGTGTTCTCTTCACTTTCTGGGCTAATTAAATTTACTAGAAGTGTATCTGACTCTTGAGGGTGGTAGCCAGCGCCACTCTGACTACACGGGGAGAAGGGGACCTTCTTTTCAACCCCGGGGCATGACTCGAACGTCTACAGCCTGTCATGAGCGGGTTACTGGCGGGAAGCCCTCTTATGCTACCTAGGTATCAAGGCTGCCAGAACCTAGACCCTCGCTAGGCTTTCGCAGAATAATATAGTAAGGAAATGAGGGGCTCGTTAAGGAAATACAGAAAGATAGGTCGGCAGTCTACAATGCCAAAGGAGGCATAGGGGTGTGGTTAGGCTCTTTTCTTTTTTACTACGGTTACTGAGGTGAACATTTTTTTTAATATACAGAAGCAAGAAAGAAAGAAAAACACGCGCCCAGAGTGGGGACCGAACCCACGCCTTTCGATTACATGTCGAATGCCTTACCAATTCGGCTATCTGGGCGACTGTGTTCTCCTTCACTTTCTGGGCTAATTAAATTTACTAGAAGTGTATCTGACTCTTGAGGGTGGTAGCCAGCGCCACTCTCACTACACGGGGAGAAGGGGGCCTTCTTTTCAACCCCCGGGGCGTGATTCGAACGTCTACAGCCTGTCATGAGCGGGTTACTGGCGGGAAGCCCTATTATGCTACCTAGGCATCAAGGCTGCCAGAACCTAGACCCTCGCTAGGATTTCGCAGAATAATATAGTAAGGAAATGAGGGGCTCGTTAAGGAAATACAGAAAGATAGGTCGGCAGTCTAAAATGCCAAAGGAGGCATAGGGGTGTGGTTAGGCTCTTTTCTTTTTCACTACGGTTAATTAGGTACATTTTTTTAGATATACAGAAGAAAGAAAGAAAAACACGCGCCAAGAGTGGGGACCGAACCCACGCCTTTCGATTACATGTCGAATGCCTTACCAATTCGGCTATCTGGGCAACTGTGTTCTCCTTCACTTTCTGGGCTAATTAAATTTACTAGAAGTGTATCTGACTATAGAGGGTGGTAGCCAGCGCCACTCTGACTACACGAGGAGAAGGGGACCTTCCTTTCAATCCCCGGGGCGTGACTCGAACGTCTACAGCCTGTCATGAGCGGGTTACTGGCGGGAAGCCCTCTTATGCTACCTAGGTATCAAGGCTGCCAGAACCTAGACCCTCGCTAGGCTTTCGCAGAATAATATAGTAAGGAAATGAGGGGCTCGTTAAGTAAATACAGAAAGATAGGTCGGCAGTCTACAATGCCAAAGGAGGCATAGGGGTGTGGTTAGCCTCTTTTCTTTTTTACTACGGTTACTGAGGTGAACATTTTTTTAAATATACCGAAGCAAGAAAGAAAAACACGCGCCCAGAATGGGGACTGAACCCACGCCTTTCGATTACATGTCGAATGCCTTACCATTTCGGCTATCTGGCGACTGTGTTCTGCTTCACTTTCTGGGCTAATTATATTTACTAGAAGTGTATCTGACTCTTGAGGGTGGTAGCCAGCGCCACTCTGACTACACGGGGAGAAGGGGACCTTCTTTTGAACCCCCGGGGCGTGACTCGAACGTCTACAGCCTGTCATGAGCGGGTTACTGGCGGGAAGCCCTCTTATGCTACCTAGGTATCAAGGCTGCCAGAACCTAGACCCTCGCAGGCTTTCGCAGAATAATATAGTAAGGAAATGAGGGGCTCCTTAAGGAAATACAGAAAGATAGGTCGGCAGTCTACAATGCCAAAGGAGGCATAGGGGTGTGGTTACGCTCTTTTCTTTTTCACTACGGTTAATTAGGTACATTTTTTTAAAATATACAGGAGAAAGAAAGAAAGAAAAACACGCGCCCAGAGTGGGGACCGAACCCACGCCTTTTGATTACATGTCGAATGCCTTACCAATTCGGCTATCTGGGCGACTGTGTTCTCCTTCACTTTCTGGGCTAATTAAATTTACTAGAAGTGTATCTGACTCTTGAGGGTGGTAGCCAGCGCCACTCTGACTACACGGGGAGAAGGGGACCTTCTTTTCAACCCCGGGGCGTGACTCGAACGTCTACAGCCTGTCATGAGCGGGTTACTGGCGGGAAGCCCTCTTATGCTACCTAGGTATCAAGGCTGCCAGAACCTAGACCCTCGCTAGGCTTTCGCAGAATAATATAGTAAGGAAATGAGGGGCTCGTTAAGGAAATACAGAAAGATAGGTCGGCAGTCTACAATGCCAAAGGAGGCATAGGGGTGTGGTTAGGCTCTTTTCTTTTTTACTACGGTTACTGAGGTGAACATTTTTTTTAATATACAGAAGCAAGAAAGAAAGAAAAACACACGCCCAGAGTGGGGACCGAACCCACGCCTTTCGATTACATGTCGAATGCCTTACCAATTCGGCTATCTGGGCGACTGTGTTCTCCTTCACTTTCTGGGCTAATTAAATTTACTAGAAGTGTATCTGACTCTTGAGGGTGGTAGCCAGCGCCACTCTCACTACAGGGGGAGAAGGGGGCCTTCTTTTCAACCCCCGGGGCGTGATTCGAACGTCTACAGCCTGTCATGAGCGGGTTACTGGCGGGAAGCCCTATTATGCTACCTAGGCATCAAGGCTGCCAGAACCTAGACCCTCGCTAGGATTTCGCAGAATAATATAGTAAGGAAATGAGGGGCTCGTTAAGGAAATACAGAAAGATAGGTCGGCAGTCTAAAATGCCAAAGGAGGCATAGGGGTGTGGTTAGGCTCTTTTCTTTTTCACTACGGTTAATTAGGTACATTTTTTTAGATATACAGAAGAAAGAAAGAAAAACACGCGCCAAGAGTGGGGACCGAACCCACGCCTTTTGATTACATGTCGAATGCCTTACCAATTCGGCTATCTGGGCAACTGTGTTCTCCTTCACTTTCTGGGCTAATTAAATTTACTAGAAGTGTATCTGACTCTTGAGGGTGGTAGCCAGCGCCACTCTGACTACACGAGGAGAAGGGGACCTTTCTTTCAATCCCCGGGGCGTGACTCGAACGTCTACAGCCTGTCATGAGCGGGTTACTGGCGGGAAGCCCTCTTATGCTACCTAGGTATGAAGGCTGCCAGAACCTAGACCCTCGCTAGGCTTTCGCAGAATAATATAGTAAGGAAATGAGGGGCTCGTTAAGTAAATACAGAAAGATAGGTCGGCAGTCTACAATGCCAAAGGAGGCACAGGGGTGTGGTTAGCCTCTTTTCTTTTTTACTACGGTTACTGAGGTGAACATTTTTTAAAATATACCGAAGCAAGAAAGAAAAACACGCGCCCAGAATGGGGACTGAACCCACGCCTTTCGATTACATGTTGAATGCCTTACCATTTCGGCTATCTGGCGACTGTGTTCTCCTTCACTTTCTGGGCTAATTATATTTACTAGAAGTGTATCTGACTCTTGAGGGTGGTAGCCAGCGCCACTCTGACTACACGGGGAGAAGGGGACCTTCTTTTGAACCCCCGGGGCCTGACTCGAACGTCTACAGCCTGTCATGAGCGGGTTACTGGCGGGAAGCCCTCTTATGCTACCTAGGTATCAAGGCTGCCAGAACCTAGACCCTCGCAGGCTTTCGCAGAATAATATAGTAAGGAAATGAGGGGCTCCTTAAGGAAATACAGAAAGATAGGTCGGCAGTCTACAATGCCAAAGGAGGCATAGGGGTGTGGTTACGCTCTTTTCTTTTTCACTACGGTTAATTAGGTACATTTTTTTAAATATACAGAAGAAAGAACAAAAGAAAAACACGCGCCCAGAATGGGGACCGAACCCACGCCTTTCGATTACATGTCGAATGCCTTACCAATTCGGCTATCTGGGCGACTGTGTTCTCTTCACTTTCTGGGCTAATTAAATTTACTAGAAGTGTATCTGACTCTTGAGGGTGGTAGCCAGCGCCACTCTGACTACACGGGGAGAAGGGGACCTTCTTTTCAACCCCGGGGCATGACTCGAACGTCTACAGCCTGTCATGAGCGGGTTACTGGCGGGAAGCCCTCTTATGCTACCTAGGTATCAAGGCTGCCAGAACCTAGACCCTCGCTAGGCTTTCGCAGAATAATATAGTAAGGAAATGAGGGGCTCGTTAAGGAAATACAGAAAGATAGGTCGGCAGTCTACAATGCCAAAGGAGGCATAGGGGTGTGGTTAGGCTCTTTTCTTTTTTACTACGGTTACTGAGGTGAACATTTTTTTTAATATACAGAAGCAAGAAAGAAAGAAAAACACGCGCCCAGAGTGGGGACCGAAATCACGCCTTTCGATTACATGTCGAATGCCTTACCAATTCGGCTATCTGGGCGACTGTGTTCTCCTTCACTTTCTGGGCTAATTAAATTTACTAGAAGTGTATCTGACTCTTGAGGGTGGTAGCCAGCGCCACTCTCACTACACGGAGAGAAGGGGGCCTTCTTTTCAACCCCCGGGGCGTGATTCGAACGTCTACAGCCTGTCATGAGCGGGTTACTGGCGGGAAGCCCTATTATGCTACCTAGGCATCAAGGCTGCCAGAACCTAGACCCTCGCTAGGATTTCGCAGAATAATATAGTAAGGAAATGAGGGGCTCGTTAAGGAAATACAGAAAGATAGGTCGGCAGTCTAAAATGCCAAAGGAGGCATAGGGGTGTGGTTAGGCTCTTTTCTTTTTCACTACGGTTAATTAGGTACATTTTTTTAGATATACAGAAGAAAGAAAGAAAGAAAAACACGCGCCAAGAGTGGGGACCGAACCCACGCCTTTCGATTACATGTCGAATGCCTTACCAATTCGGCTATCTGGGCAACTGTGTTCTCCTTCACTTTCTGGGCTAATTAAATTTACTAGAAGTGTATCTGACTCTTGAGGGTGGTAGCCAGCGCCACTCTGACTACACGAGGAGAAGGGGACCTTCCTTTCAATCCCCGGGGCGTGACTCGAACGTCTACAGCCTGTCATGAGCGGGTTACTGGAGGGAAGCCCTCTTATGCTACCTAGGTATCAAGGCTGCCAGAACCTAGACCCTCGCTAGGCTTTCGCAGAATAATATAGTAAGGAAATGAGGGGCTCGTTAAGTAAATACAGAAAGATAGGTCGGCAGTCTACAATGCCAAAGGAGGCATAGGGGTGTGGTTAGCCTCTTTTCTTTTTTACTACGGTTACTGAGGTGAACATTTTTTTAAATATACCGAAGCAAGAAAGAAAAACACGCGCCCAGAATGGGGACTGAACCCACGCCTTTCGATTACATGTCGAATGCCTTACCATTTCGGCTATCTGGCGACTGTGTTCTCCTTCACTTTCTGGGCTAATTATATTTACTAGAAGTGTATCTGACTCTTGAGGGTGGTAGCCAGCGCCACTCTGACTACACGGGGAGAATGGGACCTTCTTTTGAACCCCCGGGGCGTGACTCGAACGTCTACAGCCTGTCATGAGCGGGTTACTGGCGGGAAGCCCTCTAATGCTACCTAGGTATCAAGGCTGCCAGAACCTAGACCCTCGCAGGCTTTCGCAGAATAATATAGTAAGCAAATGAGGGGCTCGTTAAGGAAATACAGAAAGATAGGTCGGCAGTCTACAATGCCAAAGGAGGCATAGGGGTGTGGTTAGGCTCTTTTCTTTTTTACTACGGGTACTGAGGTGAACATTTTTTTTAATATACAGAAGCAAGAAAGAAAGAAAAACACGCGCCCAGAGTGGGGACCGAACCCACGCCTTTTGATTACATGTCGAATGCCTTACCAATTCGGCTATCTGGGCGACTGTGTTCTCTTCACTTTCTGGGCTAATTAAATTTACTAGAAGTGTATCTGACTCTTGAGGGTGGTAGCCAGCGCCACTCTGACTACACGGGGAGAAGGGGACCTTCTTTTCAACCCCGGGGCATGACTCGAACGTCTACAGCCTGTCATGAGCGGGTTACTGGCGGGAAGCCCTCTTATGCTACCTAGGTATCAAGGCTGCCAGAACCTAGACCCTCGCTAGGCTTTCGCAGAATAATATAGTAAGGAAATGAGGGGCTCGTTAAGGAAATACAGAAAGATAGGTCGGCAGTCTACAATGCCAAAGGAGGCATAGGGGTGTGGTTAGGCTCTTTTCTTTTTTACTACGGTTACTGAGGTGAACATTTTTTTTAATATACAGAAGCAAGAAAGAAAGAAAAACACGCGCCCAGAGTGGGGACCGAACCCACGCCTTTCGATTACATGTCGAATGCCTTACCAATTCGGCTATCTGGGCGACTGTGTTCTCCTTCACTTTCTGGGCTAATTAAATTTACTAGAAGTGTATCTGACTCTTGAGGGTGGTAGCCAGCGCCACTCTCACTACACGGGGAGAAGGGGGCCTTCTTTTCAACCCCCGGGGCGTGATTCGAACGTCTACAGCCTGTCATGAGCGGGTTACTGGCGGGAAGCCCTATTATGCTACCTAGGCATCAAGGCTGCCAGAACCTAGACCCTCGCTAGGATTTCGCAGAATAATATAGTAAGGAAATGAGGGGCTCGTTAAGGAAATACAGAAAGATAGGTCGGCAGTCTAAAATGCCAAAGGAGGCATAGGGGTGTGGTTAGGCTCTTTTCTTTTTCACTACGGTTAATTAGGTACATTTTTTTAGATATACAGAAGAAAGAAAGAAAAACACGCGCCAAGAGTGGGGACCGAACCCACGCCTTTCGATTACATGTCGAATGCCTTACCAATTCGGCTATCTGGGCAACTGTGTTCTCCTTCACTTTCTGGGCTAATTAAATTTACTAGAAGTGTATCTGACTATAGAGGGTGGTAGCCAGCGCCACTCTGACTACACGAGGAGAAGGGGACCTTCCTTTCAATCCCCGGGGCGTGACTCGAACGTCTACAGCCTGTCATGAGCGGGTTACTGGCGGGAAGCCCTCTTATGCTACCTAGGTATCAAGGCTGCCAGAACCTAGACCCTCGCTAGGCTTTCGCAGAATAATATAGTAAGGAAATGAGGGGCTCGTTAAGTAAATACAGAAAGATAGGTCGGCAGTCTACAATGCCAAAGGAGGCATAGGGGTGTGGTTAGCCTCTTTTCTTTTTTACTACGGTTACTGAGGTGAACATTTTTTTAAATATACCGAAGCAAGAAAGAAAAACACGCGCCCAGAATGGGGACTGAACCCACGCCTTTCGATTACATGTCGAATGCCTTACCATTTCGGCTATCTGGCGACTGTGTTCTGCTTCACTTTCTGGGCTAATTATATTTACTAGAAGTGTATCTGACTCTTGAGGGTGGTAGCCAGCGCCACTCTGACTACACGGGGAGAAGGGGACCTTCTTTTGAACCCCCGGGGCGTGACTCGAACGTCTACAGCCTGTCATGAGCGGGTTACTGGCGGGAAGCCCTCTTATGCTACCTAGGTATCAAGGCTGCCAGAACCTAGACCCTCGCAGGCTTTCGCAGAATAATATAGTAAGGAAATGAGGGGCTCCTTAAGGAAATACAGAAAGATAGGTCGGCAGTCTACAATGCCAAAGGAGGCATAGGGGTGTGGTTACGCTCTTTTCTTTTTCACTACGGTTAATTAGGTACATTTTTTTAAAATATACAGGAGAAAGAAAGAAAGAAAAACGCGCCCAGAGTGGGGACCGAACCCACGCCTTTTGATTACATGTCGAATGCCTTACCAATTCGGCTATCTGGGCGACTGTGTTCTCCTTCACTTTCTGGGCTAATTAAATTTACTAGAAGTGTATCTGACTCTTGAGGGTGGTAGCCAGCGCCACTCTGACTACACGGGGAGAAGGGGACCTTCTTTTCAACCCCGGGGCGTGACTCGAACGTCTACAGCCTGTCATGAGCGGGTTACTGGCGGGAAGCCCTCTTATGCTACCTAGGTATCAAGGCTGCCAGAACCTAGACCCTCGCTAGGCTTTCGCAGAATAATATAGTAAGGAAATGAGGGGCTCGTTAAGGAAATACAGAACGATAGGTCGGCAGTCTACAATGCCAAAGGAGGCATAGGGGTGTGGTTAGGCTCTTTTCTTTTTTACTACGGTTACTGAGGTGAACATTTTTTTTAATATACAGAAGCAAGAAAGAAAGAAAAACACACGCCCAGAGTGGGGACCGAACCCACGCCTTTCGATTACATGTCAAATGCCTTACCAATTCGGCTATCTGGGCGACTGTGTTCTCCTTCACTTTCTGGGCTAATTAAATTTACTAGAAGTGTATCTGACTCTTGAGGGTGGTAGCCAGCGCCACTCTCACTACACGGGGAGAAGGGGGCCTTCTTTTCAACCCCCGGGGCGTGATTCGAACGTCTACAGCCTGTCATGAGCGGGTTACTGGCGGGAAGCCCTATTATGCTACCTAGGCATCAAGGCTGCCAGAACCTAGACCCTCGCTAGGATTTCGCAGAATAATATAGTAAGGAAATGAGGGGCTCGTTAAGGAAATACAGAAAGATAGGTCGGCAGTCTAAAATGCCAAAGGAGGCATAGGGGTGTGGTTAGGCTCTTTTCTTTTTCACTACGGTTAATTAGGTACATTTTTTTTAGATATACAGAAGAAAGAAACAAAGAAAAACACGCGCCAAGAGTGGGGACCGAACCCACGCCTTTCGATTACATGTCGAATGCCTTACCAATTCGGCTATCTGGGCAACTGTGTTCTCCTTCACTTTCTGGGCTAATTAAATTTACTAGAAGTGTATCTGACTCTTGAGGGTGGTAGCCAGCGCCACTCTGACTACACGAGGAGAAGGGGACCTTCCTTTCAATCCCCGGGGCGTGACTCGAACGTCTACAGCCTGTCATGAGCGGGTTACTGGCGGGAAGCCCTCTTATGCTACCTAGGTATGAAGGCTGCCAGAACCTAGACCCTCGCTAGGCTTTCGCAGAATATTATAGTAAGGAAATGAGGGGCTCGTTAAGTAAATACAGAAAGATAGGTCGGCAGTCTACAATGCCAAAGGAGGCATAGGGGTGTGGTTAGCCTCTTTTCTTTTTTACTACGGTTACTGAGGTGAACATTTTTTTAAATATACCGAAGCAAGAAAGAAAAACACGCGCCCAGAATGGGGACTGAACCCACGCCTTTCGATTACATGTTGAATGCCTTACCATTTCGGCTATCTGGCGACTGTGTTCTCCTTCACTTTCTGGGCTAATTATATTTACTAGAAGTGTATCTGACTCTTGAGGGTGGTAGCCAGCGCCACTCTGACTACACGGGGAGAAGGGGACCTTCTTTTGAACCCCCGGGGCCTGACTCGAACGTCTACAGCCTGTCATGAGCGGGTTACTGGCGGGAAGCCCTCTTATGCTACCTAGGTATCAAGGCTGCCAGAACCTAGACCCTCGCAGGCTTTCGCAGAATAATATAGTAAGGAAATGAGGGGCTCCTTAAGGAAATACAGAAAGATAGGTCGGCAGTCTACAATGCCAAAGGAGGCATAGGGGTGTGGTTACGCTCTTTTCTTTTTCACTACGGTTAATTAGGTACATTTTTTAAAATATACAGAAGAAAGAACGAAAGAAAAACACGCGCCCAGAATGGGGACCGAACCCACGCCTTTCGATTACATGTCGAATGCCTTACCAATTCGGCTATCTGGGCGACTGTGTTCTCCTTCACTTTCTGGGCTAATTAAATTTACTAGAAGTGTATCTGACTCTTGAGGTTGGGAGCCAGCGCCACTCTGACTACATGGGGAGAAGGGGACCTTCTTTTCAACCCCCGGGGCGTGACTCGAACGTCTACAGCCTGTCATGAGCGGGTTACTGGCGGGAAGCCCTCTTATGCTACCTAGGCATCAAGGCTGCCAGAACCTAGACCCTCGCAGGCTTTCGCAGAATAATATAATAAGGAAATGAGGTGCTCCTTAAGGAAATACAGAAACATAGGTCGGCAGTCTACAATGCCAAAGGAGGCATAGGGGTGTGGTTACGCTCTTTTCTTTTTCACTACGGTTAATTAGGTACATTTTTTTTAGATATACAGAAGAAAGAAAGAAAGAAAAACACGCGCCCAGAGTGGGGACCGAACCCACGCCTTTTGATTACATGTCGAATGCCTTACCAATTCGGCTATTTGGGCGACTGTGTTCTCCTTCACTTTCTGGGCTAATTAAATTTACTAGAAGTGTATCTAACTCTTGAGGGTGGTAGCCAGCGCCACTCTGACTACACGAGGAGAAGGGGACCTTCTTTTCAACCCCGGGGCGTGACTCGAACGTCTACAGCCTGTCATGAGCGGGTTACTGGCGGGAAGCCCTCTTATGCTACCTAGGAATCAAGGCTGCCAGAACCTAGACCCTCGCTAGGCTTTCGCAGAATAATATAGTAAGCAAATGAGGGGCTCGTTAAGGAAATACAGAAAGATAGGTCGGCAGTCTACAATGCCAAAGGAGGCATAGGGGTGTGGTTAGGCTCTTTTCTTTTTTACTACGGGTACTGAGGTGAACATTTTTTTTAATATACAGAAGCAAGAAAGAAAGAAAAACACGCGCCCAGAGTGGGGACCGAACCCACGCCTTTTGATTACATGTCGAATGCCTTACCAATTCGGCTATCTGGGCGACTGTGTTCTCTTCACTTTCTGGGCTAATTAAATTTACTAGAAGTGTATCTGACTCTTGAGGGTGGTAGCCAGCGCCACTCTGACTACACGGGGAGAAGGGGACCTTCTTTTCAACCCCGGGGCATGATTCGAACGTCTACAGCCTGTCATGAGCGGGTTACTGGCGGGAAGCCCTATTATGCTACCTAGGCATCAAGGCTGCCAGAACCTAGACCCTCGCTAGGATTTCGCCGAATAATATAGTAAGGAAATGAGGGGCTCGTTAAGGAAATACAGAAAGATAGGTCGGCAGTCTAAAATGCCAAAGGAGGCATAGGGGTGTGGTTAGGCTCTTTTCTTTTTCACTACGGTTAATTAGGTACATTTTTTTAGATATACAGAAGAAAGAAAGAAAGAAAAACACGCGCCAAGAGTGGGGACCGAACCCACGCCTTTCGATTACATGTCGAATGCCTTACCAATTCGGCTATCTGGGCAACTGTGTTCTCCTTCACTTTCTGGGCTAATTAAATTTACTAGAAGTGTATCTGACTCTTGAGGGTGGTAGCCAGCGCCACTCTGACTACACGAGGAGAAGGGGACCTTCCTTTCAATCCCCGGGGCGTGACTCGAACGTCTACAGCCTGTCATGAGCGGGTTACTGGCGGGAAGCCCTCTTATGCTACCTAGGTATCAAGGCTGCCAGAACCTAGACCCTCGCTAGGCTTTCGCAGAATAATATAGTAAGGAAATGAGGGGCTCGTTAAGTAAATACAGAAAGATAGGTCGGCAGTCTACAATGCCAAAGGAGGCATAGGGGTGTGGTTAGCCTCTTTTCTTTTTTACTACGGTTACTGAGGTGAACATTTTTTTAAATATACCGAAGCAAGAAAGAAAAACACGCGCCCAGAATGGGGACTGAACCCACGCCTTTCGATTACATGTCGAATGCCTTACCATTTCGGCTATCTGGCGACTGTGTTCTCCTTCACTTTCTGGGCTAATTATATTTACTAGAAGTGTATCTGACTCTTGAGGGTGGTAGCCAGCGCCACTCTGACTACACGGGGAGAAGGGGACCTTCTTTTGAACCCCCGGGGCGTGACTCGAACGTCTACAGCCTGTCATGAGCGGGTTACTGGCGGGAAGCCCTCTTATGCTACCTAGGTATCAAGGCTGCCAGAACCTAGACCCTCGCAGGCTTTCGCAGAATAATATAGTAAGGAAATGAGGGGCTCCTTAAGGAAATACAGAAAGATAGGTCGGCAGTCTACAATGCCAAAGGAGGCATAGGGGTGTGGTTACGCTCTTTTCTTTTTCACTACGGTTAATTAGGTACATTTTTTTAAAATATACAGGAGAAAGAAAGAAAGAAAAACACGCGCCCAGAGTGGGGACCGAACCCACGCCTTTTGATTACATGTCGAATGCCTTACCAATTCGGCTATCTGGGCGACTGTGTTCTCCTTCACTTTCTGGGCTAATTAAATTTACTAGAAGTGTATCTGACTCTTGAGGGTGGTAGCCAGCGCCACTCTGACTACACGGGGAGAAGGGGACCTTCTTTTCAACCCCGGAGCGTGACTCGAACGTCTACAGCCTGTCATGAGCGGGTTACTGGCGGGAAGCCCTCTTATGCTACCTAGGTATCAAGGCTGCCAGAACCTAGACCCTCGCTAGGCTTTCGCAGAATAATATAGTAAGGAAATGAGGGGCTCGTTAAGGAAATACAGAAAGATAGGTCGGCAGTCTACAATGCCAAAGGAGGCATAGGGGTGTGGTTAGGCTCTTTTCTTTTTTACTACGGTTACTGAGGTGAACATTTTTTTTAATATACAGAAGCAAGAAAGAAAGAAAAACACACGCCCAGAGTGGGGACCGAACCCACGCCTTTCGATTACATGTCGAATGCCTTACCAATTCGGCTATCTGGGCGACTGTGTTCTCCTTCACTTTCTGGGCTAATTAAATTTACTAGAAGTGTATCTGACTCTTGAGGGTGGTAGCCAGCGCCACTCTCACTACACGGGGAGAAGGGGGCCTTCTTTTCAACCCCCGGGGCGTGATTCGAACGTCTACAGCCCGTCATGAGCGGGTTACTGGCGGGAAGCCCTATTATGCTACCTAGGCATCAAGGCTGCCAGAACCTAGACCCTCGCTAGGATTTCGCAGAATAATATAGTAAGGAAATGAGGGGCTCGTTAAGGAAATACAGAAAGATAGGTCGGCAGTCTAAAATGCCAAAGGAGGCATAGGGGTGTGGTTAGGCTCTTTTCTTTTTCACTACGGTTAATTAGGTACATTTTTTTAGATATACAGAAGAAAGAAAGAAAGAAAAACACGCGCCAAGAGTGGGGACCGAACCCACGCCTTTCGATTACATGTCGAATGCCTTACCAATTCGGCTATCTGGGCAACTGTGTTCTCCTTCACTTTCTGGGCTAATTAAATTTACTAGAAGTGTATCTGACTCTTGAGGGTGGTAGCCAGCGCCACTCTGACTACACGGGGAGAAGGGGACCTTCTTTTCAACCCCGGAGCGTGACTCGAACGTCTACAGCCTGTCATGAGCGGGTTACTGGCGGGAAGCCCTCTTATGCTACCTAGGTATCAAGGCTGCCAGAACCTAGACCCTCGCTAGGCTTTCGCAGAATAATATAGTAAGGAAATGAGGGGCTCGTTAAGGAAATACAGAAAGATAGGTCGGCAGTCTACAATGCCAAAGGAGGCATAGGGGTGTGGTTAGCCTCTTTTCTTTTTTACTACGGTTACTGAGGTGAACATTTTTTTAAATATACCGAAGCAAGAAAGAAAAACATGCGCCCAGAATGGGGACTGAACCCACGCCTTTCGATTACATGTTGAATGCCTTACCATTTCGGCTATCTGGCGACTGTGTTCTCCTTCACTTTCTGGGCTAATTATATTTACTAGAAGTGTATCTGACTCTTGAGGGTGGTAGCCAGCGCCACTCTGACTACACGGGGAGAAGGGGACCTTCTTTTGAACCCCCGGGGCCTGACTCGAACGTCTACAGCCTGTCATGAGCGGGTTACTGGCGGGAAGCCCTCTTATGCTACCTAGGTATCAAGGCTGCCAGAACCTAGACCCTCGCAGGCTTTCGCAGAATAATATAGTAAGGAAATGAGGGGCTCCTTAAGGAAATACAGAAAGATAGGTCGGCAGTCTACAATGCCAAAGGAGGCATAGGGGTGTGGTTACGCTCTTTTCTTTTTCACTACGGTTAATTAGGTACATTTTTTAAAATATACAGAAGAAAGAACGAAAGAAAAACACGCGCCCAGAATGGGGACCGAACCCACGCCTTTCGATTACATGTCGAATGCCTTACCAATTCGGCTATCTGGGCGACTGTGTTCTCCTTCACTTTCTGGGCTAATTATATTTACTAGAAGTGTATCTGACTCTTGAGGGTGGTAGCCAGCGCCACTCTGACTACACGGGGAGAAGGGGACCTTCTTTTGAACCCCCGGGGCCTGACTCGAACGTCTACAGCCTGTCATGAGCGGGTTACTGGCGGGAAGCCCTCTTATGCTACCTAGGTATCAAGGCTGCCAGAACCTAGACCCTCGCAGGCTTTCGCAGAATAATATAGTAAGGAAATGAGGGGCTCCTTAAGGAAATACAGAAAGATAGGTCGGCAGTCTACAATGCCAAAGGAGGCATAGGGGTGTGGTTAGCCTCTTTTCTTTTTTACTACGGTTACTGAGGTGAACATTTTTTTAAATATACCGAAGCAAGAAAGAAAAACATGCGCCCAGAATGGGGACTGAACCCACGCCTTTCGATTACATGTTGAATGCCTTACCATTTCGGCTATCTGGCGACTGTGTTCTCCTTCACTTTCTGGGCTAATTATATTTACTAGAAGTGTATCTGACTCTTGAGGGTGGTAGCCAGCGCCACTCTGACTACACGGGGAGAAGGGGACCTTCTTTTGAACCCCCGGGGCCTGACTCGAACGTCTACAGCCTGTCATGAGCGGGTTACTGGCGGGAAGCCCTCTTATGCTACCTAGGTATCAAGGCTGCCAGAACCTAGACCCTCGCAGGCTTTCGCAGAATAATATAGTAAGGAAATGAGGGGCTCCTTAAGGAAATACAGAAAGATAGGTCGGCAGTCTACAATGCCAAAGGAGGCATAGGGGTGTGGTTACGCTCTTTTCTTTTTCACTACGGTTAATTAGGTACATTTTTTAAAATATACAGAAGAAAGAACGAAAGAAAAACACGCGCCCAGAATGGGGACCGAACCCACGCCTTTCGATTACATGTCGAATGCCTTACCAATTCGGCTATCTGGGCGACTGTGTTCTCCTTCACTTTCTGGGCTAATTAAATTTACTAGAAGTGTATCTGACTCTTGAGGTTGGTAGCCAGCGCCACTCTGACTACATGGGGAGAAGGGGACCTTCTTTTCAACCCCCGGTGCGTGACTCGAACGTCTACAGCCTGTCATGAGCGGGTTACTGGCGGGAAGCCCTCTTATGCTACCTAGGAATCAAGGCTGCCAGAACCTAGACCCTCGCTAGGCTTTCGCAGAATAATATAGTAAGCAAATGAGGGGCTCGTTAAGGAAATACAGAAAGATAGGTCGGCAGTCTACAATGCCAAAGGAGGCATAGGGGTGTGGTTAGGCTCTTTTCTTTTTTACTACGGGTACTGAGGTGAACATTTTTTTTAATATACAGAAGCAAGAAAGAAAGAAAAACACGCGCCCAGAGTGGGGACCGAACCCACGCCTTTTGATTACATGTCGAATGCCTTACCAATTCGGCTATCTGGGCGACTGTGTTCTCTTCACTTTCTGGGCTAATTAAATTTACTAGAAGTGTATCTGACTCTTGAGGTTGGTAGCCAGCGCCACTCTGACTACACGGGGAGAAGGGGACCTTCTTTTCAACCCCGGGGCATGACTCGAACGTCTACAGCCTGTCATGAGCGGGTTACTGGCGGGAAGCCCTCTTATGCTACCTAGGTATCAAGGCTGCCAGAACCTAGACCCTCGCTAGGCTTTCGCAGAATAATATAGTAAGGAAATGAGGGGCTCGTTAAGGAAATACAGAAAGATAGGTCGGCAGTCTACAATGCCAAAGGAGGCATAGGGGTGTGGTTAGGCTCTTTTCTTTTTTACTACGGTTACTGAGGTGAACATTTTTTTAATATACAGAAGCAAGAAAGAAAGAAAAACACGCGCCCAGAGTGGGGACCGAACCCACGCCTTTCGATTACATGTCGAATGCCTTACCAATTCGGCTATCTGGGCGACTGTGTTCTCCTTCACTTTCTGGGCTAATTAAATTTACTAGAAGTGTATCTGACTCTTGAGGGTGGTAGCCAGCGCCACTCTGACTACACGGGGAGAAGGGGACCTTCTTTTGAACCCCCGGGGCCTGACTCGAACGTCTACAGCCTGTCATGAGCGGGTTACTGGCGGGGAGCCCTCTTATGCTACCTAGGTATCAAGGCTGCCAGTACCTAGACCCTCGCAGGCTTTCGCAGAATAATATAGTAAGGAAATGAGGGGCTCCTTAAGGAAATACAGAAAGATAGGTCGACAGTCTACAATGCCAAAGGAGGCATAGGGGTGTGGTTACGCTCTTTTCTTTTTCACTACGGTTAATTAGGTACATTTTTTTAAAATATACAGGAGAAAGAAAGAAAGAAAAACACGCGCCCAGAGTGGGGACCGAACCCACGCCTTTTGATTACATGTCGAATGCCTTACCAATTCGGCTATCTGGGCGACTGTGTTCTCCTTCACTTTCTGGGCTAATTAAATTTACTAGAAGTGTATCTGACTCTTGAGGGTGGTAGCCAGCGCCACTCTCACTACACGGGGAGAAGGGGGCCTTCTTTTCAACCCCCGGGGCGTGATTCGAACGTCTACAGCCTGTCATGAGCGGGTTACTGGCGGGAAGCCCTATTATGCTACCTAGGCATCAAGGCTGCCAGAACCTAGACCCTCGCTAGGATTTCGCAGAATAATATAGTAAGGAAATGAGGGGCTCGTTAAGGAAATACAGAAAGATAGGTCGGCAGTCTAAAATGCCAAAGGAGGCATAGGGGTGTGGTTAGGCTCTTTTCTTTTTCACTACGGTTAATTAGGTACATTTTTTTTAGATATACAGAAGAAAGAAAGAAAGAAAAACACGCGCCAAGAGTGGGGACCGAACCCACGCCTTTCGATTACATGTCGAATGCCTTACCAATTCGGCTATCTGGGCAACTGTGTTCTCCTTCACTTTCTGGGCTAATTAAATTTACTAGAAGTGTATCTGACTCTTGAGGGTGGTAGCCAGCGCCACTCTGACTACACGAGGAGAAGGGGACCTTCCTTTCAATCCCCGGGGCGTGACTCGAACGTCTACAGCCTGTCATGAGCGGGTTACTGGCGGGAAGCCCTCTTATGCTACCTAGGTATCAAGGCTGCCAGAACCTAGACCCTCGCTAGGCTTTCGCAGAATAATATAGTAAGGAAATGAGGGGCTCGTTAAGTAAATACAGAAAGATAGGTCGGCAGTCTACAATGCCAAAGGAGGCATAGGGGTGTGGTTAGCCTCTTTTCTTTTTTACTACGGTTACTGAGGTGAACATTTTTTTAAATATACCGAAGCAAGAAAGAAAAACACGCGCCCAGAATGGGGACTGAACCCACGCCTTTCGATTACATGTTGAATGCCTTACCATTTCGGCTATCTGGCGACTGTGTTCTCCTTCACTTTCTGGGCTAATTATATTTACTAGAAGTGTATCTGACTCTTGAGGGTGGTAGCCAGCGCCACTCTGACTACACGGGGAGAAGGGGACCTTCTTTTGAACCCCCGGGGCCTGACTCGAACGTCTACAGCCTGTCATGAGCGGGTTACTGGCGGGAAGCCCTCTTATGCTACCTAGGTATCAAGGCTGCCAGAACCTAGACCCTCGCAGGCTTTCGCAGAATAATATAGTAAGGAAATGAGGGGCTCCTTAAGGAAATACAGAAAGATAGGTCGGCAGTCTACAATGCCAAAGGAGGCATAGGGGTGTGGTTACGCTCTTTTCTTTTTCACTACGGTTAATTAGGTACATTTTTTAAAATATACAGAAGAAAGAACGAAAGAAAAACACGCGCCCAGAATGGGGACCGAACCCACGCCTTTCGATTACATGTCGAATGCCTTACCAATTCGGCTATCTGGGCGACTGTGTTCTCCTTCACTTTCTGGGCTAATTAAATTTACTAGAAGTGTATCTGACTCTTGAGGTTGGTAGCCAGCGCCACTCTGACTACATGGGGAGAAGGGGACCTTCTTTTCAACCCCCGGTGCGTGACTCGAACGTCTACAGCCTGTCATGAGCGGGTTACTGGTGGGAAGCCCTCTTATGCTACCTAGGCATCAAGGCTGCCAGAACCTAGACCCTCGCAGGCTTTCGCAGAATAATATAATAAGGAAATGAGGGGCTCCTTAAGGAAATACAGAAACATAGGTCGGCAGTCTACAATGCCAAAGGAGGCATAGGGGTGTGGTTACGCTGTTTTCTTTTTCACTACGGTTAATTAGGTACATTTTTTTTAGATATACAGAAGAAAGAAAGAAAGAAAAACACGCGCCCAGAGTGGGGACCGAACCCACGCCTTTTGATTACATGTCGAATGCCTTACCAATTCGGCTATCTGGGCGACTGTGTTCTCCTTCACTTTCTGGGCTAATTAAATTTACTAGAAGTGTATCTGACTCTTGAGGGTGGTAGCCAGCGCCACTCTGACTACACGGGGAGAAGGGGACCTTCTTTTCAACCCCGGGGTGTGACTCGAACGTCTACAGCCTGTCATGAGCGGGTTACTGGCGGGAAGCCCTCTTATGCTACCTAGGTATCAAGGCTGGCAGAACCTAGACCCTCGCTAGGCTTTCGCAGAATAATATAGTAAGGAAATGAGGGGCTCGTTAAGGAAATACAGAAAGATAGGTCGGCAGTCTACAATGCCAAAGGAGGCATAGGGGTGTGGTTAGGCTCTTTTCTTTTTTACTACGGGTACTGAGGTGAACATTTTTTTTAATATACAGAAGCAAGAAAGAAAGAAAAACACGCGCCCAGAGTGGGGACCGAACCCACGCCTTTTGATTACATGTCGAATGCCTTACCAATTCGGCTATCTGGGCGACTGTGTTCTCTTCACTTTCTGGGCTAATTAAATTTACTAGAAGTGTATCTGACTCTTGAGGGTGGTAGCCAGCGCCACTCTGACTACACGGGGAGAAGGGGACCTTCTTTTCAACCCCGGGGCATGACTCGAACGTCTACAGCCTGTCATGAGCGGGTTACTGGCGGGAAGCCCTCTTATGCTACCTAGGTATCAAGGCTGCCAGAACCTAGACCCTCGCTAGGCTTTCGCAGAATAATATAGTAAGGAAATGAGGGGCTCGTTAAGGAAATACAGAAAGATAGGTCGGCAGTCTACAATGCCAAAGGAGGCATAGGGGTGTGGTTAGGCTCTTTTCTTTTTTACTACGGTTACTGAGGTGAACATTTTTTTAATATACAGAAGCAAGAAAGAAAGAAAAACACGCGCCCAGAGTGGGGACCGAACCCACGCCTTTCGATTACATGTCGAATGCCTTACCAATTCGGCTATCTGGGCGACTGTGTTCTCCTTCACTTTCTGGGCTAATTAAATTTACTAGAAGTGTATCTGACTCTTGAGGGTGGTAGCCAGCGCCACTCTGACTACACGGGGAGAAGGGGACCTTCTTTTGAACCCCCGGGGCCTGACTCGAACGTCTACAGCCTGTCATGAGCGGGTTACTGGCGGGGAGCCCTCTTATGCTACCTAGGTATCAAGGCTGCCAGTACCTAGACCCTCGCAGGCTTTCGCAGAATAATATAGTAAGGAAATGAGGGGCTCCTTAAGGAAATACAGAAAGATAGGTCGACAGTCTACAATGCCAAAGGAGGCATAGGGGTGTGGTTACGCTCTTTTCTTTTTCACTACGGTTAATTAGGTACATTTTTTTAAAATATACAGGAGAAAGAAAGAAAGAAAAACACGCGCCCAGAGTGGGGACCGAACCCACGCCTTTTGATTACATGTCGAATGCCTTACCAATTCGGCTATCTGGGCGACTGTGTTCTCCTTCACTTTCTGGGCTAATTAAATTTACTAGAAGTGTATCTGACTCTTGAGGGTGGTAGCCAGCGCCACTCTCACTACACGGGGAGAAGGGGGCCTTCTTTTCAACCCCCGGGGCGTGATTCGAACGTCTACAGCCTGTCATGAGCGGGTTACTGGCGGGAAGCCCTATTATGCTACCTAGGCATCAAGGCTGCCAGAACCTAGACCCTCGCTAGGATTTCGCAGAATAATATAGTAAGGAAATGAGGGGCTCGTTAAGGAAATACAGAAAGATAGGTCGGCAGTCTAAAATGCCAAAGGAGGCATAGGGGTGTGGTTAGGCTCTTTTCTTTTTCACTACGGTTAATTAGGTACATTTTTTTTAGATATACAGAAGAAAGAAAGAAAGAAAAACACGCGCCAAGAGTGGGGACCGAACCCACGCCTTTCGATTACATGTCGAATGCCTTACCAATTCGGCTATCTGGGCAACTGTGTTCTCCTTCACTTTCTGGGCTAATTAAATTTACTAGAAGTGTATCTGACTCTTGAGGGTGGTAGCCAGCGCCACTCTGACTACACGAGGAGAAGGGGACCTTCCTTTCAATCCCCGGGGCGTGACTCGAACGTCTACAGCCTGTCATGAGCGGGTTACTGGCGGTAAGCCCTCTTATGCTACCTAGGTATCAAGGCTGCCAGAACCTAGACCCTCGCTAGGCTTTCGCAGAATAATATAGTAAGGAAATGAGGGGCTCGTTAAGTAAATACAGAAAGATAGGTCGGCAGTCTACAATGCCAAAGGAGGCATAGGGGTGTGGTTAGCCTCTTTTCTTTTTTACTACGGTTACTGAGGTGAACATTTTTTTAAATATACCGAAGCAAGAAAGAAAAACACGCGCCCAGAATGGGGACTGAACCCACGCCTTTCGATTACATGTTGAATGCCTTACCATTTCGGCTATCTGGCGACTGTGTTCTCCTTCACTTTCTGGGCTAATTATATTTACTAGAAGTGTATCTGACTCTTGAGGGTGGTAGCCAGCGCCACTCTGACTACACGGGGAGAAGGGGACCTTCTTTTGAACCCCCGGGGCCTGACTCGAACGTCTACAGCCTGTCATGAGCGGGTTACTGGCGGGAAGCCCTCTTATGCTACCTAGGTATCAAGGCTGCCAGAACCTAGACCCTCGCAGGCTTTCGCAGAATAATATAGTAAGGAAATGAGGGGCTCCTTAAGGAAATACAGAAAGATAGGTCGGCAGTCTACAATGCCAAAGGAGGCATAGGGGTGTGGTTACGCTCTTTTCTTTTTCACTACGGTTAATTAGGTACATTTTTTAAAATATACAGAAGAAAGAACGAAAGAAAAACACGCGCCCAGAATGGGGACCGAACCCACGCCTTTCGATTACATGTCGAATGCCTTACCAATTCGGCTATCTGGGCGACTGTGTTCTCCTTCACTTTCTGGGCTAATTAAATTTATTAGAAGTGTATCTGACTCTTGAGGTTGGTAGCCAGCGCCACTCTGACTACATGGGGAGAAGGGGACCTTCTTTTCAACCCCCGGTGCGTGACTCGAACGTCTACAGCCTGTCATGAGCGGGTTACTGGTGGGAAGCCCTCTTATGCTACCTAGGCATCAAGGCTGCCAGAACCTAGACCCTCGCAGGCTTTCGCAGAATAATATAATAAGGAAATGAGGGGCTCCTTAAGGAAATACAGAAACATAGGTCGGCAGTCTACAATGCCAAAGGAGGCATAGGGGTGTGGTTACGCTGTTTTCTTTTTCACTACGGTTAATTAGGTACATTTTTTTTAGATATACAGAAGAAAGAAAGAAAGAAAAACACGCGCCCAGAGTGGGGACCGAACCCACGCCTTTTGATTACATGTCGAATGCCTTACCAATTCGGCTATCTGGGCGACTGTGTTCTCTTCACTTTCTGGGCTAATTAAATTTACTAGAAGTGTATCTGACTCTTGAGGGTGGTAGCCAGCACCACTCTGACTACACGGGGAGAAGGGGACCTTCTTTTCAACCCCGGGGCATGACTCGAACGTCTACAGCCTGTCATGAGCGGGTTACTGGCGGTAAGCCCTCTTATGCTACCTAGGTATCAAGGCTGCCAGAACCTAGACCCTCGCTAGGCTTTCGCAGAATAATATAGTAAGGAAATGAGGGGCTCGTTAAGGAAATACAGAAAGATAGGTCGGCAGTCTACAATGCCAAAGGAGGCATAGGGGTGTGGTTAGGCTCTTTTCTTTTTTACTACGGTTACTGACGTGAACATTTTTTTTAATATACAGAAGCAAGAAAGAAAGAAAAACACGCGCCCAGAGTGGGGACCGAACCCACGCCTTTCGATTACATGTCGAATGCCTTACCAATTCGGCTATCTGGGCGACTGTGTTCTCCTTCACTTTCTGGGCTAATTAAATTTACTAGAAGTGTATCTGACTCTTGAGGGTGGTAGCCAGCGCCACTCTGACTACACGGGGAGAAGGGGACCTTCTTTTGAACCCCCGGGGCGTGACTCGAACGTCTACAGCCTGTCATGAGCGGGTTACTGGCGGGAAGCCCTCTTATGCTACCTAGGTATCAAGGCTGCCAGAACCTAGACCCTCGCAGGCTTTCGCAGAATAATAGAGTAAGGAAATGAGGGGCTCCTTAAGGAAATACAGAAAGATAGGTCGGCAGTCTACAATGCCAAAGGAGGCATAGGGGTGTGGTTACGCTCTTTTCTTTTTCACTACGGTTAATTAGGTACATTTTTTTAAAATATACAGGAGAAAGAAAGAAAGAAAAACACGCGCCCAGAGTGGGGACCGAACCCACGCCTTTTGATTACATGTCGAATGCCTTACCAATTCGGCTATCTGGGCGACTGTGTTCTCCTTCACTTTCTGGGCTAATTAAATTTACTAGAAGTGTATCTGACTCTTGAGGGTGGTAGCCAGCGCCACTCTGACTACACGGGGAGAAGGGGACCTTCTTTTCAACCCCGGGGTGTGACTCGAACGTCTACAGCCTGTCATGAGCGGGTTACTGGCGGGAAGCCCTCTTATGCTACCTAGGTATCAAGGCTGGCAGAACCTAGACCCTCGCTAGGCTTTCGCAGAATAATATAGTAAGGAAATGAGGGGCTCGTTAAGGAAATACAGAAAGATAGGTCGGCAGTCTACAATGCCAAAGGAGGCATAGGGGTGTGGTTAGGCTCTTTTCTTTTTTACTACGGTTACTGAGGTGAACATTTTTTTAAATATACCGAAGCAAGAAAGAAAAACACGCGCCCAGAATGGGGACTGAACCCACGCCTTTCGATTACATGTTGAATGCCTTACCATTTCGGCTATCTGGCGACTGTGTTCTCCTTCACTTTCTGGGCTAATTATATTTACTAGAAGTGTATCTGACTCTTGAGGGTGGTAGCCAGCGCCACTCTGACTACACGGGGAGAAGGGGACCTTCTTTTGAACCCCCGGGGCCTGACTCGAACGTCTACAGCCTGTCATGAGCGGGTTACTGGCGGGAAGCCCTCTTATGCTACCTAGGTATCAAGGCTGCCAGAACCTAGACCCTCGCAGGCTTTCGCAGAATAATATAGTAAGGAAATGAGGGGCTCCTTAAGGAAATACAGAAAGATAGGTCGGCAGTCTACAATGCCAAAGGAGGCATAGGGGTGTGGTTACGCTCTTTTCTTTTTCACTACGGTTAATTAGGTACATTTTTTAAAATATACAGAAGAAAGAACGAAAGAAAAACACGCGCCCAGAATGGGGACCGAACCCACCCCTTTCGATTACATGTCGAATGCCTTACCAATTCGGCTATCTGGGCGACTGTGTTCTCCTTCACTTTCTGGGCTAATTAAATTTACTAGAAGTGTATCTGACTCTTGAGGTTGGTAGCCAGCGCCACTCTGACTACATGGGGAGAAGGGGACCTTCTTTTCAACCCCCGGTGCGTGACTCGAACGTCTACAGCCTGTCATGAGCGGGTTACTGGTGGGAAGCCCTATTATGCTACCTAGGCATCAAGGCTGCCAGAACCTAGACCCTCGCTAGGATTTCGCAGAATAATATAGTAAGGAAATGAGGGGCTCGTTAAGGAAATACAGAAAGATAGGTCGGCAGTCTAAAATGCCAAAGGAGGCATAGGGGTGTGGTTAGGCTCTTTTCTTTTTCACTACGGTTAATAAGTTACATTTTTTTTAGATATACAGAAGAAAGAAAGAAAGAAAAACACGCGCCAAGAGTGGCGACCGAACCCACGCCTTTCGATTACATGTCGAATGCCTTACCAATTCGGCTATCTGGGCAACTGTGTTCTCCTTCACTTTCTGGGCTAATTAAATTTACTAGAAGTGTATCTGACTCTTGAGGGTGGTAGCCAGCGCCACTCTGACTACACGAGGAGAAAGGGACCTTCCTTTCAATCCCCGGGGCGTGACTCGAACGTCTACAGCCTGTCATGAGCGGGTTACTGGCGGGAAGCCCTCTTATGCTACCAAGGTATCAAGGCTGCCAGAACCTAGACCCTCGCTAGGCTTTCGCAGAATAATATAGTAAGGAAATGAGGGGCTCGTTAAGTAAATACAGAAAGATAGGTCGGCAGTCTACAATGCCAAAGGAGGAATAGGGGTGTGGTTAGCCTCTTTTCTTTTTTACTACGGTTACTGAGGTGAACATTTTTTTAAATATACCGAAGCAAGAAAGAAAAACACGCGCCCAGAATGGGGACTGAACCCACGCCTTTCGATTACATGTTGAATGCCTTACCATTTCGGCTATCTGGCGACTGTGTTCTCCTTCACTTTCTGGGCTAATTATATTTACTAGAAGTGTATCTGACTCGAGGGTGGTAGCCAGCGCCACTCTGACTACACGGGGAGAAGGGGACCTTCTTTTGAACCCCCGGGGCCTGACTCGAACGTCTACAGCCTGTCATGAGCGGGTTACTGGCGGGAAGCCCTCTTATGCTACCTAGGTATCAAGGCTGCCAGAACCTAGACCCTCGCAGGCTTTCGCAGAATAATATAGTAAGGAAATGAGGGGCTCCTTAAGGAAATACAGAAAGATAGGTCGGCAGTCTACAATGCCAAAGGAGGCATAGGGGTGTGGTTACGCTCTTTTCTTTTTCACTACGGTTAATTAGGTACATTTTTTAAAATATACAGAAGAAAGAACGAAAGAAAAACACGCGCCCAGAATGGGGACCGAACCCACGCCTTTCGATTACATGTCGAATGCCTTACCAATTCGGCTATCTGGGCGACTGTGTTCTCCTTCACTTTCTGGGCTAATTAAATTTACTAGAAGTGTATCTGACTCTTGAGGTTGGTAACCAGCGTCACTCTGACTACATGGGGAGAAGGGGACCTTCTTTTCAACCCCCGGGGCGTGACTCGAACGTCTACAGCCTGTCATGAGCGGGTTACTGGCGGGAAGCCCTCTTATGCTACCTAGGCATCAAGGCTGCCAGAACCTAGACCCTCGCAGGCTTTCGCAGAATAATATAATAAGGAAATGAGGGGCTCCTTAAGGAAATACAGAAACATAGGTCGGCAGTCTACAATGCCAAAGGAGGCATAGGGGTGTGGTTACGCTCTTTTCTTTTTCACTACGGTTAATTAGGTACATTTTTTTTTAGATATACAGAAGAAAGAAAGAAAGAAAAACACGCGCCCAGAGTGGGGACCGAACCCACGCCTTTTGATTACATGTCGAATGCCTTACCAATTCGGCTATCTGGGCGACTGTGTTCTCCTTCACTTTCTGGGCTAATTAAATTTACTAGAAGTGTATCTGACTCTTGAGGGTGGTAGCCAGCGCCACTCTGACTACACGAGGAGAAGGGGACCTTCTTTTCAACCCCGGGGCGTGACTCGAACGTCTACAGCCTGTCATGAGCGGGTTACTGGCGGGAAGCCCTCTTATGCTACCTAGGAATCAAGGCTGCCAGAACCTAGACCCTCGCTAGGCTTTCGCAGAATAATATAGTAAGCAAATGAGGGGCTCGTTAAGGAAATACAGAAAGATAGGTCGGCAGTCTACAATGCCAAAGGAGGCATAGGGGTGTGGTTAGGCTCTTTTCTTTTTTACTACGGGTACTGAGGTGAACATTTTTTTTAATATACAGAAGCAAGAAAGAAAGAAAAACACACGCCCAGAGTGGGGACCGAACCCACGCCTTTTGATTACATGTCGAATGCCTTACCAATTCGGCTATCTGGGCGACTGTGTTCTCTTCACTTTCTGGGCTAATTAAATTTACTAGAAGTGTATCTGACTCTTGAGGGTGGTAGCCAGCGCCACTCTGACTACACGGGGAGAAGGGGACCTTCTTTTCAACCCCGGGGCATAACTCGAACGTCTACAGCCTGTCATGAGCGGGTTACTGGCGGGAAGCCCTCTTATGCTACCTAGGTATCAAGGCTGCCAGAACCTAGACCCTCGCTAGGCTTTCGCAGAATAATATAGTAAGGAAATGAGGGGCTCGTTAAGGAAATACAGAAAGATAGGTCGGCAGTCTACAATGCCAAAGGAGGCATAGGGGTGTGGTTAGGCTCTTTTCTTTTTTACTACGGTTACTGAGGTGAACATTTTTTTTAATATACAGAAGCAAGAAAGAAAGAAAAACACGCGCCCAGAGTGGGGACCGAACCCACGCCTTTCGATTACATGTCGAATGCCTTACCAATTCGGCTATCTGGGCGACTGTGTTCTCCTTCACTTTCTGGGCTAATTAAATTTACTAGAAGTGTATCTGGCTCTTGAGGGTGGTAGCCAGCGCCACTCTCACTACACGGGGAGAAGGGGGCCTTCTTTTCAACCCCCGGGGCGTGATTCGAACGTCTACAGCCTGTCATGAGCGGGTTACTG
Organism: Haemaphysalis longicornis; assembly: GCF_048455015.1. NCBI lineage: Eukaryota > Metazoa > Arthropoda > Arachnida > Ixodida > Ixodidae > Haemaphysalis > Haemaphysalis longicornis. The sequence goes on along the minus strand of NW_027526203.1, from coordinate 41,331,772 downwards.
GCGGGAAGCCCTATTATGCTACCTAGGCATCAAGGCTGCCAGAACCTAGACCCTCGCTAGGATTTCGCAGAATAATATAGTAAGGAAATGAGGGGCTCGTTAAGGAAATACAGAAAGATAGGTCGGCAGTCTAAAATGCCAAAGGAGGCATAGGGGTGTGGTTAGGCTCTTTTCTTTTTCACTACGGTTAATTAGGTACATTTTTTTTAGATATACAGAAGAAAGAAAGAAAGAAAAACACGCGCCAAGAGTGGGGACCGAACCCACGCCTTTCGATTACATGTCGAATGCCTTACCAATTCGGCTATCTGGGCAACTGTGTTCTCCTTCACTTTCTGGGCTAATTAAATTTACTAGAAGTGTATCTGACTCTTGAGGGTGGTAGCCAGCGCCACTCTGACTACACGAGGAGAAGGGGACCTTCCTTTCAATCCCCGGGGCGTGACTCGAACGTCTACAGCCTGTCATGAGCGGGTTACTGGCGGGAAGCCCTCTTATGCTACCTAGGTATCAAGGCTGCCAGAACCTAGACCCTCGCTAGGCTTTCGCAGAATAATATAGTAAGGAAATGAGGGGCTCGTTAAGTAAATACAGAAAGATAGGTCGGCAGTCTACAATGCCAAAGGAGGCATAGGGGTGTGGTTAGCCTCTTTTCTTTTTTACTACGGTTACTGAGGTGAACATTTTTTTAAATATACCGAAGCAAGAAAGAAAAACACGCGCCCAGAATGGGGACTGAACCCACGCCTTTCGATTACATGTCGAATGCCTTACCATTTCGGCTATCTGGCGACTGTGTTCTCCTTCACTTTCTGGGCTAATTATATTTACTAGAAGTGTATCTGACTCTTGAGGGTGGTAGCCAGCGCCACTCTGACTACACGGGGAGAAGGGGACCTTCATTTGAACCCCCGGGGCGTGACTCGAACGTCTACAGCCTGTCATGAGCGGGTTACTGGCGGGAAGCCCTCTTATGCTACCTAGGTATCAAGGCTGCCAGAACCTAGACCCTCGCAGGCTTTCGCAGAATAATATAGTAAGGAAATGAGGGGCTCCTTAAGGAAATACAGAAAGATAGGTCGGCAGTCTACAATGCCAAAGGAGGCATAGGGGTGTGGTTACGCTCTTTTCTTTTTCACTACGGTTAATTAGGTACATTTTTTAAAAATATACAGGAGAAAGAAAGAAAGAAAAACACGCGCCCAGAGTGGGGACCGAACCCACGCCTTTTGATTACATGTCGAATGCCTTACCAATTCGGCTATCTGGGCGCTTGTGTTCTCCTTCACTTTCTGGGCTAATTAAATTTACTAGAAGTGTATCTGACTCTTGAGGGTGGTAGCCAGCGCCACTCTGACTACACGGGGAGAAGGGGACCTTCTTTTCAACCCCGGGGCGTGACTCGAACGTCTACAGCCTGTCATGAGCGGGTTACTGGCGGGAAGCCCTCTTATGCTACCTAGGTATCAAGGCTGCCAGAACCTAGACCCTCGCTAGGCTTTCGCAGAATAATATAGTAAGGAAATGAGGGGCTCGTTAAGGAAATACAGAAAGATAGGTCGGCAGTCTACAATGCCAAAGGAGGCATAGGGGTGTGGTTAGGCTCTTTTCTTTTTTACTACGGTTACTGAGGTGAACATTTTTTTTAATATACAGAAGCAAGAAAGAAAGAAAAACACACGCCCAGAGTGGGGACCGAACCCACGCCTTTCGATTACATGTCGAATGCCTTACCAATTCGGCTATCTGGGCGACTGTGTTCTCCTTCACTTTCTGGGCTAATTAAATTTACTAGAAGTGTATCTGACTCTTGAGGGTGGTAGCCAGCGCCACTCTCACTACACGGGGAGAAGGGGGCCTTCTTTTCAACCCCCGGGGCGTGATTCGAACGTCTACAGCCTGTCATGAGCGGGTTACTGGCGGGAAGCCCTATTATGCTACCTAGGCATCAAGGCTGCCAGAACCTAGACCCTCGCTAGGATTTCGCAGAATAATATAGTAAGGAAATGAGGGGCTCGTTAAGGAAATACAGAAAGATAGGTCGGCAGTCTAAAATGCCAAAGGAGGCATAGGGGTGTGGTTAGGCTCTTTTCTTTTTCACTACGGTTAATTAGGTACATTTTTTTTAGATATACAGAAGAAAGAAAGAAAGAAAAACACGCGCCAAGAGTGGGGACCGAACCCACGCCTTTCGATTACATGTCGAATGCCTTACCAATTCGGCTATCTGGGCAACTGTGTTCTCCTTCACTTTCTGGGCTAATTAAATTTACTAGAAGTGTATCTGACTCTTGAGGGTGGTAGCCAGCGCCACTCTGACTACACGAGGAGAAGGGGACCTTCCTTTCAATCCCCGGGGCGTGACTCGAACGTCTACAGCCTGTCATGAGCGGGTTACTGGCGGGAAGCCCTCTTATGCTACCTAGGTATCAAGGCTGCCAGAACCTAGACCCTCGCTAGGCTTTCGCAGAATAATATAGTAAGGAAATGAGGGGCTCGTTAAGTAAATACAGAAAGATAGGTCGGCAGTCTACAATGCCAAAGGAGGCATAGGGGTGTGGTTAGCCTCTTTTCTTTTTTACTACGGTTACTGAGGTGAACATTTTTTTAAATATACCGAAGCAAGAAAGAAAAACACGCGCCCAGAATGGGGACTGAACCCATGCCTTTCGATTACATGTCGAATGCCTTACCAATTCTAATGCCTTACCAATTTCCTTACTATATTATTCTGCGAAAGCATAGCGAGGGTCTAGGTTCTGGCAGCCTTGATGCCTAGGTAGCATAAGAGGGCTTCCCACCAGTAACCCGCTCATGACAGGCTGTAGACGTTCGAGTCACGCCCCGGGGGTTGAAAAGAAGGTCCCCTTCAACCCGTGTAGTCAGAGTTGCGCTGGCTACCACCCTCAAGAGTCAGATACACTTCTAGTAAATTTAATTAGCCCAGAAAGTGAAGAACACAGTCGCCAAGATAGCCGAATTGGTAAGGCATTCGACATGTAATCGAAAGGCGTGGGTTCGGTACCCACTCTGGGCGCGTGTTTTTCTTTCTTTCTTTCTTCTGTATTTTAAAAAAAATGTACCTAATTAACCGTAGTGAAAAAGAAAAGAGCCTAACCACACCCCTATGCCTCCTTTGGCATTGTAGACTGCCGACCTACCTTTCTGTATTTCCTTAACGAGCTCCTCATTTCCTTACTATATTATTCTGCGAAAGCCTAGCGAGGGTCTAGGTTCTGGCAGCCTTGATGCCTAGGTAGCATAAGAGGGCTTCCCGCCAGTAACCCACTCATGACAGGCTGTAGACGTTCGAGTCACGCCCCGGGGGTTGAAAAGAAGGTCCCCTTCTCCCCGTGTAGTCAGAGTGGCGCTGGCTACCACCCTCAAGAGTCAGATACACTTCTAGTAAATTTAATTAGCCCAGAAAGTGAAGGAGAACACAGTCGCCCAGATAGCCGAATTGGTAAGGCATTCGACATGTAATCGAAAGGCGTGGGTTCGGTCCCCACTCTGGGCGTGTGTTTTTCTTTCTTTCTTTCTTCTGTATATTTAAAAAAAATGTACCTAATTAACCGTAGTGAAAAAGAAAAGAGCCTGTATATATATGTCGGGAACCGCGGGGTCGCAGCGCAGCGCAAGAGAGAAAGTACCAGCGTGGCAGGCTTTCGGAATCGAACTACCCATGCCGTTCTGGCGCACCAAGCAGGCGCCGCTTGTCTCTTTATTCTCGTATTTTGTAGCCGGCGCCAAGGCGCCGGCTAAGAGCGTTAACCAGAGGGCGTTACAAGGCCCCCCGCCCAGACGGAATGTCGAACGTGACGCGATGGCGAGGCTGGCGGGCGTTGGTGTTGGGGGCGAGCAGTGGAGTGTTTATGCCTGCGATGTCTGCGCGGAGTTCGTTGGGTGGCGTCTCGAGGTAGGCCGGTTTGAGGCGGTCCAACGAGACGACTTCTTCGCGGCCATTCAAGAGGATGGTGGCGGACTTGTGGGTCTTGTTAAGGACACGGTACGGCCCATCGTAGGAGGGGGTAAGAGGCGCCTTTATAGCGTCCCGCCTGAGGAAAACATGTGTCGAAGACGTCAGGTCGGGATGCACAAAGATGCGGTGGTCTGAAGACCGAGGTGGGACCGGTCGCAGGTGCTGCATGCAGTCCTGCAGGCATTGGAGGTACTCAAGCGGCTGTGGCGAGGAAGCCGTAGGGACGAACAAATCGCCAGGAAGCCGCAGGGGTGCGCCGTAGAGAAGTTCAGCAGTTGAACAGCCGAGTTTGCGATGAAGGACGGCACGCAGGCCAAGAAGCACTACAGGCAGGTGATCAACCCAGTGCTCTCTATCCAAGCGCGCAGTGAGAGCACTTTTTAGCTGGCGATGGAGCCGCTCAACAATGCCGTTGGCACAGGGATGGTATGCTGTGGTGCGGCAGTGTTTAGTGCCAAGCAAGCGGCATAGGGAAGTTAACAGGGTGCATTCAAACTGCCTGCCTCGATCCGTGGTAACAATGCCGGGGCAGCCGAAACGCCAAACCCATGTCGAAACGAAGGCTTTTGCGACCATTTCTGCCGCGATGTCTGGAATTGGTACGGCTTCGGGCCAACGGGTGAAGCGGTCAATCATTGTGAGAATGTACCGGCAGTCACGGGAGGGAGGGAATGGTCCGGCCAAATCAAGATGGACATGGTCAAAGCGACAGCTAGGTGGCAAAAAAGGCTGCGTTGGGGTCTTCGTGTGGCGGGTCACCTTGGCTGTCTGACAAGCGAGGCACGAACGGGCCCACTGGCGGACATCAGCGTTGATGCTCGACCAGATGTACCGCTGTGTGATGAGGCGCTGCGTGGCTCGGATGCTGGGGTGGCAGATGTCGTGGAGCGAGCGAAACACAGCACGACGAAACGCAGCCGGAACGAAGGGTCGAGGCGCCGCCGCTGACATGTCACACCACATTGAGCCAGGCACGAACGGATGAGGCACAAGTTGTAGACGAAGGGAACCCGGGTGATCCCGCAGTGCTTGCAGCTCAGGGTCTTGAATCTGCGCCTGAGCTAGGCGTTCCCAGTCCACAGCAGATGCAGCACTGCCGATGGAGGTAATGCGTGAAAGCGCGTCAGCCGCCTCGTTGTCGGTGCCTTTGATGTGCCGAATGTCCGTCGTGAATTCCGATATATAGGCGAGCTGACGAAGTTCCCGTGCAACGTACTTGGAGGAGTTCGTATGAAAAACGTACGCCAGAGGCTTATGGTCCGTAAGAACGTGAAAGGACTGGCCCTCCAAAAAGTGCCGGAAGTGCTGGATGGTGGCGTAAAAGGCCAGCAGCTCACGACCAAAAACGCTGTAGCGCGTCTCGGCAGGTTGGAGCTTCCGAGAGAAGAAACCCAGCGGGTGCCACTCGGAGTCGATTCTCTGCTGGAGAACAGCGCCTATTGCAACGCTGGATGCATCTATCATGATGCGAGTGGGCACGTCGGTTCTCGGGTGGATGAGAAGCACCGAGTCGGCGACGGCTTGTTTAGCAGCGTTGAAAGCGGCTTGAGCTTCGGGAGACCAGGAAATCGCGGATGAGGAGCTCTTGGTTGTGCGAAGAAGCTCAGTCAGTGGATGCAGAAGCTCGGCGCAGTGGGGTATAAAGCGTCGCGAGAAATTCACCAGGCCCAGGAACTCACGAAGCTGGCGGAGGCTGGTAGGTTCGGGAAAGTCCTTCACGGCTTGAACGTGAGAGGGTAAATGGCGAATTCCCTGCGCCGAGATGTGATGCCCCAGGAACTCGAGCTCGGACGTCCCGAAGACGCATTTCTGGGCGTTGACAACCAGGCCAAATTGTTGAAGGCGTTCAAAGAGTTCTCGGAGGTGACGCTCGTGATCTTGTGGAGTAGGACTCGCGACTAGGATGTTGTCGATGTACGCAAATACAGCCGGAAGGCCGCGCGTCACCTCGGCAATGAACCTTTGAAATGTTTGAGCTGCGTTGCGTAGCCCAAAGGGCATGCGCACATACTCAAACAAGCCGAAGGGTGTAGTGACGGCCGTCTTCGGGATATCGGCAGGCTCGACGGGGATTTGGTGATACGCTTTGACAAGGTCCACTTTGCTAAAGATTGTGCACCCTTCCAAGTGGCTTGTGAAATCTTGGATGTGGGGTAGGGGATAGCTGTCGTGGACAGTCTGAGCGTTGAGCGCTCGGTAATCACCGCACGCACGCCAGTCTCCACTTTTCTTAGGAACCATATGCAGTGGAGACGCGTGATTGCTGGACGATGGGCGGATAATACCGAGTTCCAGCATGTGCTCGAATTCACGTTTAGCAGTCGCCAGACGCTCACCGAAGAGGCGGCGCGGCCGAGCTGCGACTGGTGGACCACGCGTGACGATGTGGTGGGTAACGCTATGCTTGGGCGGCTGCTTCAAGTTGCAGGGTCTGGTGACCTCAGGGAAGTCTTCGAGGATTCTTGCGTACGGGCATGAGGGAAGCAGCGTGCGCATGCCAGTTGCAGCGACAGTAGACAGTATGCCCAGGATGGAAAGGCGCGTCTTGCTGTCAATCAGGCGATGGTGACGCATGCTGACATCTAGGTCAAAGTGGGTGAGGAAATCGGAGCCGAGGATGGGCTGATTGACGTCGGCTACTACGACGACCCACCGGAAGGCGCGTCGCAAACCAAGGTCGAGGGTGAGGGACCGCAGACCATACGTGGCGATAGAGTTAGAGTTCGCTGCACGAAGTGTAGGGTCAGGTGACTTAGAAGTACGCTCATCCTTGGTGGCCGGTAGTACACTGACTTCAGCACCCGTGTCTACAAGAAAGCGCAAATCAGAAATGCGATCCATGACCAGGAAAAGGCAGCCAGGTTGTAAGGCGAGGTCACTTGCCGCCATTAGTGATCTCGCGGCGCGTTTCGCGACCAGCTGCATGGGGAAGTGCAGTGACGGGCGCAGTGCTGGAAAGTGCGATGGTACCAGCAGATAGCCGAGCTTCGAGGGCTGCGTGAACAAGAACCACCCGGGGAAGATGAACGGCGGCTAGGACGTGGGGAGGAGCCGCATCGGTGATCAGAGGACGTCCGAAGCGTTTCAATGGAAGCGGCGAGTTGATCGATCCGAGTCTCTAAGCGGGAAACGGCCGATGACTCTGCTGTCGAAGCGAGGGGGGTGACTGAGGGAGAGGTCGCTTCGTGAACTTTATCAGCAAGCTCGGCGGCGCGGTCGAGGGTCAAGTCCCCTGCAGCAGCTATAACGATGCGAGTGGACTGTGGCAAGCGCTGCAGAAAGAGTTCTTTTAAAAGTGCACCGTTGGAATCCACGTTGCTCGCGCCCACAAGCTGTCGCATGGTGTTGAGCAGCTGGGAAGGGCGGCGATCTCCAAGCTCTTCGTGGGTGAGCAGGTGCTGGAGGCGCGCGCTCTCAGACGCCGTGGTTCGGCCCAGAATACTCTGCTTGAGCCGCTGGTACGGAGCATCGTTCAAAGGTGCACCGATGACGTCTGCCAATTCATCAGCCACCTCCGGAGGCAGGTTGCAAAGCAAGTGGCGAAACCGAGTAGTCTCCGAGGTGACGCGGTGCAGATCGAAGACGGCTTCGACCTGGGCGAACCAGACGTGTGGGTTCTTGCACACGAAGGTGGACAGACGGAGCTGTATGACTGCGACGTCCGGCGGCCGCGAGGAAACGTCAGGCAGAAGAGGGCCCGAGGGCGCGAGGTTGCTGGGGTCGGTCATGTCTTAGTCCGGAGTCACCACTGTCGGGAACAGCGGGGTCGCAGCGCAGCGCAAGAGGGAAAGTACCAGCGTGGCAGGCTTTCGGAATCGAACTGCCCGTGCCGTGCTGGCGCACCAAGAACGCGCCGCTCGTCTCTTTGTTCTCGTCTTTTCTAGCCGGCGCCAAGGCGCCGTCTAAGAGCGCCAACCAGAGGGCGCTACATATATATATATATACAACAACAGATAAAAAAAAGCATACCAAACACATATTTCTTTCCAACACAACATGACTACCAACGAAAAGAAAGCCCTAGAGGCACTCACAAGCTGTCCGGGCATAATTATTAAACCTGCCCGCAAGGGAGGCCCAATCGTAATCCTTGACAAAACCGACTATGTTAACGAGGCCAATAAGCAACTATCAGTATCGACGTTCTATAAAGCACTACCCAATGATCCCACTCAACACTATAAGCAAATTGTCAAAGATAAACTTGCTGAGCTTGTTAAAAATAAAACAATAAATGAAACCACGGCTCGTTCTCTATCTATCTTCTATCTTCTCCCAAAGATTCACAAGGTGAACAACCCAGGGCGCCGCATTGTTTCTGGCATTGGCACTGTTACCGAAAACCTCTCGCGCTATGTGGATAATCTCATTTGCGACATTCCGCCCAGCTTTCCCTCCTCCATTAAGGATACCAATGAATTTCTCTCAGACATCTCAAGAATTGAAATTCCTGATAACTGCCCTCTAGTCAACCTCGATGTTGCGTCACTGTATACTAACATCCCCCATGAAGATGGCATCACCGCTGTATCCCTTGCGTATGAGCAGGCATCGTGCGACAAACCTATCGATTCTTCTGCTCTTCAAACCTTCCTTAGGCTTATTGTTGAACTTAACAATTTTGAGTTCGACGGAGTTTATTACGTGCAAGTCTGCGGAACGTCAATGGGAACTCGAATCGCACCTAACTACGCTAATATCGTTATGGCACACCTCGAATAAAACTTTCTTTGCACCCAACATTTAAAGCCAATGTACTATAAAAGGTATATTGATGACATATTCATGATCTGGCAACACGGTGAGGCGGAGCTCCCAACCTTCATTGATGCATTTAACCTAGCCCATCCTAGTATTTCCCTTGCTCATTCCTATTCGGAACACAGTGTAAACTTTCTGGACGTCACCGTTACTACCTTCCAAGGTTGGCTTCAAACTAAACTGCATAGAAAACCGACAGACACGCGGCAGTATTTGCACTTCCGAAGTAGCCATGTCAGACACTGCAAGACAGCAATACCTTGCAGCCAAGCCCACCGATTTAGGAGAATTTGCTGAAACCAAGCTGACTTTGTCTCAAACTGTCGAGAACTCAAGACCGCCCTCCTGAATAAAAAATACCCGGAAAAAGTTATAAACGACGCTATTGTGCGAGCCAACCAATTAGACCGTAACGAAATCTGTAAGAAAAAAGCCCCGAACGGGAATCCGCAAACTAACTTAGTTTTAACCCACTCATCCTCCGCTCCAAGAGTGTCAACCGTGCTAAAAAAACATCACAATATCCTAATGCAAAGTGACCGCTTAAAAAGCATATTCCCCGAACCACCACGCGTTGTCTACCGGCGTAATAAGAATTTAGGTGACTTTCTTACTAACTCTAGTATCAACCGACCGGCAACTACTGGCTGCATGCCCTGCAATAAACCCCGATGTAAAGTATGCCCACACATGACCACTACACACCGCGCCACCAGCACGGCTTCAGACTACTACGTAAATATCAAAGGTAACTTTAACTGTGACTCCGCTAATGTCGTATATCTTCTAGAGTGCACTGTTTGTAGGCAAATATATATCGGCCAAACTGAAACGCCCTTCCGAATACGGTTCAATAATCACCGCTCTCACGCAAAAAGCTGCCCTTATTTGCCCCTGTCAAGACATGTGAACGGTCCCGGGCATGCATTTGAACATCTTAAAGCAACCATTTTAGAATCCGCCTTCAAAACGCACCACGACCGCGAGGTTCGGGAATCTTATCTCATTTATTAGTTTGGGTCAGGCCCACTTGGGATTAATGAAAGTTACGGAAAACTAACGTGCTTATCCCTCGATTAAAATTGGCGGCTTCATAATTTTTATAACTATGTTCATTATTCCTACCCTTGAGTTTCCCATCAGAATTCGCAGAAACTCTCCTAATACAGCAGTTTTATTAGCCGAATGCGGCTCAACAATGCCATTTGTCCTGGAGAAGGAGGCCTCGTTCCCACCACCGCTTAAGAATGTTTAACTCTTTGTGATTTATTAATGTTTAACCTTTTGTGACCCTACCTATTTCCTGTTCAGTTGCTAGCTTCTGTGAAATGCTCTCTGTGCCCCCTATCTATTCTCTTCATCCGCGGGGGGCACACTCATCTTCGCTTCCACCCCAACCAGTCTCCCCAGCCACTGAATACCTTACTGTATACTCTTCCCTTTCTTTTGAAACCGTGGTTGTCCAGTTTCCCGCATTGTCTGAACTTGAAGCCGTCGCGGCATACGTTGACCCGTCATGGTGCAACCATGAACACCGCTTTGTTAACACGACCTCTTTCTCTCTCTCCCCCACCCTTTTTTTGTTGTAACATAGGCGTAGCCCGACTGTATGCATACTCTCCTTTTCCGAAACATTTTCCGCTCCTTCTCACAGTTTTCTGCAAACCTATATAAGAAATGTGTTCCAAATGTTTGCGACAGCAAAATCATGTAACTTTACTCTGATGAAGGCAAGTCCCGTTGCCGCTATCTAAGTAAACCTTGTTTGTTATTGTTCTTGCTGTGTATCCGACTCTTTACTTATACTATTTATGCGCGCTTTGTGAGTTTTATTTTTATCTAGCTATTTATATATATATATATATATATATATATATATATATATATATATATATATATATATATATATATATATATATATATATATATATATATATATATATATATATATATATATATATATATATATATATATATATATGTATATATTGCGAATCAAATGGGAAATGAGGGGCTCAGTGAATTAAGAGAGAATAAGGGTTGGCAGTCAAGAAAACCTCGGAAAGCAAAGGGGCCAATGCGTTGGGTTATAGAAAGAAATGAAGAATTTTTGAGTCAGAAAGAAAGTGGGGAAAAAATGCCCGCCGGGTGGGATCCGAACCCGCGACCTCCAGAATACCGGTCTGGTGCGATAACCACTACGCTACCGGCGGGGCTGTTTCCCCACCACTTTCTCGAGTATTTATGTTAAGGTATTTTTTTGTTTCCTGCACTCAGGGGTGGTAGCCAGCGCCACTCAGACTACTCGGGGTGAAGGGGACCTTCTTTTTAACCTCCGGGCCGTGACTCGAGCGCCTACGACATGTCGTGAGTGGTCGACCAGCGTTGAACCCTATGAAGCTACCTTTGGCACCATGACTGCCAAAACAGAGGCCCTCGCTATGCATGTTGCGAATCGGAAATGGGAAATGAGGGGTTCAGTGAATTAAGACAGAATAAGGGTTGGCAGTCAAGAAAACCTCAGAAATCAAAGGGGGGAATGCGTTGGGTTATAGAAAGATATGAAGAATTTTTTGAGTAAAAAAGAAAGTGGCGAAAAAATGCCCGCCGGGTGGGATCCGAACCCACGACCTCCAGAATACCGGTCTCGTGCGATAACCACTACGCTACCGGCGGGGCTGTTTCCCCACCACTTTCTCGGGTATTTATGTTAAGGTATTTTTTGTTTCTTGCACTCGGGGGTGGTAGCCAGCGCCTCTCGGACTTGCGCATTTTTTCACCACTTTTTGTCTGACTCAAAACATATCTGAAGGCAAGAGAAGTTACTGCTGTTGAAACAGAGCAAGGGTCGAAGCTACATAGCGGAGAGAACAACCAGGCCCAACAGCGATAAACTGTTGCTACTGCAATGAAACTGTCGTGGAATCCGCGTGGCGGCACCTCAACTAAATAAGCGCATCAAAAGCATGGATACCAAATCATTGGCGGTTTTGCTCCAAGAAACACAGGGAACCGGCCCCAGTTTGTACGGCTACAGAGCGTACACGGCACCCAGTATTACACGTTCATCCCGGTCAGACACATCACAAACTGTCGTCGAATGCCAAACAATTATTTACATTTTAAAGACAGGAGCCCACTGCCAGATACCAACTGCCGCTTTTGGTACAGACACCCAAGAGGTGGTGGCTGTTCGGTTCCGTGTTGGACGCCGCTACTTCACGGTTGCCTCCACATACCTGCGCCCCCGCACTGCCCAACATGCTTCCACGAGGGTGGACTTCTCCTGGATACGGCGCCTTCACGCGTTTTACCCTCATGACGCAGTGCTATTCGCTGGAGATATCAATGCAGAGCACAAGGAATGGGGCTATCAAATTTCGCGCAGTAGAGGATTACAACTTCTGGAAGAGGCTGATGAGGCGGAGCTACACCTTGTAAACGACCTTAGTCAGGCAACTCGACGAAGACAGAACCATGCACAGCGTGATACCGTTCCAGATTTGACCTGGGCAACAGCCAATGCTGTGGCCACCTGGTCTCGCGAGCCGACACCGTGGAGCAGCGACCATTACCCCATCTGGATCCAGCTCTCCGGTATAGACAAGAAGTGTCGGAAACACGTGATCTACACGAACTGGCAGCGTTTCAGAGACCTACTTATCCAGCCGACAGGACACGACGGACAACACAAACCTGGCCCAGAATTATTAGGTCGCATTCTGGGGGCGGCGAAAGCCGCTACTAGCATTTCAGAGGTTGATGGAGACTCCCCAGCACCGGATCGTCACCTGGTCAACCTTTGGAAGCACAGGGATAAACTGGAGGAGATGTACCTTGCCGGTGGCCGCACGTACCACGACTTGGTGAAAATACGGCAACAAACCGCGAAGATCCGCCCTCATGCAAAACTACTCGCTCGCCAGCGCTGGGAAGAGTATTGTGAAACTTTTTCTCGACATACAGGAGCAGGAAAGCTTTGATCAACGTTCCGGTCTTTTTGTGGACGCGGTAACTTACAAGGAACGGTGCAGGTGGGTATGCTCTGCACCGGATGGATCAGGAGCGCTTCGAAAGGGAATCGGCTTCTATCTTTTTCCCGCAACCAGTAACCCTGCCGCCTCCGGATATATATGCTCCTCTCGAGGTGGACGAATCACAGCCTAACGAGTCTTTGTTCACTATTGCCGAACTTGCGGCGGCTTTGGAGCAAATCAATGTTCGTAGTGCACCTGGGAAGGATGGCGTCACGTGGACAATGCTTCGGAACCTTCCCGCGCCTTTACGGGGGGAGCTTCTTGAGAAGATAAACGAAATCTGGATCAGCGGACAGGTGCCACCAGCTCTTAAACATGCTGTAATAGCTCCCATTCCGAAACCAGGGAAAGACCCGTCAGATATGGCCAATCTTCGACCTATCTCACTTACGTCTGCCCTCTGTAAGATAATAGAACGGGTGGCAGTGACCAGACTAAATCACCACCTCGAGCAGGAAGCTGAGTATTTCCACCTCTGTCAAACTGGGTTCCGGCACAATCTAGGGACGCATGATTCCCTGTTTCTCCTGCGGCGTATTCTACGGAAAAGAAATCACAAGCGCCCGCACGTCCTGGTTGCGTTGGATCTCTGCAAACCTTATGACACAGTCACTCACGTAGCTGTTCTTAAAGCGCTGGAGGATGCCTACCCGGGCAAGAGAGTGAAAAATTTTTTTCGGAGTTTCTTGGCTAACCGGACTTTTGAAATCCGCTCTGGACGCCACGACACTCTACACTTTGACAACCGTTCAGGAGTTCCACAGGGGGCCATCCTATCTCCAACTCTGTTCAATTTGGTCATGACAAAGCTTGTGCGAGGAGTTGCAGCTATCCCTGGCGTCCACGTCACGGCATGTGCCGATGATGTCACTATATAGACCGAACCTGCGGATCATTCCTCGAAAGAAAGCGCTGTGCGTATTCTGCAACAAGCTCTGAATACGTTCACCAGTCTTCTCCCGGCTACAGGAATGGAGGTTTCCTTGGCAAAAAGCAACTTTATTATAATTAGAGGTGAATGTATCACCCAATTATAATTATAATTGGGTGATACATTCAGAACAATTACATAGCACACTTGCCGTTTAAAACAGAGAAAAAGCTTTACATTCTCCATGCGCGCACGAAACCCCCATAATGTGACACAAAAAGCCACCCAAAAGCCGCTGAGAACACAATGGACACTATCGTTTGCTGGCTACGCCCTTTCGCGCGTCGCCGTCATCTCCACGGCGCCCCCACTCCAGGAAACGCTCTTTCTGCGCCTTCAGTCGCCCCCTTGGGAATTGACTCATCAAGTCGCGCATATCATGGACACCCCAGGTATACATCGCTTCCTCCCATTATAACGAGGGAAAAAAATTAATAGGCTAGTGTGACGAGAGCGGCAACAGTCGCCTTCAAGTTTTCGAAGTCCAGTCGACGCAATGGTGAAGCACAAGTGCCATCCCTCTCTCTCTACTTAGGGGGATATTTGCCGGCGGGGCTCAGCTTTCCCCTCCCCTAAAGCGGGATTCACACGACGGAGAAACCCTATCATTTTGGCCCGCGGGACCCGCTCACGTGACCGGTTTTAGGCTCCGCCCCTCGGTGGGGGTAGCCCGCGGTGGCTCTGCGAAAGAAAATGCCTCCGCATGTTTTCGCTCGACGGCGGTGGCCCTCGGCGGGGAATGGAACCTGTTCCTCGGCGCTGTCGTCTGCTATTCACTCCGTGTAGCTCCGCACGTGTGGATGCGCCGCCAGGCCGGATAATCCAGTCACGTGCTGTTGACGACACATATTCGTGCGCCTCCGTGAGAGGGTTCCTCCGTCGTGTGAATCCCGCTTAAGTAACGCCACCGTAAGTGCGATGGTCGCTTTGTTAGTTTTAAGTAGAACTGACACCGAATGCAACGAAGGCGAGATTGATTGAGAGATTAATTAAAACGAAATGCACACGCGCCTAATCAACCTCGTTTTTCTGTTGTTGTTTTTCCGCGGAAGTTTTCCTGGGGGGATGGAGGGGGGAATAGACTAAAAGCAGCAGCGTCTTGCACCGTTGGGTGAAGTGAAAGGAAAGCGCTTTGGTAACACTTAAAGTATTAGGGTTGTTCACATGAATGTGAAAATAACAAAAAAATGGTTGCACGGATCCAAATTAACAACGTTAATTTTTACCATCTGCTACAGAAATTGGGTTTCACGTGGCAATGCTCCGCCAGGGTTTAGCGTTCGTTTCCACGAACGGCGGCGCAAGCACAAGTCTCGAACGTAAAATCATATCAAGTCACAAAATTACAATATTAAAGCTAAAATGTTCAAAGAATGCCTGGGACATCCCCTCACTCAAAATGTCTGGGCCAAGACGTCGTGCACCAAAATGTCCGTGCACAGAAATGTCCACACCGAAACGTGCTGGACCGAAATGTCCGACACCGAAATGTCCGGATCCCGTTTAGCAGTCCGTCCGTTCCGTTGGTTACGTTGCTACCGGGTTGCCGGGATCGGTCTCCGCCCCCACGTGCGAAAGGGCGAGGAAGAAGGGCGAGGAGGCGCGGACATGGCGAAGGCAGGCCAGCCGAACTAATCCCCCTACCGCGACGAATGCCCAAGTGCCCATAAGGGTCCCGGTCAACCCGGTAACTACGTACGTGACGGAACGGACGGACTGCTAAAACTCTCTAGTACCGGGTTGCCGGGACCGGTCTGCTCCTGAGCGCGCGGGAGGGTGAGTATGAAGGGTGCGGAGGCACGAACATGGCGAAGGCAGGCCGGCGGAACTAATCCCCCTACCGCGACGAATGCCCAAGAGCCCAGCTGGGTCCCGGTCAACCCAGTAACAATGCATACGACAGAACGGACCGACTGCTAAAACTCTCTATTCTTTCCCCGCCAGGGAACAATTCTATCGGCCAGACGCGCATTCTGGCCTCCCCATACAAACGATGAAGGGTGAAAAGCATTCTCGCGGATACGCTATTCACACGTCGAACGCCGCGCAAGCAACAAGCATGAAAACAAAGACAAGCTGCGGCCTGCTGCGTGGTTATTCTTCTGCCTTTGACCTTCGAGGAAGCACGTACGGCTGAAGGGCGGGCAAATTGACCATCTTATAGGAAGAGAAATGCAGCAGCACTTTGTGGATTTTTGTACTGCAGCCTTGGCATCAAAAAAAAAAACCGCCCGCATCTTCCCACGGGGGTGGGGGTATCTTCCCAGAGTGGTGGGGGTATCGCGTGAATGTTGCTTAATAGGATATGGTTTGGGAATGCTTAATTGTTATTTCGTCTTTATTATTCCTATTTATTGAATGGAGAAACGAAGGCAAGGAGTGTAAAGTTAAAGTCTGTCTGTATTGGTTGGTGCCGTCAAGCAAAGCGTCAAGTCAAGCGAAAGCCAAGCAAAGACGCCCTTGACTGAATTCCGAACGCGCGCTCCGCCGCTTATATACACACCGCCCGCGTTCGAGGGAGAGGAGTACGGGGGGGAGACGCGCATGCGCACACTTCCGTACACAAGCGCGCGAACTTTCCACGCACCCACCACGCCGTTATCACGTGTACACGCCCTGCCGCCATTACTGTTGAGCGCGACGCAGCGCACGGGTAGCTACGACGCATGCACGCACCGACGGGCTCCCCCCGCACCATCGCAGCTGTTGTTGAGAGCGACGGAGCGCACGGAGTACACGCGCTCCTCCCGCACCGGCGCACCTGTTGTTGAGAGCGAGGAGGGTACGGGGGAGAGACGCGCACCTGCGCCTCGACGCGCATGCGCAGTGAGCGTGTGGACGGCGCCGACAACACCGACGAGTGACATCGCGAGCCTAAGAATTGCTCCGCATTTAAAAAGCCAAATCCCAGCGATGTAACGGCAGGAACGCCGTTCCTGCCGTTCCTTAAAAAACGTAACGAGTTACCGTTACAGTTCCACCGACCCTTAATGGAACGGTGGCGTTCCTCCGTTCCTCCAAAAAGGAACTAGTTCCAGGAACGCCGTTCCTTGTAACGCCGTTCCATACAACACTGCACTAAAGCTACGAAGCTCTATCTCAGCCACCGGTTTCGCGAAATCGCCGATTGCGTCTCGTTCCTCGCTTTCAACTGTAGCTGCCTCCTCACACGGTTTTCCCCTCTCCTTCACAACCTTCTCGGAAGTTCTCATTCTTATTTTCGCAGTCTCCACGCCTGCGTTTCCGTGTTCTCCATCGGCCTCCTCGGTTACACTCTCACCATCAAGACTACCAAACCCACGCGAGGTCTCCGCATCGTTCCTACCCTCTTAAAACGTTCTGAGCTCCTCCTCCTCTGTCTTTTCGCGTTATCTCACACTTCCTCTTCCATTTTCTACGTGTTCAACCCAGTCCACCTTCTCAGCTCCCTTATCCGGCATAAACTCCTGCTTTTCCTCAGCCTGATCGTCAACTCCATCTTTTTTTCGCTCCGTCTCGTCACATGATTTCTTGCCCTCTATCTCCTTTCTCTTCTGGGCGTTGTCCTGAACGCCCGACCCGGAGTTCGCTTTCTCGTGCAACTTTCGAACGTAATTGGGAGCGCGGTGGGCCCCAAGACTTTCCTGCGCGACTCCAGTCTCCTCCGCTCCACCGATTAGAATTTGTGTACTGCCCGTGCCAGCAAGTTCAGCAAGCATTAGCGCAGTGCCCGGTGCAAAAGCGGCTGGCGGCTCTACACCCGCGAGAACGGGGCTACCCCTTGACTCTGCTCTTATACCGGACGCGCTCGCTTGAACACTCCGCGTGCTCGCCTCCCTTTCCATGCAGCTGTTCACGGCTGAGCCGCTCGCTTCCCGTGCGCAGCCACGGCCGCTTATCTCGTTCTCGCGCAGCTTCAAGTTGAAAAACAAGCTCGCTTCATTCAACTCTGCTGCCAGTGCATAACCGGGCCCGCTCGACGGGTTCTGCCTTATGCCCTGCAGCTCCATCCCCAAACTTTGCCTGCGATGCTGCTCGTCATGTTCGAGCATCACTTCATTACACCGCTCTACGGATTCATCGGACGTGCTTTCCTCGTCGCTCCTCATCCCAATGTCCATCTCCGCGCGTTCGACATCGGCGGAAATGCTAGCCTCGTGGTCACGGCTGCTTACTTTCTCATCGCAATGCTCAACTTCCGAACACTAGCCGGAACCATTCAACTTCGCGGTCGCTACACGACTTGCTGGGTCCGTACCCCATTGTTTCTGCTCGCGGGTGTCCGAGCGCAAGGCCGTCTGCCTTCTCCGCTCCAGCTCCAACTCATACCTTCGCAACCGCTCTTCGGATTCGAGCTTCAGCTTTTGTCTGCGCTCCTTAAATTCTCGCGCCTCTATTCTCTCTCGCTCCTCCACCTCGCGCACTGCTTTTCTCTCCCGTTCTACAAATTCGCGCGCTGCTTTTCTCTTTCACTCTTGAAAATCCAATTCCATTCGCCTAATAATCATTGTTTCGGACTGCGCTTGGACCACCCCTTCTACCGCCATGTTCGCCAGCATGCTCCGCGTGACTACCATGCAACCCAAGACTCAGCCTACACCACCACAACGAAGCGCAAGAAATCCCACTCACCTTCACCTCCGGTGGTCGGCTGCTGCGTCGTTGGCCCCGTGCGCTGGCTTGGCTCTGCCGCTCCCCTGCGCGCGGAGCTCGGCTGCTGCCGATGAGGGCGGGCTTGCGTCCGCTTACTGCCCCCGGTTGTGACCTGGTGTTCTTTTCTGCCAAATCCTGTCGGCTGCGACAGTAAATATTTGTTCCCCCGAAGTCCGGTGTCGATCAGGAACCCAATCGCCCGGGCTCCGGTTGATTTGGCAGGAGGCTGGCTGGGCGATGGTGTTGAAGTTCTTAAAGATGGCGGTCGAATTGACGAACTCAAGGCGTTGGGGTTTATTAAATGAAACGAAGGGTTTATATGCAGCTATTTACAGTGGGTAACTGGGTACATGAATAATAAAGGAAAAACTGCAAACTTCGGCTAGACGCTAGCTCCGAGTGCGCACAAATCACTCGAGCTCCTCAACTTCGTCTAACTCACCTATTCTCGGAGCGTACACAAACCGCTCGAGAAACAACGGCCGAGACCCTGTCTCGCCGCAAGATCCGTCTAGTTGCCCGGCGCGGCGCTGCACCCTAAACCTCCGACGCGATCTTAACCTCGACTAGGGGGCTCCTAAATCCCAACCTGGCGTTAACGGTCGAGACTCCTTGTCCCGCCGGGAACTACCAACTCAGCGCTCAGACAAGAAGGATTTCCAACGGCCAAGTTTGGCCTTATAAACCTCGACATCACCCTCTCTCGAGAACGCCCGTGTAGCGTTCGCGCACGCGTATGGGAGTGCCCGAACTCACGTAGACCGCTGTCACTCAGCACGTCACGGAATATTACATGAGGCGCCGCATCTTCGGGTCAACGGCACGCTCGTAGACGAGCAAGTTCGGGCGAGAAAACGCGTACGACCCCGAGGGATGAGCGCGAAAGACGCGGCGGTGCGTCATGCTGACCGGGACGTGTTAACAATAGAGACTCGTGCGGCGCAAGTAGACGTTCCTGGAATCCGGCGCCGCAGTCTGCCTTCTCAATGGGGGATTATCCTTGTGGCCTGCGGTGGGCCAGACAATCCGTCTACCGCGCACGCCGTGACCAATTGCCGTCGACTGCAGCGCAGTGTCGGCAGTGCTAAGTCGCCACACATAGCGGCGGGTTCTCACGCGCAGCCCGGGCGCCTGGCCGCTAATCTCATAAGTAGACCTTACAACCGTCCTTGAGGCTGTAGCCGTCCCCACAATAATATTTAATAGGTTGATAACGGTATGCCCCATCTAAATCTCTCCTGATCTTGCACTTCTGAGTTCTGACTTTGAGGCGCTGGTCGACCAGCTTCCTGAACCATACATCCTAACAGGCGATTTCAATGCACATAATTCTCTTTGGGGCTCTTCCCGCACGGATGCCGGAGGTCGCCTGATATAGAAGTTTTTAACATCTTCTGGAGCATGCCTTTTCAACAAGAAACAGCCTACATACCATAACACAGGTCACAACACATACATCTTGACTTGGCTATTGGTTCTGCAATTCTCTTTCCATGTGTTTAGAGGGGTTTGGGAACGGACCCATGGGGCAGTGACCATTTCTCCACTTCATTAACGTATATAGGTACAGGCTCGAGCAGTCCATCTTCCCATAAAAGGTTTAATGAAGCAAGAGCTAACTGGAATACAGTTACAGAGACATCCAAACTACACCACACAACCATAAAACGCCTACACGTTGAAGAAGCTACCCAACTGCTCACGGCGCACATCCTCTATGCCGCCGAAAAGTGCATTCACCGCGCCTCTGTTGCCCCGCGCAACCAGCGAGGGCCGTGGTGGAATGAGGACTGTAGGCGGGCGCGAGAGGCCCAGAACAAGGCGTGGGGTATCCTTCGTCTGTACCCCACGTCGAGTAACCTCCTCTTGTTCAAATGGGCTAAGGCGTTCGGAAAACGTGTGCACCGTGAGGCAAAACGCGATAGTTGGCGTACATTCATAACATCAATTAAATCTTACACAGACACACGGAAAGTATGAACACGAATACGCAAACTCAAAGGACATCAAACACACAGCCTGCCTCTGGTCAGAACAACAGGGGACACACTCAAAGAGCAGGCTAACACACTCGCACAACACTTCCAACGCGTTTCCAGTTCAACACACTACACAAACACTTTCATGAAACACAAACTCGTGGCCTAAAAGAATCCTTTACATGACAATGACAGGTCAGACACTTGTTATAACTCTTGAGTTTACGCTTCATGAGCTGAGGGGTTTACACGTGATATGAGCACGTGTAAACCCTCAGCTCCAGGCCCAGACAAAACTACATATACAATGATACAGAACTTACACACAGACACTTTTCTAACACTTCTTCACCTTTTCAACAAGATATGGCTTTCGGGGCACATTCCAAAGTCTTGGAGGGAAGCCATAGTTGTAGCATTCTTGAAAGAAGGGAAGGACCTTTCTTCTCCCGCTAGCTATCGACCCATTGGCCTGACCAGCTGCCTGTGCAGGCTTCTCGAGTAGATGATAAACCGGAGGCTCGTGTACTTTTTGGAGTATAACGGCCTTCTCGACAGCTGCCAGGCAGGCTAAGGGCGGGGAGATCCACAAACGATCAACTTGTAGCACTAGAGTCATACATTAAGGATGCCTTCATTCGCCAACAGTTTTGTTTAACTGTGTTTTTCGGCCCCGAAAAGGCTTATGACACCGCTTGGCGTTATAGGATTCTTACTAACCTCAAGTCATTCGGTCTTTCTGGTAATATGTTTAAAACACTTGTAAGTTATTTGTCGGAAAGAACCTTTCGCGTCAGAGTTGGTTCTGCATGGTCAAAGGTACATGTGCAAGGAAATGGCGTGCCGCAAGGTTGAGTGTTGAGCTGCACGCTCTTTATAGTTGAGATGAACTCTCTTGGAAAGGCAGTGCCACCCACAATCTCTTATTCCATGTATGTTGACGACGTCCAGATATCGTTTAAATCATGTAACATGTCTATTTGCGAACGTCAAGTCCAGCTCGGCGTCAAGAGGCTTGTCGGCTGGACAGACAAGAATGGTTTCAAAATTAATCCCGGAAAGAGCTCTCCTGTTGGATTCTCCAGGAAGCGTGGGGTCCACCCGGACCCAGACATCACTCTTGCGAATGTGCCGATTCCTGTGAACAAGGTGCACAAGAATTTAGGCATTTTATTCGATGAAAAACGTACATACATCCCGCATATTAGACAGCTCCAAATTCAAATGCTTAAAAACAATGAATATCCTTAAGGTCCTCTCACATCAATCTGATGAGGCCGACAAACAACTACTGCTGCGCCTATACACAGCCTTGGTGGGGTCTCAGCTCGACTACGGCAGTGTCGTGTGACAAAGACCTCACATGTGACAAAGACCTCACGTCGGTGACAAAGACCTCACTGAAAATGCTCGACCTAGTGCTGCAGCTTGGCCTTCGCATCTCATGCGGTGCTTTCCGCACTAGCCCTGTCGAAAGTCTTTATGTCGAGTCCGATAAATGCTGCCTAGGGCATCAGCGGGAGTATGTTGACCTGCTGTATGCATCTAAGATTGTGACTCTTACCAACCATCATTTTAATCCCATCATGAACAAGACATCAAACTTGCAACTCTTTTTAAACAGGCCAACTATTTCGTTACCTTTCTCTCTCAGAGTTAGGCACGAGGCTTCTGAACTCACGGTCTCTCTTCCAGACACGCACAAGGCACCCATCCATAATTTACTTCCACCATGGCATCTACATCCTGTATCATGCGACCTATCACTCACATTAGTAGAAAAAATAGGGTACCCAGGAGTGCAATTCTGCAGCACTTCCTGTTCCTGCAGGACAAGTACAGGTGCGCACCCCACGGACCAAATTTTACCGTTACTAAAACAATGAAATATCATAGCAGTATTTACACGGCAGAAGCGTATGGCATTTTACTCGTTTCAAATCACATCCTAGAACATAAAATTCCAAAGTCCATCGTCTACACAAATTCTCTAAGCGTTGTACAGGCACTGTCATCAGGAAAGTCATCTAAAAACTATGTGATCAATGCTCTTTTCAAGGTACTAATGGCTGCGTATGCCTCAAATCTTCAAATAACTATACTCTGGGTACCAGGTCACTGTGGGATCCCTGGCAATGAGGCTGCTGATCAAATGGCTGGTGCTGCTGCTCTCATGACCACAGTTGACATAACAACAGTACCTTACACGGACCTAAAGACACATCAGACGACAGCTTCGTAAAAGATGGCAATTACACCGGAGTCAACAAACAGACAACAAACTACACGTAATAAAACCACAACTGGGACGCTACATAACTGGCTCACACAACAGATACACTGAAGTCGCCCTGCGTAGGCTGCGGATAGGCCACACACATGCGACGCACCCCCACCTGCTCACTGGAACTTCGGGACCCACGTGTAGCAGGTGTGGAAAGGGCCTATCCGTAGTCCACATACTAATCACATGCAAGGCACTTGACACAACACGACACAAACATCTCCCTGAATTATACAGACGTATCATTCCTTTGCACCCATCATACATTTTAGCCGACGAACCAATGTTTTCTAGTCACGGTGTTTTTAAGTTTTCAGCTGAGGTAAACTTTCTGCAGCTCTTGTCATATCACGTGTAATCATCCTGGCCCTATAACCAGCCATTTCCATTGTCTTTTGTTTTGCATCACCTTTACTTTTAGTCACATGTTTTAGTATTTACGGTCTCATCAAAATTCAGTAACTTCTTCTTTAGCCCTTTTTGCCCATAATCGGCCTTGCGCCAATAAAACCCAACTAACATCATCATCAGCGAACGAGTTGTGGACACTTTTCACCAGCTACAAAACTTTTTCACCAGCTACAAAACGTCTCGAAAGCTATCTAAAAAGAGCGCAATGAAAAATCCTGGATAAATAAAAAGCCCCGTTTCTGAATAAGATAGAAATCTTGGATATTAAAAAAAGCACCGTAAAACAGGTCTCCTTGCTATCTACCATGAGCTAAAATCTACAAATAAAGGACTTAAAAACGAATTATGGCAAGCTAAGCATACGTACTTTTCAGGCTTAGCTGATAAAATGAAAACGAATGCAAAAGAAGTAAGGATGTACAACAAGAGAAATAAAAAAGACACAATAAGATTCCACATATTATGATTGGTAATAATTTGATAACAGCTGATGATTGTGCACCTGAAGTCCTTACTACTTCAATTCCGCATTTTACACGTATTACCATGATGTAGGCCCTCAATATTGAGCACATCTGCCGAACATCGTAAGAATCAGTGTGATAGAAATAGGCCTGCATGCCTTGCTGGCTAGCTTGAATCCACGTTCCGCTAATGGTCTTCATGGCATCGCTAATGAGGTTTTTTTTTTCAGATACCCCTCAGCACTTGCGTGTATTCATAGGCGGAGGTTTACGAGATACCTGAGACACTTAGGCATATTTACACGGCAAACGAAATTTTTGAGCATAGTAGTATATTGTTCCTAACACAACAAAAATAAACAAACAAGCACGAGCAATCAAAAATGCGTCAGTAAAAAGCATGTAAATGCACTTTGTGTTATAGAAGCACCAAATTCCGATTTTCCTGAGGAAGCGCATTTAAACATCTCTTCAAATGGTTGGCAAAGAAGTCGTCATGTTGAATACAAGACATCTTGTGATTGCGTATTCCAGTGACAAATAGCAAGAAATAGCAGTGTGTGTCGAAGAAGATTCGTGCCCGCACACATGGGGCAGTAATAAAGGATGATCGAGTCGCGAAAAACGTTGATAGGGGCCTGACCTGGGATGCAGAAAAGGATGACGGGGCATGGTACAGTACGTGGAAGTGAGAGAGGAGTGCTAATATTCAACGTTTTTATGCAGAAGGCAAGTGTATGCATTCACTGATAGCCGTGAGACTGCATCTTCTAAGTATGTTTTGGTGATAAAACGTTCTGGTTTATTCTCTATACACTGGAGCTTGTTTATTATGCACGTCCGATTTTGATTCCCTATTTCAAACGCCTAATCTATTTTTATACGAACTAAAGCTGTATAAGCTCAAAGCTCTCTTGAATGGTTAGTTTCCTTCAAATTACGCCTATTGAAGCCAAGAGTAATACTTGTGGTCGAATTACTTCAGCAATAGGATAATTTCATGTGAGAATAAAAAATAAATTAATGTCCAAGTACTTTAGCATCGACACATTTTCTATGCACACGTTATTCATATCATATGCAATTAATGAACCGTTACTAGCTGTCGTAAATGTCATTGTTTTATCCTCTGAAGCCGTTACTTTTATCTACCATTGGACTCGCCGTGGTGGCTCATTGAATAAGGCGTTGCGCTGCTGAGCACGACGTCTAGGGTTCGATTCCCGGCCGCGGCGGCCGCTTTTCTAATGGAGGCGAAAAGCAAAAACGCCCTTGTGTACGAGATTTCAGCGCAAGTTAAAGATCCTCACGTAGTCAAAATTAAGCCGTAGCCCTCCACTACGGCGCGCCTCATCGCCTGCGTTGCGTCGGCTCGTTAAACCCTACAATCAATCAATCAATCAATCAATCAATCAATCAATCAATCAATCAATAAATATACCATTGGTTGCACCAAAAGGCAAAACCTTGTGAAGCTTGTATTCCGCCCTCTTTAGTAACATTTATAAAAAATTGCTCCATGATGCAATATTACGAAAACATTGGAAAAGGGCTAAAACAAAATTTTGTAACCATTGTGATGGAGGCTACGTAGAATATTATGGGGAATTTTCATTATCATTTGAGGGCAACAATAACCTCAGACAACACGTCTAGGAAAACAATTTTTTACCGGTACTCACCAGGGCTTTCCCTTTGGGTGATCTTGCAAACTCAATAACCAGAATTCACCCACGAGATTGCACTCTGTATGGAAAATATCCCGCTGAAAGACGCAGCATTTGTGTCCTAAAGAAGAAATTCTTAATTTGTCTCGCACTATCTGCTCCTGCTAAAATTGCCCCGTTTAAAAATACCAGAGCGCTAAATGTCTTCATCAAAGACTATCTTCACCCGCCCGAATAACATGTTTTTGTCGAAGGTGTGTCGGCTACCGCAGTCACAGTGATATCTGGTGTACCGCAAAAGTATCACTCAGACCATTGTTGTCTCTTCTGTTTAGAAATGATTGGTCGCAAGACATGAAGTACACCGTTAGACTGTACGCAGAGAATTTTGTTAGCTCTTCCGGTGATATG
Organism: Haemaphysalis longicornis; assembly: GCF_048455015.1. Classification (NCBI taxonomy): domain Eukaryota; kingdom Metazoa; phylum Arthropoda; class Arachnida; order Ixodida; family Ixodidae; genus Haemaphysalis; species Haemaphysalis longicornis. Next base: position 41,306,216 of record NW_027526203.1, on the reverse strand, counting down.
TGTAAATAAAGCAACAGTTTGGCAGCCAGACCTTTACACTGTTGCTACTTCGCGTGATAAATGAAAAATATCCTTGAATAGGAAGAAGTGCTTCTACGTGGAGTTTAAAAATAGGAAAAACTTTGCTAGGAACTTCTTTTCAAAATCGTAATGAGGTTACATACCTTGGAGTCATTTTTCTGGAACGTTGTATTTTTCTGTGCAGCCTGACACAGTTGCGGCTAAAACGTCTCGCCTGTCATATTATTTTTAGAGAAACTTCAAGCGTGCCTTTAGGGAGCTGAAAGAAATCCTTTAGAGTTATAAACAAATGAAACGCCATCTCGCAACTGTGAACCAAAACGAAAAAATAGTGCAATATATTAAAGCAAATAGGTTCATGGCCTAAAACAGCAGCGAAGTTTGGAAATCTGGCTTTCCAACTATAGGAACAGCACGCTATTATTGGGCCTGCGAAAGAGTTTTTTTCAATTTTTTGTGTCCTGGCTGTTACTTTCGTGTTCGAATTTCATTAGTCAATGACTGTACATCACTAACCTCAGACCAGACCTGAAGAGGCTTGCTAATCATGGTATCAATTTACAAAGAAAGAACAGACAAGTAAGCGTATCCAATAATGGGCAGCGTGCTTTGTTCCAGCAAATGATGTTTCAGCCACGACAAACGCTTCTAACTAAAAAAGACACCTAATAAATCTAAACTTGCAAATTTCGCTCTCCAGTAGCGTCATTGGGGCAGGAGCAACATAACATGGGCCAGCATTATGAACGTAATTATCAGTGTCGTAACTTCACTTTAGCACACGACTAATATGATCAAACCGAAGTAGAGGCACCAGTGACATCTCCGATTATTGTTCCTCGGTGGTGGTTAGGTCGGCGGCCACCAATCGTACAGAGACGACTCTGTGACGTCAGAAAAGCGGCCATAAACAGGCTGGGGAGTCGCCACTGCTTTGGATGTTTATATTATTGTAACCATTAGGTCTTAAAAGGTTGTGTTAAAAGTGGTATACTGTGGGTGAGGAAGTTCTCAAACATTATTTGTAAATTTTGTTCGTTTCCAGATAGATATATATATATATATATATTGTCACGTGTACAAGAAGTTTAAAGAGGACGACGACGAAGGGAACGCCTCCAGCCACCTGTCTTCAGCGCGTGCCGTCGAACTGTCGACGACGACGAGGAGGAGCAGAGTGTCTCTGGCAGTGGCGCGCGAGAGCACGTGGACCGAGCTGGACGATCGAGAACGGCAGTCTAGCGCGTGGTGGGCCGGAGGAAGCAACTTCTTCGCTGAGTGACTAGGAGGCACAAGTTCGCCTTATTAAATTACCATCACTCACCCGGACTATTTCGTCATTATTCTTGTTACGTGTCATTGGTGGAGGTGCGGGGTAAGCCCCTAATGTTCAAGACCCCTCCTGCTTCTCGTCTGTCCAGCCCCGAGCGGCCTACCTTCGTGGACACACCAGTTCATCGCTCCAGCCGGCGCCTGTTAGGCTTATCTCCCGAGTTCAGCGCCCTGTCTGGAACACGCTCTGCTCGTGGCCCCCAAGCGATGGCGTCAGCGAATGCAGCGCAGGTGACGTTCCAGCAGCCTCGTGAACCCAACTGCTTTCATGGGGAGGCCTTCGAGGATGTAGACGACTGGTTGGACCACTTCGAACGTGTCGCCAGATTCAACCAGTGGAACAACAACAACAAGCTGCATAACGTCTATTTCTCTCTTAAAGACGGCGCGGAGACCTGGTTTCTAAATAACGAGGCGAGTATGCGGACGTGGGAAGAATTCCGCGAAAAGCTTCTCGAGAAGTTTTCGAGTACAGACCGGTGTGACCACGCGATGCGTTTGCTCGACTCCCGCATCCAAAAACCGAACGAAAGTGTTGCCATGTTCGCCGAAGATATGGCACGCCTGTTCAAGCGGGCTGATCCTGCGATGGCCGAAGCTAAAAAGTTGCGCTACCTGATGCATGGGGTGAAAGAACAACTTTTCGCCGGACTGGTGCGAAATCCTCCTCAGACGGTGCAGGCGTTCATTAAGGAAGCCACTGCAATTGAACGCGCCCTTCAAGACCGGTCTCGCCAATACAACAGGCATACGAACCATGCATCGAGCAACGTTGCCATGCTGTCCACTGTCAACGAGAGGGACCTGCGTGACCTCGTTCGGACCATCGTCCAGGAAGAACTGCGGAAATTGAAAGTGAGTTCCCCAGAGCCGGTAATCGCTTCTGTCTCTTCGATCGCCGAAATCGTACGCGAGGAACTCCGACAAACACTTGTTACCCCGGAACACAGTGTAGAAGCGCCCCAAGTAACCTACGCAGGGGCCCTCCGTCGCCGCCAATTCGTCCCTGCAGTGCCACGTCAGGAGCCGCTAGCCGACTTCATGCCTCCCCCACGGCCTACCTTTCGTCCTCAGGTCCGCAAGACCGACGTGTGGCGCACCGTGGACAACCGCCCCCTGTGTTACCATTGTGGAGAACCAGGTCATGTCATCCGTCGATGCCCGTACCGCGAGATAGGGCTGCCGGGATTCTCACCTACCGCTCGCCGTCCACGCATCGGGGAACGACCAGCAGCAATCGAAGATTACCTGGCTAATAGGCCCTCCAACGCGCCGAACCCTTATCGGTCCCGCTCTCCGTCGCCGGCTCGTCCCAGTTCCCCCTGTCGCAGCAGCGAGACACGAGGACCAAGGTCGGCAAGCCCCCTTCGGGGAAACTAGAAGCAGCAACCTCCGGAGGGAAGGTTGCCGACGGCCGAATTATTAATGTCCCTCCATCAGCGCCGCAATGCGATCCACAGACGAATTCCCACGAAGAGGTGAGCGCGGACCTCTCCGTATGTGTCGACGGGCACCCCATAGTTGCTTTAGTGGATACCGGTGCAGATTACTCTATTCTAAGCAAAAAACTGGCAGATCGCCTGCGGAAAGTAAAGACCCCATGGAGTGGACCCCAGATCCGTTCCGCAGGAGGTCATCTAATGACGCCCATTGGAAAGTGCACAGCGAGGATTGCCATCGGTAACTGTGATTTCGTTGCCACCTTCCTCGTGCTCCCACAGTGCTGCAGAGACATGATCTTGGGAATGGACTTCCTGCGGGAGCACGGCGCCGTCATAAACATTCGTGAGCGTTCAGTCATTTTTTCGCCAAACGGTACGTCCACAGAAAGTGAAAGAGAGCGAATTCACGTACCCCTGCGCATAGGTGGCAGCGACGTACTAATGCCTCCTAGGTCATGCGCGCTTGTTTCAGTCGTCTGTGACAATCCGCACAGTGGTGATGGCATAGCCGAGCAGATAAGCGGCCTTTTGCTCAACCAAGGAATTGCCATTGCCCGGGGTCTGGTGCACCTTACCGAAGGCTGCGCGCAGGTGTTGCTCACGAATTTCACTAACGAACGTCAGCGCATCCCGAAGGGAACTGCAGTGGCCTGCTTTGAAGAAATCGACGACGGGCAAGCCTGCTTTGCACTACAGAGCGATACGTCTAGCGATTGTACATCTCCTGCCGCTGTTGACGTGAATCCTGACTTGCCACCTGATAAGCAACAAGTTCTCTACGAGCTGCTGAACCAGTTTGCCGACTGCTTCTCCACGACATCAGGCGTCCGTCAAACTGCACTAGTGAAACACCGCATCATAACAGACGAAACTGAGAGACCTATTCACCAGAATCCATACCGTGTATCCCCAAGAGAACGCGAGGCGATACGGGACCAAATCGAACAAATGCTTAAGGACGACGTCATCCAACCGTCAAGGAGCCCATGGGCGTCACCTGTCGTGCTAGTCAGGAAGAAAGATGGCAGCCTCCGTTTTTGCGTGGACTATCGCAAGCTGAACCACGTAACGAAGAAGGACGTATACCCTTTGCCAAGGATCGATGACTCCCTCGACAGGTTGCGCCATGCGCGCTATTTCTCATCCATGGACCTAAAAAGTGGATATTGGCAAATAGAAGTGGATGAGCGTGATCGCGAAAAAACAGCCTTTATCACGCCAGACGGTTTGTACGAATTTAAGGTTCTTCCTTTCGGACTATGCTCTGCACCAGCAACATTCCAAAGGATGATGGATACTGTTTTGTCCGGGCTAAAATGGCAAACATGTCTGGTGTATCTGGATGATGTGATTGTATTCTCGCCGACGTTTGACGAGCATGTCAAGCGGTTGTCCGCAGTGCTACAGGCTATACGGTCCGCCGGACTCACACTGAAGCGAGAAAAATGCCACTTTGGATTCAAGGAACTACGCTTTCTAGGTCACGTCGTCAGCCGTGATGGAGTTCGTCCAGATCCTGATAAAATTGCAGCTGTTTCCAAGTTTCCCACGCCGGCTGATAAAAGGGCTGTTCGACGGTTTTTAGGACTCTGCTCCTACTACAGGCGCTTTATCGCAAACTTTTCCCGAATAGCGGCCCCACTTACTCACCTTACCCGGGATGACGTTGTGTTCCAGTGGACCGACAAGGAGCAAGTCGCTTTCGACGAACTTCGACATCGCCTGCAGACACCACCCGTCCTAGCCCACTTTGACGAAGAGGCTCCTACGATCATCCACACCGATGCAAGCAACGTCGGACTTGGAGCCGTTCTTATACAGCTACAGGATGGAGTCGAAAGAGTGGTTGCTTACGCAAGTAGGTCTCTGTCCCGTGCGGAGATGAACTATTCAACAACCGAGAAAGAATGTCTAGCGGTTGTTTGGGCCACAAGCAAATTCCGTCCATACATATACGGCCGGCCATTCAGTGTTGTGAGCGATCACCACTCGCTCTGCTGGCTAGCAAATTTGAAAAACCCTTGTGGACGTCTCGCACGCTGGAGTCTGAGGCTGCAGGAATTTGACATGGTTATCCAATACAAATCTGGAAAGCAGCATAGCGATGCTGACTGTCTCTCACGAGCCCCCGTTGAGCCTGCAGGTGGAGAAGACGACGTTTCATTTGTGTGTGCGGTGCAGGCGACAACCGTTGCAAAGCAACAGCGGAATGACCAGGAACTGCGGCCGCTAATTGATTTCTTGGAGGGACACACTTCGACTGCACCTAGGCTATTCTCCAGAGGGCTTTCCTCCTTTTGCTTGATTAATAACGTACTGTACAAGAAAAACTTTACCCCCAACGGCCGAAGCATCTTGCTTGTAGTTCCAACTCCCCTGCGAGAAGACGTTTTGCAAGCCTGCCACGACGAACCCTCGGCCGGTCACTTGGGCTACACTCGAACATTAGCAAGGATCCAACAAAGCTATTACTGGCCTAGGCTGTCCAGCGTTGTCAGGGAGTACGTCCGTACCTGCAGGGATTGCCAGCGACGCAAAATGCCCCCGAACCGACCTGCCGGCTTGCTCCAGCCAATTCAAATACCTGCGAGGCCATTCGAACAAGTTGGAATGGATCTGCTTGGCCCCTTCCCAACATCTTCGCAAGGTAACAAATGGATTATCGTGGCTACAGATTACCTGACCCGGTATGCGGAAACAAAGGCTGTCTCGCGGGGCACTGCAGAAGAAGTAGCCCAATTTTTCGTTGAAAACATCGTGCTTCGACACGGTGCTCCTGCTTGCGTTATCACGGACAGAGGCACAGCCTTTACAGCCAAGCTGGTGAGCGCCATCATGACGCTGAGTGGCACATCCCACCGACGAACGACCGCCTACCATCCTCAAACCAACGGGCTTACGGAGCGCATGAATAAAACAATTGCCGACATGTTAAGCATGTACGTGGATGCCGAGCACAAGACCTGGGACGTCGTTCTACCTTACATCACGTTCGCCTATAATACGGCACAACAGGAAACGACGCGGATGACACCTTTCCAAATTCTTTACGGTCGAGAGGTTTCTACCATGCTGGACGCCATGCTCCCTCACGATTCAAGGGACGACGCTGCACCTTCCTTCGACTTCACCCAGTGCGCCGAAGACGCACGGCAGATTGCGCGTCAGAGGATACGGCAACAACAGCACTTTGACGCTGCGCGTTACAATCTCAGGCATAGACACGTGCAGTTTGTAGAAGGCGACCAAGTCTGGATATGGACGCCGGTTCGTCGACGGGGCTTATCGGAAAAGCTGCTCCGGCGATTTTTCGGGCCCTATACAGTGCAAAGGAAGTTAAGCGACGTGACTTATGAAGTTGTTCCGTCCTGCCCTTCTCCTCGAGCACGCCGCCGGCCACAACCTGAAGTAGTCCACGTGGTACGCATGAAGCCTTATTTCTCCCGATGACGACTTTTGTGACCTCAGCGCTACGTGACCCCGCCATTTACGCAGCATACCATACGGTGACTCTACGCATCGGGACGATGCTCTCTTGGGAGGGGGGCAAATGTCACGTGTACAAGAAGTTTAAAGAGGACGACGACGAAGGGAACGCCTCCAGCCACCTGTCTTCAGCGCGTGCCGTCGAACTGTCGACGACGACGAGGAGGAGCAGAGTGTCTCTGGCAGTGGCGCGCGAGAGCACGTGGACCGAGCTGGACGATCGAGAACGGCAGTCTAGCGCGTGGTGGGCCGGAGGAAGCAACTTCTTCGCTGAGTGACTAGGAGGCACAAGTTCGCCTTATTAAATTACCATCACTCACCCGGACTATTTCGTCATTATTCTTGTTACGTGTCAATATATATATATGTATATATATATATATATATATATATATATATATATATATATATATATATATATATATATATATATATATATATATATATATATATATATATATATATATATATATATATATATATATATATATATCTATATCTATATCTATATATATATATATATCTATATATATATATAGATATATATATATATATATATATATATATATGACAGAAATAAGCATTGGCAGTCAAGAAGACCTCGGAAAGCAAAGGGGAGGATGTGCAGTAGCCCAAGATAAAAAATTTGGAAAATAAGAAATTGAAGAAAAAATGCCCGCCAGGTGGGATCCGAACGCACGACCTCCAGAATACCGGTCTGGTGCGATGACCACTACGCTACCGGCGGGGCTACTTTAGCCTCCACTTTCGGGGGTATTTATGTTCAGGTGTTTTTGTTTGCTGCGCTTGGGGGTGGTAGCCAGCGCCACTCGGACTACTCGGGGTGAAGGGGACCTTCTTTTTAACCCCCGGGCCGTGACTCGAGCGTCTACGACATGTCGAGAGCAGTCGGCCAGCGTTGAACCCTCTGAAGCTCCCTACGGCACCAGGAATGCCAGAACAGAGGCCATCGCTATGCATTTAGCGAATCAGAATAGGAAATGAGGGGCTTGTTGAAAATAAGACAGAAATAAGAATTGGCAGTCAAGAAGACCTCGGAAAGCAAAGGGGAGGATGTTGTAGCTCCAGATAAAGAATAAAAATCGTCGGCGAAGAAAACATAACAGTCTCACAGTTCTGACGGAACGCCCGGAGCCCGGACTTCACCATTGACGGCTGCGGCGACCGAGGGCAGGCATGCGAAACTGTTGCGGAACAGCACCAGCCAGCGACAAAGATGGTGCTTCATCTGTCTTGACGTCCAGACAAGGCGAAGTTTGTTCATACCCCATTCACGCAGGCTGTACATGGTGATTGGCAGTGCCGCCGGCCTTGTACACTGGCAGTCCGGTCGACTGCCGCAGTAGTTTCGTCCCTCGAACCAGGCGTCCAACGGGGAGCGGAATTCCACGACCGATCTTTTTCTTTCTCCTCTTGAGCGCCTTTCTCTATGCGGTATGTCCGAGTTTTTTTGTTCGTCTTGTTTCTTTGGTGGGATACTTTTTTTCGTGTCTGCGGCGTCATGCACCCCAGTTTCATTATGTGTATATATATATATATATATATATATATATATATATATATATATATATATATATATATATATATATATATATATATATATATATATATACATATATATATATATATATATATATATATATATATATATATATATATATATATATATATATATACATATATATATATATATATATCGGGCCACACCTTGATAAGCCCTTAGCAAGGCCTTATCACGGTGTGCGCCACATCAAGAAAGAGTGCCATGCGATCGTGGGCACTCAATGCATGATGGTATGTGCGTACGCCCCTAGCAGGTGCTCGGTGCGCCAGTTAGGACATCGTGTATACGCTTGTACCTACGCTCACCTTGCTTCTGCTCCTGCCAATAAAGGACATTCGGTCTACTACCGGAGGGTACACTATATTCCTTACAAGTGGTGTTTCAAGGGCACGTGTTTCAGTCGTATCCTGAAGTAACGCAACCGAACGTTGCCCACGATGAACCACGAATCCATCCAGCAGCCTCCGTTGTCGGCACCAAGCGTCATCTGCTCGGGCGCACTGCGCCAGCGGGATCCACCCAAGTGCAACGACACCGAAGAAAATGATGCTGAAGACTGGCTTTCCATGCACGAACGTGTGAGTAACCACAACCAATGGTATGACAAGCACAAATTGATCAATGTCTCCTTATCTCTTACCGGCCTCGCGGAAACGTGGCATAATAAATCTCGCAATAAGATGTGGCCCTCTTCCGCTCTAACTTCATCGAAGACTTCGGGCGTCCTATGGTGAGGATGCTTCGTACCGAGCAGCGCTTACGCGTGCGAGGACAGCAGGCTAGGGAGACGTTCACTAGCTACATAGAGGATGTCATCGATCTGTGCAAGCGCGTCGACTCCTCATGACAGAAACAGAGAAGGCCCGACACATCTGGAAGGGAGGTGATGACGTCGCTCACCTTTCCCAAAGTTTCGACGAGCCCCGAAAGCAGCGAGCCCTCATTCGGAAAGCTTGTGTTCTTCGGCAGACCGTGTCAAGTGCGGAGGCCGTGTATGAAGGGGACCCTACGCTGTTTGCACGAATCAAAGATTTGATTCGCGAAGAGGTGACCCGCCAAGTCTCCGGCTTCCCTTACATCTCAGACCCGCCTTCAACCCTGGCGCCTCCGCTTCACAATGTGATTAAGGAAGCGATAACCACTCAGCATAACCTGCCCGTAGCTGCGCCCCTCACTTACGCCTCGGTAGCAGGACAGATTCCCCACCAGCCTGTTTGGTTCTCTCGCCGAACTGTTGTATGCCCATCTGCCGCTTCCTTTCCACCAGCGCCCCGTGCCCCGGCTTCATTACCAGCACGACCGCCGATAAGCCCGGTGAGCAGTCCCCAGCTAGCGGGTGCGTGGCGCACGCAAGACAATCGTCCTATTTGTTTTTAATGTGGAACGCCAGGGCATGTCGCTCGCTACTGTCGCCGCCGCATATTGCCGCCCGCCGCCAGCTATGCTATGGCGCCTTTTTACGGCACCTCTTACTTTCCGCCGTATACCCATCCATCAGTGCCGTACAATTTTCCCTCTGAGCTGAGTGACCGTTCAACTTTCGCTGGCCGCAGTTGAGATTCTCCACTTCGCCGTTCGGTGTCTCCCATGCATCGCCACCCTACTCATGCCGAAGAGGAAAACTAAAAGCCGCAGTTCCGGAGGCGAGAACTGCGTCGGATCCCAGAACTCCTCACTTCTCGCCTAAAAGTTTTATCGACGTAATTGTGGAAGGTGTCCCTAATATTGCTCTCATCTACACAGGAGCCGCTGTTTCTGCCATCCACGCCGACCTCTGCTGTTCTGTTCGAAAAGTCATGTCACCCGTTTCTGGACTCTCGTTACGAACCGCCAGTTCAGAGCCCATTAAGCTGCTAGCCGCCTGCACTGCTCGTGTAGTCATCCAGAACAATTCCTACACCATTGAATTTATCGTGCTGACATCTAGCTCCTACGACATAATCCTCGGGTGGGACTTTATTTCTCACAATAACGATAATATTAATTGTTCCCGTGCTGAAGTCGAGCTTTCTTCTGTTCTTTTGGACGATTCCTGTCATGCCCCTAGGACATTACTCGTCACTGAAGACAACGACATCCCGCCCATCTCCTCCGTCATCGTACCCCTGTGCTGTACCTCTGTCCCCGGCGCCACTGTTTTGTTTACGCCTTCCGACATTTTTGTTCGCCGCAGATGCCTTCCGCTGCCTTCCGCCGTTTTAACTGTTCCTGAGGGCGCCACGACTATCTTGGTGACGAATCGGTCAGCGACCCCGTGCGCTCTTCTACAGAGAGAAACACTTGGCTTCGGAGAGCTTGTAGATGCTCATTTGGTTGTTGTTGTACCAGGTGATCTTTCCCATCTTGAGATCAGTGAGCTGACTGCTTCTCCATGTTCGCCCGGGCTATTGCCATGCGACGCCTTTGCCCACTGCATCGACGCCAATCTGGATGCAACAGAACGAGAACGTCTTACTTTTTTGCTTTCGAAGTTTCGTTCTTCAATTGATTCCACGCAAACCTCGCTGGCTGCACATCTACTGGTACGCACTCATTGGACACCGGATCGCATGCTCCACTTCGCAGCGCCTATATCGTGTGTCTCCGACAGAGCTGCGAACCATTAAAGACCACATCATGGATATGCTTCTAAACTGTGTTATTCGTCCCTCGCAGAGTGTGTGGGCTTCACAAGCGGTTCTGGTTCAGAAAAAAACGGCTCTATTCCGTTTGAGTTTATTATCGCCGCCTGAATGCTATCACAAAAAAATACTTGTACCCTCTTGGGCGTATCAATAAAGCGCCGGACTGTCTCCAGAGAGCGGAATTTTCCTCATCACTCGACTTACGCTCCGGGTACTGGCAAGTTCCCACGGCCGAGCTCATCGCGCAAAAACGGCATTTGTTACATTAGACGGCCTTTACGAAGTTAACGTTATCCCATTTGGGCTTCGGTACACCCCCGCCACGTTCGAAAGAATGATGGGCAGTCTCCTCCGTGGCCTCAAGTGAAAGACGTCCCTCTGTTACCTGGATTACGTAGTCGTTTTCCATCCCTATTTAGAGACACACCTGATTCGCCTAGAACAAGTCCTGACTTTTCTTGCGAACGCTGGGCTGCAGCTCAACTTCAAAAAATGTCACTTCACCACACGCAAGCTTTCCATCCTGGGCCATGTCGTTTCCAAAGACGGCATCAGCCCAGACTCGACAAAGCATTGAGCCGTTGCGGAGTTCCCGAAGCCGACCACACTGAATGCGCTTCGGAGCTTCATTGGGCTGTTCTCTTATTTTGGACGGTTTGTTCGCAACGTTGCGACCGCCATTTCGCCTCTTACTAAGCTCGTCGGTAACAACAGCGGCATTTCTGCTTGGCCACCATCCTGCGATGAGGCGTTTGCGACGCTGCGCCGTTTGTTGACATACCTGGGGATGTTGCCCGCGTACTTGTATGGCCGCCCACTTGACGTGGTGACCAATGACGATGCGCTTTGTTGGCTCGCCTCCCTGAAAGATCCTTCAGGCCGGCTTGGGCGGCGGGCTCTTCTTCTGCAAGAATATGATATCCACGTGGTTTACCATACCGCCCAAAAGCATTCGGATGCTGACGCTCTCTCCCGCTCTCCAAAGCCGGCTCTCCCGCTCTCCAAAGCAACAGCGGACTGTAGCTTGTCATCGCTCAGTGTCATCAACATCACGGCCGAGCAGCGTAAGGACCCATGGATAGCGTCAGTCATCGGCGTCTTGTCTGGTTCTTCAGCTAGCGGTGCACCCAGGGTACTGCGGCGACAACCCTATCACCACTAACTGAGCGAAGAGCTCCTTTATTGTCGGAATAACAACTCGGACGGTCGCATCTGGCGTTTGGTTATCTCACACCATCTGCGTGCCGACATCTGCGCCACCTTTCAGGCCGACCCAAGTTGCGCGCACGCTGGCGTCCTCAAAACATGCGAGCGACTCCGCCTACGTTACTATTCAAGGGGCATGCATAACTACATGCGGGAGTACGTAAGCTCATGTCCGGAATGTCAACACCGCAAACCACCACCTACTCGCTCTACTGCCCCGTTTAACTACTACCGTGCCCCACGGAACCCTTTGATCGCGTTGGCATTGATCTGTACGGGCCACCGCCTTTAAGGGCCGCCGGTAACCGGTGGATAATTGTTGCGGTAGGCCACCTCACAAGGTAGCAGAAACAGCCGTTTGCCGGCATCCACGGCTAGTGACGTCGCCACTTTTCTTTTACTTCACTTTGTCCTTCGCCACGGAGTGCCTCGGGAACTTCTGAATGATCGAGGCCGCGTTTTTCTACCGGACGTTGTGAAAGCTCTAGTTGCCGAATGTTACGTTGTTCACCGCATGAGCTCTTCGTACCACCCGCAAAATAATGAGCTCACAAAGCGGTTCAAGCGCACCCTGGGAGATATACTTTCAATGTACGAGTCGTCGGATCACTCAGACTGGGACCTTGTAGTTCCGTTCATAAATTATGCATATAACGCGGCTACGCAGCCAACGACTGGATTTTCACCGTTTTAGATGCGGAGAACCCCTTGCTCGGGTGATGTCACTTGTCCGTGTCCCCGTCCGCAGCGCCTCTGATGATGATTGGGGCAGGATGCCCCAGGGATTCACTCACAAAAAAATGCATCACGAGATAGCTTCGCGTTCAACCACCGTCGTCACCTTCCCGTAGGGGAACCGCTGAAGAAGAAGAAGGAGAAGGAGACGAAGGTGGGAAGAGGAGGGCGTGTACGTTGCTCTCAGCCGGTGCACCAATGTCAACAACCTTTACCTCACCAACGCTTAGATGCGAAGCATCTCTTGCTCGGGGGCATGTCAGTCGTCCCTGCCACGTCCGCAGCGCCTCTGATGATGATTGTGGCAGGATGCCCCTAAGAGATGCTCCGCATCTAAAATGTGTCTGAGACGCCTTGCTGACCTAAAGGATGCGTACCTCATATCAGGGCTCATGGACGGTCTCCCTGCTGAAATGGAAATTGCTCTTTCTGGGCTTACTTCATCCACCTCAGCAGCGTGGCTTTCAGCTGCGCTTAGAGCAGAGGCTGCTATGCACCGAGGTAAGTCGCAGCGGGTTACACCAGGTCGACACACACAGATCAATGCACCGACCGGCAATTCCAATCAACGTCCGCCTAATATGCCCGTACGAGCACACGAGCACTCATGTTGGAATGCAGGTATTGTGCCATGGCTGGCTTGCCACGGCAGATGCACTGGCAGAATGAATGCCCACGAAGCGCAAGCATTTCTTCCTTCACTACCAACCAGGGAACCGAGGATGACGACCCAAAGCAATGTTAATTCACTTTGATGCACTCATTAACGGGCACCCAGTCAGCGCTACTCTTGATACCGGAGCCACAATTACCTGTATCAGCGAAACATTACGGACAGCCTTTCGCCTGCAAATAGAGATTCATGCATCACTGTAGAACAAGTAACATCATCTACGAAAACTTTGGGTCGCGTCCATCAAAAAATACAAATAGGAAAAATCACCAAGGAAATAGAGGCGCATGTTCTGCAAGGAATGATGAACAATGTACTTCTTGGCTTGGACAGCACCTGTCTCTTCTACCTGCTTCTAGATCTCGACACCCTCACCCTACGCCAAGGAAATTATGTCCTCCACCCTCAACGCCAAAAGTTTGCTACGCGGCTGACAAAAACGCCTGTTTACAGGAAGTTCAAGCTGCTGATTTGGGCCACCTAAATGAAACTCAGAGGTCTGCACTTAAGCAGCTTCTTCACTAGTACGAGGACATTTTTTTCAAAATCGCAAACTGACATTGGATGTATGAGTACTGAAACGCATCGCATTCCTGTTACCAACAACGCCACCATCCGCAGGGCCCCCTATCGATGCTCAAAAGGCGATAGCGTTGAAATGAACCGACAAGACAACGACCTTCGCGCAAGGCATAATACGGCTGTCTAGGTCCTCGTACGCTGCGGCGGCAGTTCTGGTCGAAAAGAAAGGAGAAGGGCGAACACGTTTTTGCATAGACTACCGCAATCTTAACGCGGTCACGGTGCCGTCTTGAAGCAAGCCGATGATAAAGGCCGGGAGCCCCCAGTTGCGTACAACTCACGCAAGCTGCTCGAGCATGAAGTCAATTACGCCATCACAGAGCTAGAATGCTTCGCAATTATTGATGCTATCGATAACTGGCATTGCTATCTACATAGAAAACCTTTTACGGTGGTTACCAACCAGGCTGCGCTGCAGTGGCGTAAAAACATCAAACATCCTCGAGGCCGTCTGTCTCAATGGTCCTTGAAGCTCTTCATATACGACGTCTATATCAAGCACCAAAAGGGCACTGACAACATCGAAGCTGATGCATTATCGTGAAACCCGATTATTCAGCTTCTATCAGCTGAGCAACTGCAAGAGCATCCCAACGACAAACCGCCTTGCAATTACATCTTTGAGAACGGAATGGCCATAGTACGCGCAAAGGGATTCGAAAAGTCTACATTCCTTCTGCTATGCGATCTTCTCTTCTTCAGAAGGTTCATGACGCGTTTGGTCACGTCGGGGTCAAAAAGACATTGCAACTTCGGTCTCCACACTATTATTGGCCTGACATCATCACCGATGTTTCAAAATACATTCTCCCCTGTGGCACTTGCTTGCGTTGCAAGAAGACGAAGACGAAGCGTTTCGGTTCCTTGGAGTCACTACCACCAGCGAAACAACCATTCGATCTTCTTGCCATGGACACCATCGGAGTTTTCCAAACTACGGTTCTCCAAAAAGATTCATCCACTTGGTCGTTCATCATGCCACGCGTTATGTGTGGGCTTTTGCGCACAGAAATGAGACCTGCGATGCCTACATCTCATGCCGGAAGAGCATCTTTATTGCTGGAAAGCCTCGGAAGTTCCTCTCCGACCGCGGCACACGATTCATCGGAGGTAAATTCAACCAGTTCCTCAAGCACGACAACATTCACCAGCTTTTCACGAGTTCACAACGCCTGCCGTTTGATGGCCTAAACGAGCCCACTAATCAGTCCACAGTTACTCGCCTCCGCTGCAAAATAAACGACGAACCGCAAAAGCCATGGACACGCCTCCTTCCTGACGTTGTCGATGAGTACAACAAGACACCTCATGAGGTCACCGGCCACCCAACATGTTTTCTCCTGTATGGCACGCCATCATACCCCTGCCTCTTTTCCAACACTGCCGAAACTCTGCATGAACCTCGCGCCAACACATTCCGCCATTCCCTGGCGTATCAGGAGAAGAATACGCTAATCTACGACAAGAAGTTCCTTCCATCAGAGCTCCAGGTGGGAGACTGTGTTATATGAGACACCCTGGCATCCCAACTACGTCAAACTCTGTGCGATAATGGAAAGGCCGTACACAGTCCTACGCCAGATCTCTGGGGTAAACTACGAGATCGACTGCAGCGAGTCTCCACACCGTCGTTAAACTGACATTGTCCATGTGAGGAGGCTAACACGATATTATCCGCCCCTACACAGAACACTCTCTCGGGGGGAGAAGGAAGCGTGTGACGTCCCGCAGGTGGAAAGTGCGGTGGAGGTGGCCGGAATGGTAGATTAGCCACCAAGAGACGGTGCGGTGCGATAGTAGTGGCCGAGGAAAAAGTAGTTGCCAATAAAGGTGTTGCTTTGACGGACGCCATGTGTCACACACACACACACACACACACAGACATAAATATATATATATATATATATATATATATATATATATATATATATATATATATATATATATTTATGTCTGTGTGTGTATGGGTATTCCTATTATGATTCGCTATATGCATAGCGAGGGCCTCTGTTCTGGCACTCTTGGTGCCATAGGGAGCTTAAGAGGGTTCAACGCTGTTCGACCACTCTTGACATGTCGTAGACACTCTAGTCACAGCCCGGGGGTTAAAAAGAAGGCCCCCTTCACGCCGAGTTGCCCGAGTGGGGCTGGCTACCAACGCCACGCTCAGGAAACAAAAATACCTTAACATATATACCCCATAAAGTGGAAGGGAAAGTAGCCCGCCGATAGCGTAGTGGTTATCGCACCAGACCGGTATTTTGGAGGTCGTGGGTTCGGATCTCACCCAGCGGGCATTTTTCCCTCCACTTTCTTTCTGTCTTTCCGAATTTTTTATCTGTTTCAATGACCTCCAGATCCTCCCCTTTGCTTTGCAAGGACGGTCCCCATCCGAAACGTCGATGTAAAGATGTGTGGTCGAAGTCAACTTGTTATGTTTGTTAGTGCGCCTTTTTTACTTTTGACCTTCACTGGACTAACCATTATATATATATATATATATATATATATATATATATATATATATATATATATATATATATATATATATATGTATATGTATATATATTCATATACATATATCAAGTTTCAGTCGTCATTGCCAGCGCCATTCGGCTGTTTCCGAAAACTCTTGGTCCATTCTTGGTTATATGACCCGCATGCGCGCGGGCTGCCGCGTCAATTTAAAGCCGCTTATAAAGCGGCCGTTCAGGCGGCCTCCAGCGCAAGCGGCCCTCCAAACACGCGGCCCACCTCACACGCAGCCCGGCGTTTAAGCGGTCCTCTGAGGGCCCCCTAACCAGAGGGCCACCTAAACCCGGGCCGTGTGTTCGGCGGGCTGCTGGCCGTAATTTTTCTACGTGGCCCGTTATGCTAATCTCTTCCCGCTAACGAAGCGGCCCCCAAAACATACAGCCCCTCAAATAAGCGGCCTTGTTGCTTTTCTAAAAAAAAAAATGTACTCGGCCAGAATTAATTTTATCCGTTTTTTTTTCGTCGCATTGACAGGCCAACGCCAGCACCCCATGACAAATACTCGAACACGTTACATCATGCGGGACATGTAAGCACATAGACGTAACCCTACGGAGAATCGAACCTGTGTCTACTACAACGCATCAAGAGGCGGATATCATAACCACTGCACCACGACCCACCAGCCGCTGGGGAGTGCGAACATGGGCTTATAAGTATTCTGCATGGTGTGGCGCGTCAAGCAGGAGTCCTAAATAACACATTCGGCGGCGAGTGGCTTTCTTATTCATACCCGTTCTTGAATCTCTCTACCAAAGAGGCATAATACTACAGTTTGCGGCAATTTAAGTACATTGGTACGAACGGAAACCTTTTGTCATGCTGTGCGCCCTTTTCCAACAGTATGATGCGCCGTGCCAAGATTTATTCCATCGATGCAAACGGATTTTGTAACAGTTATGTCTGCCTTGTTACCAAATGTATTCTTGGCCATTGGCATGAAGTGTCCCCTATGACAATTCTAGCAAATAACTAACACGTAAGGCGCACTGTTGTACTGAAAATAAGAGCTGTCTCGTCACGAGTGGCAATATACCAAGCATGAAATGGTGTACTGATTTTTCTCTGCTCGTCGTCGCTCTTCTTATGGTGCGGTTACATGTCTTGACCTTTGTTTTTGTAATAGGAGGGGTTGTAAATTACGTATCTGGTAATGTAATAAACCAATATTAAATCACTCACTCTACCTAACATTGTGTCGCGACGCCTGATGCGTTGACGCCCAGGTAAAGAGCCGTTGGAAGGCCAGATACTGCGTTTTCTTTTATGAATCCCGAGCACACAAAGATTATCTTAGCGTTTTCTCGCGCAGACCGGATAAGCGCTCGGCCGTGCAGGTTTTCGCGGGCGTTCCACCTTTATTCGTCACAATATCGTAAATGAAGATTATTGGTAAAACAAAATTTTGAGAAACTAAAAATTAAGAAACATGAAAAATGACGAAAAATGGCGAACCGTATAATGCCCTGCATTTCCGCAATAACGCAGATTGAGCGGAAATTCCACTTGTAATCGTTATCATAGCGTAGATGAAGATACTTGGTCGAACAGAATCTTGAAAAACTAAAGAACAAGAAAAATATAAAATAAAAATACAAAAAATGCTGACCCTTGTAACGCCCTTCATTTACAAAAAACAAACTGCAGATTTGGCGCAAGTAACATCGTTGATCGTTATAATAGGGTAAATGGAGAAATTTGGACGAACAGGACATAGAAAAACCAAGAAAATTTCCTAAAAAAACTCACTCTAAAAAAAAGCGGCATAAGAATGCTGCGCATTAGGACATTTCTCAGAATTTATGCAATTTTTTAAGCTGCCTCGTTTCATTCGCGCTTCCGTTATTAGCGAGTTAATATTGTACGCGGAAGCGCAAGGTCGCGGTTCAGCATTTTCAACATTTTAAGGAAGTTAATCAACATCATAGCACTTGGGCATGAACGCGCCCTTGTGCATCGAAAGTTTAGACCATATAAAACAATGCCACGAATAAATGGGTTGAATTTGCAATTGCTGCAATTGCAGTAACACATTTGGAATTTGTGCACTTCTGGAACATCTTCATGACCTCAGTTTTCATGCAGTGAGGTTTTACCTTCATAATCTCAGTGTTTTGCCACCTGATTTATCAGACCACAATGCACATACCACGAAATAAAAAAACTCCCTTTATTCATAATGCCTTGTTACAAGCAAAGCCGTAAAGCAGTATATCTATACCTTAAACCTATCCGGATCTTGAAGTGATAGTCTACTCATACAAGCTTGGGACACAAACAGAGAACTGAGTTGGGTATGTAAATGTTAAGTATTTTGTCATTCTCGAAATGATAAACATGCACAAGTGTGAGGTAAAAATTACATAATTATGACACCATGTTGAAGGCACGATGTTTTCTTTTTATTTGATATCCAAAATATAAAGATGAACACAAAAAAACTTACACTGAATAGCAAATAGAAATATTAGCAGATTGCCCTTATAGAACACACAAATAAAAATCTTTTTAACTGCGAATGCACTTCTTAAGCGAGCCTGAAGCGTCCGCCGCCGTCCGCATAGCAACAGCTGCGGGTGCGCGCGCTCCTCGTCTTCCTTGGCAACGGGGGGAGATGGGCGCGCGCTGCCTGGCCGCTGACATGGCACATACCTACGTGGGGAATTGGCCAAGAATCGGGCGTGAGAAGGAGTACTGACACGAAATTTCAAAGCTGAGATCCGCTCTAGCAATCAAGTACAACGACAACACAAATAGGTGTCTGTGAATAAATGCATCTTTCTTTCTTTGTAGTTTTGTGTGTGTGTGTGATCTCTCTATCGCGAATATTACCGAACCGCGCAAATTCAACTCGTGCATTCGCACTTTCACATTCTTCCCCTCGGGGAAATGCGGGGAATTTTTTTTTTGTGGAAGAGCAAATAACGACCTGTCAAGATAAAATTATTATTTTCATTTATGGAATTTTCAGCAGCTCGCTGCTTGAAAAACAGTGGGGCAACTCGTCTTTTTTGCAGGCTACTGACTGTATAACGCCCAAAGTTTGGCCTAAAGACGACTCGTATCTCGTGTCCTTAATATAATATATTACCGAACAAAGAAAAAGTACATTCTCCGGGCTTCAGTTATGGTCCAGGTACACCACTTCCGATGATGTAGATGGCCTTTGTAGAATTGCCCCAAGCAATCTTTGGCCTGGGAGCTGCTGCTTCTGGAATTTCGTCGCACTGGAATGGAAACAGTGTTGTAAATATTTCTAAAACGTTGAGTCACGGGTAGCAATCTGTTGTGCTGGCACTGCGTGAAGAAAAAAACGGCAGGTGAAAAAGTGACCAGGTACAAAAGTGTTGCGTTATTTATCGGCTGTAAAACAGCATAGCCTGAAGGTGCGCAGCAGAATTATCACGCACGCATTAGGAGATATGTGAAAATATCATAAATCAGGCAAGTGCATCGCTATAGTTTAGGCAATTATTTTTTTTCTTACTGCTTGTAGATTCAAGCGCTCACCAAAAGGACGTTTTCTTCGTATACATAGGAAGGCCGAGTGCTTTTTCAGCGCAAAGGCATGCGAGAAAACGTTGCCATCATTTTATTTCACGGAGACACGTCAATTGCACGTCAAAAAGAAACTGTTCGCTGTTACATGCGAAGGGTAAAGTGCCCTAGTTTCTTTTTATGAAACGATTTCCACCAATAGTATGGTGCAAAACATTTTATGAAAGATGGAACAAAATTGCTAGCAATATCTTTTGCTAAAGCATAAGTAAACTGCACGCACCGAGCAACAGCCAGCGCATCTGTAACAACATTAGAAGCCACCGCTTCGAGCGACCTCCACGCCGGTGACGTGCAGTGTTTGCGCTGCCAATGCTATCATGTTTCTACAAACCTCGGGTTGATACCCCAGACAGACGACAGCTGTGGGGGGTGGTGAGGGACAAGATGGGGGCTGGTGTTACTCATGAATGTTGCTTCATGTGAAAACTTACTGTTTAAACGCACCGTAATGAAGTTTACAAATCGCCACAGAATCCAGACTACTCATCGCGCCAGAAAAGTCACTAGCCGACACAACGACGCGAAAACCTAGTTATGAAAAAACGTTACATAACTTTTTGCTACGCCTACCGAAAATCTCAAGCAGTGGCCATGTAATATTGAAAAATACAAAATTCAAAATGGGTTTTATGTGACTTGACCTGGACAGTGAAACGCATGGAAAAATGCAATTTCTTTATAACACCACGGTACTCATTACGGCAATGGAAGTACCTCACTAGTCCAAGCGTTTCCATTTTTCGCCCAGATCCCGAAACGGCCGCCGCACAGGGAATCCGAATCCTCCCTATAAGGCACGTCAAATATATTGTATCGCCCCTGGTATTGGAGAACGGTTTTGGCGCGAGATTCTTACGACGTCGAAAAAGGCATAATTTTATGGTCCTTACTTGTTGTCTGCAACGCTAATTCTTACAGTCTGCTCCCCCCACCCCTCAAAAAAAAAAAAACAAGAAATCCAGGGACTTACCTATTTTTTCGTGTTCAACCGGGCTATGCCCGCAATACACACACCAGCCGTCTTGACATGGCGCCGCTGCTTGGCTTGCGTGACCGGTGGTCCTAATGAACCCATCGCATTTTCAGTTGTTTCCACTATTACACGGACCTCGAAGCACGAATTTGATGTCAGCGGAAGCGAGCGGGGTCAAGAAAGTGTGAATGCTCGGAACTAAGTATGAACTACACAGAACAAGAGTCAA
This sequence comes from Haemaphysalis longicornis, assembly GCF_048455015.1. Classification (NCBI taxonomy): domain Eukaryota; kingdom Metazoa; phylum Arthropoda; class Arachnida; order Ixodida; family Ixodidae; genus Haemaphysalis; species Haemaphysalis longicornis. The sequence continues at coordinate 41,285,232 of NW_027526203.1, read as the reverse complement.
AGCGCGGAACCCCAACTTGCTCCGCGGTAAAATTCCTCGCACGTGCTCAATAGAGACAAATCACTGTACCACGACTCGCCGCGCATGAACTTTTTTCCACTCCTACTGCGCATTTGAGCGCGAGATAATTTTGAATGTTTTTCGCCGCGTCATCGGGCGCGCGTCGTCGGCCACCGCATAAGAAGCTCGCGGGCGATTGTGTGAAGAGGAATACGCCCATGCACCGCAAGCCACACACATCGCTCGGAGCTTCACGATTGCCCCACTTTTTTATTTTATTCCTGGCGTCAGGCTGTCTGCTAGTTCATAGCCATGACACGGGCCGTTGGTGCAGCATTAAGCGTGATGAAACTACCTGAGGTTTTGTCACGGAAAAGAAATTTATTAGGGCCTCTTATATCACGGTATTGAGACTGCCCACCGCATATAAATAGGATGCCGTCCGGGACGCGACTAAGAGTGTAGTGTCGGATGACGTGTGTTTGTCATGTTTCTTTGATACAGTGATAAATAAGCGAAAATATAAGTCGAGAAAAATGCGCCGTTTCTTCCGGGAGCGGGAGCGGTTCACAAAAAACGGCGGATTTTTTCTCGACTTATATTTTCGCTCATTTATCACTGTATCAATGAAACATGACAAACACACATCATTCGACACTATTAAATATTTCGGAAACAGCCAAATAGCACTGGCAATGACGACTGCAACCTTGGTATGTGTCCTTACCGAGTCCCTCGTCCCGTATCTTTTTATTCTGCTTTATATATATATATATATATATAGATATATTGTAAAGGGGAATAGCAGTAACGACGGTAGTTGGTCGTGGGGGTTTATTCAAGGCGTCGCGCAAAGTAACGGGCTGAGCGCAGGTCCAGCCGATACGAGCTCGAGAGCATGAACGTCCGAGTCGGGCCTTCGTCGTCTTCACGATCATCCTCGGGGCATACCCGATTGGGCAAATGGCGCTTCGGTATCTAATATTGTTGTGCAGCGTTAACTCTTCTTGTTACAATTGCCCCCGGTGCAAAAGGAGCCATCCTGGCTACTGAAGGGCATGACGAAACTAGAGGGTCGTAGTAGGGCTTTAACCGATCCACGTGAAAAATGTCACGCCCTCGGCGACGCTGATCTGGAGTTCGTGCAACTGGTTCCACAAGGTAATTGACGGGCGAAGTCCGCTCAATGACTCTGTACGGGCCGTGGTACTTGGTGATCAGTTTTGGGGAGAGACCGGGTGTTGAGCAGGGCACCCAAAGCCACACAAGGGAGCCGGGATCAAAACTGCGACCTTTGACGCATTCGTCGTGAGGATGCTTCTGGCGCTGCTGATCGGTCGATGTAAACGAACGGGCCAGTCGACGGCATTCCTCGGCGCGACGAGCAAGGTCTGAAATCGGCGTAAATTCGCTTGCGTGGGGCTTGTAGGGGAGTATCATGTCGATTGTGCAGGACGGCTCTCGCCCATACAACAAGAAAAGCGGCGAGAATCCCGTGGTCGTCTGCGTTGCCGTATTGTAAGCAAATGTTACAAACGGGAGTGCGAGGTCCCACTTGGACTGGTTGGCAGACACGTACATGGAGAGCATGTCACCAAGGGTGCGATTGAAGCGTTCTGTGATCCCGTTCGTTTGTGGATGGTATGACGTGGTAGTACGATGAACGACGTGGCACTCAGAGAGCAGAGCTTCAATAACCTCAGACAAGAAAACCCGCCCTCGGTCGCTGAGTAGCTCCTGAGGTGCCCCGTGTCGAAGAACAAAGCGGCGAAGGAGGAAGGAGGCTACGTCGCGAGCCGTGGCGGCCGAAAGAGCATCGGTTTCGGCGTACCGAGTAAGGTGATCCACGGCAACAATAATCCATCGGTTTCCGGCTGCAGTAGACGGAAGTGGGCCATACAGGTCGATGCCCACACGTTCGAATGGCTTTGCTGGGCATGGCAGTGGCTGCAAAGGACCGGCAAGGCGGGGCGGCGGCGATTTTTGGCGTTGACATTCAGGGCAAGAACGCTCATAGATCTAAAGACACTCATAGGTCTTTAGTACGCCAACATGACCGCAACTTGGATCAGCGTGAAAGGAGGGGCATATGTCGCTGCACAAATGACGGGGTATGACCAGCAGCCACTTTCGGCCGTCGGAGCAGTACTTGCGGCAGTAGAGTAGCTCGTCACGGAGCGCAAAGTGAGAAACCTGCCGGCGTAGGGCCCGAGATCCCCCGGCAGGCGATGTACCGGAGAGCATCCCAATAAGAGAAGCAATCCACGGGTCCTTCCGTTGCTCGGTTGACATGTTGCTGACTGCAAGAGGCGACAGACGTAAGTCAATATCACTTGAGGCAAGGCAGGAAACTTCAGCAGGCACGGGTGAGCGTGAAAGAGCATCAGCGTCGGAGTGCTTGCGACCTGAACGGTAAAAGACCCGGATGTCGTATTCTTGCAGTCGGAGAGCCCACCGACCAAGACGACCTGATGGATCCTTGAGGGAGGAGAGCCAACAGAGTGCATGATGATCGGTGACGACATCAAATGGGCGACCATACAAGTACGGGCGGAACTTGCCCAGTGCCTAAATTATCGCCAAGCACTCCTTCTCTGTTACAGAGTAGTTCGACTCGGCTTTCGTCAGTACACGGCTCGCGTATGCTACGACGTACTCGTCAAAACCGGGCTTTCGTTGGGCAAGCACAGCACCGAGGCCGATCCCACTAGCATCAGTGTGGACCTCGGTTGGGGCGGACGGGTCGAAGTGCCGCAGTATGGGCGGGGATGTGAGTAGACGCCGTAGCGTCACAAAGGCTTCGTCGCAGGAGGGTGACCACGCAGATATGTCGCTGGCACCGCCGAGGAGCTGAGTTAAAGGCAAAATTATGCTGGCGAAGTTGCGTACGAAGCGTCTAAAATACGAGCAAAGACCGATAAAGCTCCGAAGCGCCTTTATAGTGGTCGGTTTGGGAAATTCGGCTACGGCTCTCAGCTTCGTATCATCTGGGAGGATCCCGTCCTTCGAAACGACGTGGCCCAGGATCGTCAGCTTGCGCGCAGCGAAACGACACTTCTTGAGATTCAGCTGCAGCCCAGCTCTTGCAAGGCACGTCAAAACTTGCTGCAGGCGGGCGAGGTGCGTTTTCAAGTCCGAAGAGAAAACGACCACGTCGTCCAGATAGCAAAGACACGTCTTCCACTTTAGTCCGCTCAAAATACCGTCCATCATTCGCTCGAAGGTAGCAGGAGCGTTGCAAAGCCCGAACGGCAATACATTAAATTCATAAAGACCGTCAGGGGTAACAAAAGCAGTTTTCTCTCGATCTGCTTCCGCCATCGGGACCTGCCAGTACCCGGATCGAAGGTCTAGCGACGAGAAGTATTCTGCTCCCTGCAAACAGTCCAGGGCGTCGTCGATGCGGGGGAGGGGATACACGTCCTTGCGGGTTATCGTGTTCAAACGGCGGTAGTCGACGCAAAACCGAATGGACCCATCCTTCTTTTTCACAAGAACCACGGGTGACGCCCAGGGACTCTTGGAGGGACGAATAATGTCACGCTGAAGCATGTCATTCACGTGGTATTCAATGGTGCGTCGCTCCGTCGGTGACACACGATACGGTCGTTGTCGAAGCGGGGAATGCGAGCCAGTATCGATGGCGTGGCTCACAACGGACGTGCGACCAAGAGAACTTTGCCCACTATCGAAAGACGAAGAAAACTGGCTCAGAAGTGCAGTAAGCTGGGCTCGTTGGGTGGCGTCCAAACTTTCGTCAATTGAGCGGGAGAAAATCTCGGGACATGTTTCGTCCCGTGGGCATGGCGTAGTAGTGCTCAGCTTGTCGACTTGGAGATGGGGCGCATCATCAAGAAGCTCCGTAACAAGATGGCGATCGACCGGCTCTACTAAGCCGAGTGTTTAGCCGTGTAAAAGGGCGCACGAAGTCGTCGACTGGTTCATAATCATCATTGCACCCGCGCCATTGTGAATTGTCAAAAGGGCGAGGGGTAGCGGAAAACATCGGCGGCGGAAGAAAATGTCAGACGGCGTAAAAAGCACCGTGGCCTCAGGAATAGATGTGCAGGAAAGAGGAACAAGAACGGAAGAACAGGTGGGACGACAGTGTCTTCGGCGATGACCACCTTGGCGTTAGGAGCACAGAAAGAATCTTCCAAGAGAGGCGAAAACTCGACTTCGGCAGGTGCACACCGTATGACGGCATGATGGCGCGAGAGAAGGTCCCAACCCAGGATTACATCGTGAGAGCAAGACAGCAATACGACAAATTCAACGGTGTAAAGAATATGCTGAATAACGACACGGGCCGTGCAGGCTGCTATGGGCTTAATCTGTTGTGCACTGGCGGTGCGCAAGGATAGTCCGGAAAGTGGCGTCAGAACCTTTCGAATTGAGCGGCATAGGTCGGCGTGAATGACAGAAACAACAGCTCCAGTGTCGATTAGGGCAGTAGTGGGGATACCTTCAACGAGCACATCAATAACATTTTCGGGCGGCACGTGAGGACTTTTAGCGTTCGAGGGCGACGCAGCTCTTGCCTCGGGAACTGCGGCTGTTAGTTTTCCTCCCCAGTGCTGGCAGAGCGGAGTCGCATAGGTGACAGCGAGCGACGACGTGGAGAAGGAGATCGGCGGTTGGTGGACGTAGTAGAGCGGTCAGGCGGCAGCGACGTCATCGGCGGATCAGAGGCGACTGGGTACATTGGCTGCGGAACCATATACGGCTGGGCGTAAGTGGGGTCGTAGTACGGAGCCTGTTTGAAGGTGTTCGGAGGCAGCACGCGACGGCGGCAGTAGCGAGCTACATGTCCGGCAATCCCACATACAAAGCATATAGGGCGATTGTCCTGCGTACGCCACGTGCGCGTAAGAGGACTACCCACAGCCGTTGGAAGACGGCTCGCTGGCACGACATTCGGAATCGGATTGGTCTGCAACGGACGCAGTGGCACGCCAGGCTGGGCTGGTGGAGCAGGCGGGTGCACCACTCGAGGGTTGACCGAGGGAGCAGGCCGCAGAAGTGACCTCCCTGCAGCTTCGACGTACGTTAAGGGGCCGGCGACCGGTGCCTGGTAGTGGGCAGTTGGTAGTGCCTCAGCGACCTCTTCTTGTATCACGTGCCTCAGTGCAGGAGCTAGAGGGAACGACGGTTCCGCCGTGTACGGCAGGAGGGACACCTGACGGGCCACCTTTCCCGAAAAAGTCTTTTATCCGGGTGAACAGCGTCGGGTCGTTTGTGTAGGTCGCAGCCAAACTCGACAGGGGCTCGGCCTGAGCGCAAGCTTGCGAATTAGGGCCCGCTGCTTTCAAAGCTCGTCGAAGCTCTGACACAAACATACGACGTCGGCTATCGTTTCAGGATCCTTGGACAGCAGCATCTGGAACGCGTCATCGTCTACTCCTTTAAGGACGTGTCTGACCTTGTCCGTTTCCGTCATCGACGGGTCGACCCGCTTGCACAAGTCAACCACGTCCTCGATGTAACTGGTGAATGTTTCCCCGGCTTGTTGGCCGCGTACACGCAACTGCTGCTCGGCATGGAGCTTGCGTACAGCTGGGAGGCCGAATGCTGCCACAAAGCGGGTGCGGAAGGCAGACCAGGTAGCAATGTCTGACTCATTATTCGCGTACCACCACCGGGCGAACTTATCAAGGGCGTAAAACACGTTATGCAGCTTAGTCGGATCATTCCATTTGTTGTAGACACTCACACGCTCATAGACGACAGCCAGTCTTCGACATCAGTGTTGTCCTCGCCAGTGAATATGGTTGGGTCCCGCTGTCACATCGCGCAAGAGCAGATCACGGGTGCGCCCGATGGCGCAGGGGTCTGGCTGGTCTCTCGGTGGTTCATCTCGGGCAGTGTCCGGTTGCGAAGCTCCAGCGTGGGACCGAGACCCTTGACCTCCACCACTTGTAAAGGGGAATAGCAGTAACGACGGTAGTTGGTCGTGGGGGCTTATTCAAGGCGTGGCGTAAGGTAACGGGCCGAGCGCAGGTCCAGCCGATACGAGCTCGAGAGCATGAACGTCCGAGTCGGGCCTTCGTCGTCTGCACGATCATCCTCGGGGCATACCCGATTGGGTAAATTGCGCTTCGGTATCTAATATTGTTGTGCAGCGTTAACTCTTCTTGTTACTATATATATAAATAAATAAATAAATAAATAATATATATATATATATATATATATATATATATATATATATATATATATATATATATATATATATATATATATATATATATATATATATATATCGAAAGGCGTGGGTTCGGTCCCCCCTCTGGGCGCGTGTTTTTCTTTCTTTCTTTCTCACGTAATTAATAAAAGTTAATAATAATGGAACGTCACTAACGGTAAAAAAATAGCCTAACCTTCCCCTATGCCTTCTTTGGCGTTGTAGACTGCCGGCATTTCTTTCTGTATATATATATATATATATATATATAAATATATATATATATATATATATATATATATATATATATATATATATATATATATATATATATATATATATATATGTATATATGTATATATATATATAAAATCCAGGGAGTAGTACAACTTTGAAGATGGTAGAGAACCCAACAGAAGAAAAACTTCGAACAAGGTAAAAGCACGATTGTGGCCTACGTTTCAGCAAAGGGAACTTGCTTTCCTCAGGGCCTGAGGAAAGCAAGTTCTCTTTGCTGACTCTTGATAAAGGACGGTCCCCGTCCGAAACGTCGATGTAAAGTTATGTTTTCTAAGTAAACTTGTTATGTTTTTTATTGCGCCCCTTTTTACTATTTAACCTTCACTAGCCTAATCGTTTACCTTATATATATATATATATATATATATATATTGTAAGGAAGACCATCGCCAACACCATACTCGTTTAAATAATGTAGGAGCGTGGACAGCACTGGTCATTCGCAATACGTGGGTATGTGACACAGAAGCCACACATGGAAGAGGCACCAACTCGTGGATGTCCCATCGCCATCGCTGGGACGAAGAAGAAGTCTCGTCTCGTTGGCTCTCCGTCTCGACTTGCTGGTCAGCGCGACTTGGTGCTTCGGTGCTACCGCTGCTTCTGGTGCGGCTGAAGAATAAAGCCTGAAAACCCTCTTATAGTTTTGGTGGAGGTGCAACGATCTTCGTTCTCTTACGCTGGAGCTCCGCAACCGGACACTCGACCCTCCCAGCATGTCTCGCAACGATGACCCCCGGCCTGCCCCAATACCCATCCTCTGCGCGGGTGCAATTCGTGAGCGGGACCCTCCCTCATTCAACGGCACCGACGAGAAAGACGCAGAGGACTGGCTTGCTACTTTTGAAAGAGTGAGTACCCATAACCACTGGGACGACCGCCTCAAGCTGAATAATGTCGAATTTTCCTTGACTGGGTTCGCAGAGCAATGGTTCTGGAACAACGCGGCACGTCTTAAAACGTGGCCTGAGTTTAAAGACGATTTCATAAAATCATTCGGTCGCCCCGCTGCTCGAAAACTCCTCTCAGAGCAGCGCTTGCGTGAGCGGGCACAGAAAAGGGGTGAAAACTTCACTTCTTACATTGAGGATGTTGTCGCCCTGTGCCGTAAGATTGACAGTGCCATGCCCGAACCAGAAAGGATAAAACACATTCTGAAAGGCATAGACGACGATGCCTTCCATATGCTGTTGGCGAAAAACCCCAAACTGTGGCCGAGGTCGTTACTATTTGTCAGAGTTACGACGAGTTGCGGAAGCAAAGGGCTCTCACTCGGCGACCCCTCGCAGAAAATCAGTTTGTCTCCAGCTTGGCCGCTGATGACGGCGACGGTACCTTGTTGCAACGGATCCAGCAGTTTGTGCGAGAGGAAGTGGCTCGGCAGTTGTCCATCATCAACTATGTGCCCGAGCAAAAATCTTCTCTCAGCCCTGAACTCAGGACCGTTATCCAGCAGCAAGTCGCTGACTCCCTCCCAGCTGCACTGCCGTCAAGCCCGTTGTTGCCCCTGTGCCCTATGCCGCCACCATACCCCAAGCTCCAGCGACTTCAACCCTGCCTTATGCTGACTCTATGCACCCCGTGACGATGGCCGCTCCAATACACTTTGCCGACTCTATCCCTCAACGACCTTACGCTGAAGTCGCTGCCAGGTACATGCCTCGGAGCCCCGTCGTTTTCCCCACCACCCGGCCTTTACGTCCGCCGGTGTTGTCTGGTCCCTCGCTCACCAACCCTTGGAGGACGCTGGACAATCGCCCAATTTGCTTTGCCTGTAGGGCTCCTGGACACGTGGCACGCTATTGCCGCCGCGCCACGGTGACAGGACGCAACCCTGCCGCAGCTTCTTCCTACGCCCATTCCCCACTCATGCAGGAAGCCACCGCGTATTCGCCGATGACGTCTATGCCGCCCGATAGCCGTGACTTCGGAAGCCGTCGGTCTTCATCTCCGCGACGCCGCTCACTATCTCCCATGCGTCGTCGTCCTGTTCCAACGGAAGCGGAAAACTAGGCGCCGCAGTTCCGGAGGCAAGAACTGCGCCGTCGTCGATCTGCCCAAGGCCTCCTCCCTCTCCCGCAAACGTCATTCGTATTACCATAGATGGCGCTGATGTCTTAGCCCTTGTCGATACTGGAGCCGCCGTTTCTGTCATGGACGCCAAACTTTGCCGCCGCTTGAAGAAGGTTAGGACGCCGCATCTTGGATTCTCATTACGGACTGCTACGGCTCATCCCATTGATCCAACTGGCATGTGCACTGCCCGTGTCGTTATTCAGGACGTCATGTATGCTGTTCAGTTCGTTGTCCTGCCTTCCTGTTCCCACGATGTTATACTGGGGTGGGACTTCCTTTCTGAACATAGAGCTGTCATCGACTGTGGCCGTGCCGAAGTAGAGCTCTTCCGTTCATGGATCAAACCACCGGTGAACCGCCCGCTCCTTCTGCCATCAAACTGGTCCTCACGGAAGAAGTTAGCATTCCTCCTCATTCTGCCGTGCTAGCTTCTTTATCCTGCCCACTTCTGTCCAATGCGACAGTACTCTTTACGCCTTCTGACCTGTTTCACCAGCGACGTTGTCTTCGGCTTCCTTTCTCCCTGCTTCCCATTCGTAACTGCCAAACTACACTTCTCCTTTCCAACTACGGGTCGTGTCCGTGCACCTTGCAACGCGGAGAGTGCGTCGGCCATGTCGAGACCGTTGATTCTGTTGTCGCTGTGGCTGTGCCCGACGATTCAACCCCGCTTGAAATCAGTGGACTGTGTGCTCCTTCAGGAGCAAAATCCTCCCCGTCTGCAGACGTCTTCCTTCGCGCCATTGATGCCGACCTTTCACCGTCCCAACGAGACCAGCTTCTCGCACTGCTGAACCGATTTCGGACGTCTTTTGATTCTGTCCAGACTGGTCTGGGACGTACCTCCACAGTCGCACACACCATCGATACCGGTGGTCACGCACCCTTACGGCAACGTCCCTACCGTGTCTCCCCCACTGAACGCCGCGTAATCGATGAACAAGTCGAGGACATGCTCCAACGCGGTGTGATTCGACCCTCCACCAGTCCATGGGCATCGCCGGTAGTACTTGTCAAGAAGGACGGCTCTATTCGGTTTTGCGTCGATTACCGCCGGCTCAACAAGATAACTTGCAAAGACGTATATCCGTTGCCGCGAATTGATGACGCCCTTGATTGTCTACAAGGCGCAGAGTTCTTTTCCTCCATTGATTTACGCTCGGGTTATTGGCAGGTTCCCATGGCAGAGGCTGATCGTGCAAAAACGGCCTTTATTACTCCTGACGGCCTGTACGAGTTTAACGTTATGCCGTTTGGCCTCTGCAATGCGCCTGCAACCTTCGAGCGGATGATGGATAATATTCTTCGTGGACTCAAATGGCAGACGTGCCTTTGTTACCTCGATGATATTGTGATCTTCTCTCCCGATTTTTCGACGCACCTGATTCGACTTGAGCAGATTTTGACGTGCTTGACGACCGCAGGCCTTCAGCTCAACCTGAAGAAGTGCCGTTTTGCTGCCCGAGAGCTTACTATCCTTGGCCACGTTGTCTCTAAAGCTGGTGTCCTGCCCGATCCTGCCAAGTTACGTGCTGTGGCGGAATTTCCCAAGCCGACAACTGTGAAGGCCCTCCGCAGCTTCATTGGGCTGTGTTCATACTTTCGCCGATTCGTTCGCAACTTTGCATCTCTCATCGCGCCTTTGACAAAGCTCCTCAGCAAAGAAGGCGGCATCTGTGAGTGGTCCACGGCCTGCGACGACGCATTTACTAAACTGCGCCATCTCCTCACATCTCCGCCAATCCTGCGCCATTTCGATCCTGAGGCCCCTACCGAAATTCACACGGACGCGAGCGGAGTTGGTTTGGGGCAGTTCTCGCTCAGCGCAAGGCAGGATATGACGAGTATGTCGTTGCTTATGCAAGTCGCACACTAACAAAGGCCGAGACAAATTATTCTGTGACCGAGAGAGAATGCCTGGCCGTTATTTGGGCGCTTGCGAAGTTCCGTCCGTACCTCTACGGGCGCCCTGTCCATGTTGTCACAGATCACCACGCGCTTTGTTGGTTGTCCTCGCTCAAAGATCCTTCCGGGCGGCTAGCGCGTGGGCTTTGCGGTTACAGGAGTATGACATTCGCGTCACGTATCGCTCAGGCCGGCGGCACAATGATGCTGATGCCCTTTCGCGCTCCCCGCTGCCTCATGACAGCGACCGGGTCTCGAGCTCCGACTGCTACGTGTCGCCATTGGAGATCCACTCTATGTCGTCCGAGCAAAAGAAAGACCCTTGGATTTCCTCCATGTTGGACTTTCTGTCTGGCTCATCAACGAACGCTGCATCTCGGACACTACGCCGGCAAGCGTCGCACTTTGCCCTTCGCGACGGACTGCTCTTCCGTCGCAACTACCAACCCGAAGGTCGCAAGTGGCTCTTAGTAATTCCGCGCCACCTACGCTCTGAAATGTGTGCCTATTTTCACGAAGAGCCACATTGCGCCCATGCGGGTGTCCCCAAAACATACCAGCGTTTGCGCTTGCGGTACTACTGGCGAGGCATGTACCGCTTCGTTCGTCAATACGTCCGTTCGTGTGTTCGATGCCAACGCCGAAAATATCCCCCCCGCCAAGGAACTGGGCCTTTGCAGCCCTTACCGTGTCCAGCAAGACCATTCGACCGTGTAGGAATCGACCTTTATGGACCTCTTCCTTGCACTGCCGATGGCAACCGATGGGTCGTTGTTGCTGTCGACTACTTGACCCGGTACGCCGAGACTGCCGCTCTGCCTGCTGCTACCGCACGCGAAGTAGCCTCCTTCCTACTTCGACACTTCATTTTACGGCATGGGGCGCCGCGTGAACTCCTCAGGGATCGAGGAAGGGTTTTTCTGTCTGAAGTTATAGAGGCCCTTCTTAAATCCTGCCGCACGATCCATCGCACCACCACGGCGTATCACCCTCAGACCAATGGACTGACCGAACGTTTCAACCGCACTCTGAGTGACAGCTTGCTATGTACGTCGCGGCGGACCATTCCGACTGGGACGCAGTACTACCATTCGTGACCTACGCATACAACACCGCCACGCAGGCCACGACCGGCTTCTCTCCGTTTTTTCTTTTGTATGGCCGTGAGCCTTCATGCACACTGGACACCATACTTCAATATCGGCCCGATGAGTCAGAGTGCACGCCCATCTCCGACGTTGCCAAGCAGGCCGAAGAGTGTCGTCAGTTGGCCCGATCGTTAACTACGGAAGATCAGCAGCGTCAGAAGTCGCACCACGACGAAACGACTCCCGCTCCTACCTACTCACCAGGGTCGCTTGTCTGGCTGTGGGTTCCAGTGTCGTCGCGAGGCTTGAGCAGTAAACTGCTTTCGCGCTACCAGGGTCCCTACCGCATCGTCAAGCGGACGTCTCCAGTAAATTATGTGGTTGAGCCTCTCACTCCGTCGCCCGATCAGCGTTGCCGCGGCAAAGATATAGTCCATGTTCAGCGCCTCAAGCCTTACATTGACCCCGTCGTAGTTTCATCTCCCTGAGTCGCCAGGATGGCTCTTTCGTTCCCGGGGGCAATTGTAAGGAAGACCATCGCCAACACCATACTCGTTTAAATAATGTAGGAGCGTGGACAGCACTGGTCATTCGCAATACGTGGGTATGTGACACAGAAGCCACACATGGAAGAGGCACCAACTCGTGGATGTCCCATCGCCATCGCTGGGACGAAGAAGAAGTCTCGTCTCGTTGGCTCTCCGTCTCGACTTGCTGGTCAGCGCGACTTGGTGCTTCGGTGCTACCGCTGCTGCTGGTGCGGCTGAAGAATAAAGCCTGAAAACCCTCTTATAATATATATATATATATATTTATATAAATATATATATATATATATATATATATATATATATATATACAGGGTGTCCCAGCTATCATGCACCAAGATTTAAAAAACGAGTAAAGGCGTAACTCGAAAGAAACCAGGTGCATAATGTTTGCAGTACTGTGAAGAAGCGGACAGTATTTTTTTCTTTAATGACACTTAATTAACTAATTGTAATTAATTATCTAACTCGAGTAATACTCTCCTAATCACTAAAGTGTCAATGAGGCACTTGAAGGTAACCACGAGGGGCATCTAACTGCGGTATTTTCAGCAATGAACTAATTGCGTACACATTTATTATGACTGATAAAGGAAACCCGCGAAATATGAAAAATACCACGTGACGGCGCCTCCGCGCGCACCGTAAAGCAACGCCCTCAAACAGGCTGCCTCTGAGTTAGCCAGAATGAAATAAACAAAAGAAAGAAAGAAGAAATCGCGACCGAGTTTGTTCCTTATCTGCACACGCGTCCCGGGAATCTTGCTGTTGCTGCTCCTTCCATGCATGCTATTATCAAGGTGATGCGCTGTCTTTTCGGGCGGATAACACGCGAAGCAGTTGCTTTCAATCAGCTTTGTTTGGGGACGCTGCTTTACAATGCGCGCGTAAGCGTCGTCACGTGGTATTTTTCATATTTCGCGGGTTTCCTTAATCAGTCAAAATAAATGAGTACGCAATTAGTTCGTCGCTGAAAATAGCGCAGTTAGATACCCC